>NC_054066.1:20426298-20731298 GCF_017639655.2 Falco naumanni
ATTCTGCTCTTTGTGCTTTTCCTCTGCTATTATGGTGCTTTATTAAGGGTGATGAGGGATCTATTCCTTTGCTCTCCTTCCACTCCACTGTCCTCCTCCAGACCAGGTAATATATAACGCCATTCATTGTGATGCTAACGAGTTCTATTTAGCTGTATTTAACTGGATATCATGACTCCACACGATGACCTTTCACTCCTGGGAAGTACTTTTAAATTTGATCCACAGCAAAGGAAAATCCCTCCAATTCATTGGCTGTGAAAGGTCACAAGTGAAATGTGTTTTGATGGTATCTGCTTGTGGTTTAGTTCTCAGTATACCTGAGCATCAAGCTGGTCTGAATCAGCTTTTGTCCTGACAGTCTGAGTACTGAGCACCCTAAGAAAGCGCTGTGGAAGAGGCAGCCAAGCATCTGGCAGAGCCAGTTGGTATAGGCACCACCTGGAGAGGAGATGGCCCATTGAACCCAAGGCATATGCCACCCAGGACGAACCACAGAGGTCCTATCCAGCCTGATTAGATATTCTGACATTCTAATTATAGGACAGTTTTTTTCTGACGATATTAAAAATGCAATTAAAAATCAGCGTCAGGTAGAAACACAGAAAGATCTCATGTACATATCAGAACAGAAATTGATAGGAGGTAAGGGTGGAAAAGACTAAAACTGCGTTAACACTGTGATATTAAAACTTCATTGGCACCTCTTTGCCCCTTTGTTAGTGAGTTAGTGTAAACCACCCTGTTTGGGATTTCAGTATAAAACATTGCCAAAAAAATTAGTCCTGGCCTGACTCCCTCCTTTGGGGCCACTCCCCATGCAGAAGCATAGGAGCTTGTTTATCTGTTCTCACCAAAAATACTCAGCACTGTGACACGGTGTACCCCATACAGGGCAGGAAGAAGCATCGTCTCACTCATTTCTCATTACTCAATGGTGGCATTATAGCGAAAACCCCAGCCAAACAAGCAAGCCACCACACCTAAGCAGTTAAAACGGCATTCTTCTAAAAGCTTTCAGCTAAACGGGGAGGGGGAAAGTACTGTCAGTACACTTTTACAGCAAGAGTAAGGGAGATGCAGACGGCTGAAGGGACTTCCTCCATCACACCAGCTTGTGGCAAAACTCAGGCCACAGCTTGCTCCACCCCCAGCACTGAGTCACCCATCCCAATCATAACAAGTACATAAAATGTAACAGAAACCAGAACTTAAAAACAATAAAATCCAACAAAACCAGCCTTACAATGGGAAAGCTTAGTCACGGGCTTGTGTCAGAAAAAGCAACCACTTTTGTGGTCACTCTGGTCAGATTTGTATAGCTGTGAACCTACTGCTAATGTATTAAATGAGGTCTCTGCGTATTTGAAACACCAAGGTGTGCCCTGATGGCAGTCTGAAAAAGACTTTCCCTTCCTTAAAACCTTAGTACACTTGCAAAACCCTGGTCAGAGTAGGATATTTGAAGTCACATTAGCCAACAGGACAAAAAATAACAGCCTTCTACAGCTGCTTAGACACGCCTTGGCTATATAGCTAAACTAAAACATGCTCCAAAAAAAAAAAAAGAATATTGCCAATAACTGAAACCCCTGCTGATTTCTGATTGTGAAAGTATAGAAAAAACATGCAAATGAATGCCAAGCCTGCCAGAGACACTGAGCAGCTTCAGGGTTCAGAATAAGACATGTTGCTGCCTTCAGGGTGTTGCAGTTAAGATAAACCTCTGGTCTCAGGATGGTGAGCAACCAACCTCTCTTGCTAACAGTACATGGATGTCTGCTCCCTTGCTCCCTCCTCCCAGGCTCCTAAGGGAGCAAATGACAGCTACAGGGAGAGGGCTCAGAGCTGTAGTAAAGAGTGTTTGAAGTACAGTAGCTTACGGATAGAAACAATTATGTGACCAAATCCATTCATTCACAGCATGCTCAAGGCTTCCCCCAAATACGCTGGATTCCTAGTGAGCTCTCTGGGCTCCTCCAAGGAAAGAGCACAGCTGGGAGTTACCATAGAAGAGAGTCCTACAACAGGGACCACCAAAGAGTCCTGTATTCAGCCACGTAAAAGAGCTGTGCTCAGAACACAGTGCAGAGAGCGAATTCTTAATTTGCTACTATTGCTACTACTGTTGATGGCCAGAGGGTGACTTGCATCCAGCAACAAGAGAACAGGGACAGACAAAAATCAGGATGCTGTGTGTCTTCTCAGTCCTGCTCTGAGGTAGATCAAATTCAGGATGACTCTAACAGCACTGGAACAAGGAAGCATAGCTTATATTCCTACCTTGACACCTCTTCTGTGGCAGAAGAAGGAGCAGTGCATAGCAAAACTCCAGCTGAGCGCTATCAAGAATGTCAAGTTCAGCCAATTTTCAGGGGTTTGTGCTGTAAAAAAATAAATAAATAAAATAAACAAAAACCCCAAACAAAACAACAGCACAACAAGACCTAGTCCAAATGTGACCCTACCTTTGTACTGCAGTCAGAATAAAACAACGTGAGTAGAGCGGAGAGATCCAGCCCTTGAAGTTTCTGACCTAAAATGCAGAAGAAATACACAGGGAGGTGAGTTAATAAAACACACCTGCAATAACTTCTTTTGGAAACATGCCTCAGCTGAGGTACCTGGCTTCACTCCCAACACTTACAAACAATCCCCAAATGTCAGGAACTGCTGTTTAACAGACAGCACCATTTCCAGGGGGTCCTAAGAAAACCTAAACTGACAGATTTCTTTTCTGAAACACTATAATAACTTATAAAGCTGTCAAAATGGGGTTTTGTTATTATTTAAAACAGGCTTCTATGTGAGTCCTTGTATGACAAATTTTAGCCAGAAGCTAATTTTTAAAGTCAAGTGATAAACTGAAAGCTGAGAATACATAGAAGCTCCAACATTGCTTTAATTAGACGGTTGTAACCAGGTACAAGTAAATTACTAAAATGTGTTGGTTAGAGGCTCTTCACTGTTAAAACATCACCAACACCTCTGCTATGTTGTTGATAAAATGCTTTTATGCTGCTGAACAGATACATCTTCCTAATATGGAGTTCAAAAGTAAAAATGTCCTAATGAGTTTTTATCCGGCTTTCATACCTCCATTCCCCTTCGCTTTAAATAGTCATGTAAGTTAATTAAGTTTGGTTAAACCATTTCCTGCTTCTGAGTGGAAAGTCAAAACACAAAATATAGTTGTTACTCTCCTCATAAAACTGCTTCTTGACTAGTTTATATGTAAATGGCCAATGCTAGAAGGGTGTATAGATCCAACTAAACTGCAAGCCACCTTTGCCTTGAGGCCTTATCTTAAGTTTCTCCCTCTGAATAAATAAAATTATGTACTCTGCAATTAGAAGGTGCTGCTGAGGTTCCTGTTTCAGATGTTCCTGTCATTGCTGCTTTTGCACAGCTTTTTCATTCCTCACTGTTCCATCTCAGCTGTTTGTAGAGACCTGCACAAACCTTTCCGCTTCATCTCACCGTTCCCTTGGAATAGCTTTGCATTCAATTATTTCATAGTAAATTCCAAATCTTGCCTCACTTCTGATGTGTAGCCATCATAAAGGAAGGGCTAGTCTGGTTTGGGTTACAGATTAAGAAATAGTCAGATGGGGGTAAAACTAAAGAAAAAAAGGTGCTTTCCTTATTGCTTATCTTTATGGAAGCTTTCATAATCCCTAAGGATGTCTTTTGTTTTCTCTTCTGTCAAGTACTTTAATTTCCCATTTTATTTAACACCCAAAAGTCTAACTAGAGTAACTGATGGAGAAGGGGAATGCTGAACTCTTAGGATATATCCGACCTGTAAAGTAATGTAGAGACATCTGAGCCAGCATTAAATAATCTAGCCTGGATACCACAAATGATGTAGACAGCAGAGCCGCTGGTACCTGGGCTACCTCTAGGATCACGTACGGATCTTCTCTGAACTTTCATTTTCACGCTATCTGCAGGTCCAAACCAGGACTGTAGCAGTCCTGAGCTACGGCCTCATTCCCGCAAGGTGCTGAGCACCACGACACTGAGCAATTTCAAGAGGAATTTAGGGGGCTCAGCACTCTTCTGTCTTGGGCTCAGCACCCTGCTGGGTTGAGCTCAGGCTGAGTGATGTCGTGGGTAGATGCTTCCTGAAGCACTGGTAAATTCACTGAGCCTTGGGTTTTCTGCCAAGTAAATGCCAGCTGAGGAGGCTGCCCAGGAGCTTTCTTCAGTGTACATGTTCTACTTAAAAAAAATTCTACTGTAAGTTTTGCATTCATAAACTGATGTTCCCCTTTGCCTTCCTCTTTTGCCCTCTCTGACTTCTGCCCTCCCTCCTCAGCTGCCAAGAAAGTGCCCTTTTGTGTGCAGAAATGCCCAACAGTTCACAGAAGTTCACTAGAAAAGACACATTCAGTCACTTTCTGTCAAAATGCCTTGATGCTCTCCTTTCTGTCCAAAAGACCCTTTTGCTCTGGAAAGGCTCCCATTGAACACCTCCCCCCTGAACTTACCCTGCAAAACCAATGCAAAATAAATAAGTAAAAGAGGTGTGCCTCTCCCCTGCCCCGAGCCTTTGCTGCAGTATTTTTTTTATTGTTGCAATGTTCACTATTAATTTTATGCAAGATATTTTCAAGGTCCAGACAAGTGCAAAATATGCACTTGGCATTATATTCACAGAACTTCTATTCCTCTTTCATGACTTTTCACTTGTGCCTTGATGTTGTTTTTTCCATGGCTTGGTTTCTTTGGCTGTGGGAAGAGATCCTACCGCGCAGGGACCCTCTGGGCCTGTGTGTGTTAGAGGGGGGGGACCATGTCACACATGGATATGAGGACAGAGTAGCACACGCTGCTCTCCAGCTGTCCCTCACCCAGCGAGCGCCAGGGGCACAGTCGGTGCAGTTCAGAACAGAAATGCAAGGTTGCTTTTTTGGTTTGAAAAACAGTAACTAGCACATGAACTATCTCACAATCAAAACAGCGTTGAAAGTGCAGACTGCATCGTTTTGATCAACGTCCAAGTCCTTTGGATGCCCACTTCTACTAAAAAGATACTGAGTCTGGTGTGACTCCTATTAAGCTGTAATACGTTAAGACAAGCATTAGCACTACTGTTTAACTAAACCTTAGCATTTTTTGTGGTATAAAACTTTCTGAGACAGGCTGGGGAACAGGTCCTGCAATGGGTAAAACAATCATGTTAACTCAAATCCAGTGTTAATGGGTGAATTTATTTCTGGATTCCCTTTCTCCAGAAACTGAGGGGCTCTGCCCCATGTATATCATCTGGCTAGAAATTACTGGAGGTTTTACACAAGGATGGGCTCTTTGGAATTTGTAGCTATGTATTTTTAATACTGTCAATAAACTACTTCCTTGAGACACAGAAGGGCAATAATGGGAGCTGTTAACAAAGTGTGAAAAGAAACGGGCAAGCAAAGGTTAATCACATGGCTGTCCACTAATGACCTCTCCAGCCCCGAGTTTAAACCCTCCACTACTTGTAAAGACCAATCACGTGAATAATTTCCTGTCTGAGGTAGTCTTTATGGTTAAGAATAAAAGCTGAGCTTATTGTGAAAAGAAAGTGCTCAGCGGGGGAGAAGGTTATTATTTTTAAGCTGATCTAAACACCTGGGTTTCTCAGTAGACCCTATTAAACTTCCTCCATTATGTTTAAAGATTTCAATCATTCCTACCACAGTAGTAAATTAGTGTATTACTGCTTAAAGCAGATAAGCCGTAGCGATGGGGACATCCTAAGCTGGTGCTGCTCACCCACCCTGAAGAGAGACCTATGCAGCCTGTTTCTTCTCCATAAATAAGGCAACAAGGCCTGATGCCACCTCAGAATATCATCTCCCTTTAGTGTGCTGGGGTGTGAGAGGTACATCAACTCCTGCTGCTACCAGGGCTACGGCTCTGACAGCCTGAGGCATGGGAAGGCACCTGCAAGCAGGAGGCTCTTGGAGCAAGGCTGGCCATGAAGTTGTATGGCACAGGAAAGCAGACGGAAAAGCTTGCTGCCATCTCTTCTAGATACCTCCAATGACAGCCAGGCGGAAAGCAGAGAATAGAGATAGGAGATATTCCTGGTTGAAGGTCTGGTTTTTGTAGCAAAAGGAGTTCTGTGTAAGTGAGAAAAATGATGCTGTCCTAGCCAGTGGCTCTCTGTCCTCACTCCCTCGTCCTTCTCCTTTCACCCTCACCTTACTCCTTAGATATATATATATATATTTTTTTTTTTTAATTTATGATCCTGGAAAATACCTGGAGATCAGACTGCACACAGAGGGAGTACGCAGCCTCCCTTCCTCCCACCACGGTTCGCTGCTGCTGGGATCCCCACAGCTCACCAGCACATCACCGCCCAATGCAGCCCACACCAGAGCGCTTTCCCTGTCCACCCAACCCTCCCAGGGCTCTTTAGTGAGGCCAGCAGAGCCCAGCCCCTGGCAAAGCAGCCCTGAGGCTTCACACAGCGTGTATGCTGTCCTGGTTGTGGTTTGTTTATGGGCTCGTATATAAAGAGTGCCAGGTCCTCAGCCAACTCCAGTTTATCTCAGGGCAAACTGCACTTATGCCATTAATTTCGGTCCTGATTTATATATGTCAAACAAAATACCTGCAGATCTTTTTGCTTCTCAGCTTCCCCAAAAGGATCTCACCTGGGAAATTTAAACCTAGACAGCCTGCAAGAGTTGTAAAATGAGTGTGAATTTTAACTCAGGTCAACATAAAGTGCCCACCTTACAGTCTCCAGATGGAATTATATTACAGCTTATCAAACTGTTAGAAATGCTGCCTAGAAACTGTTTGATATTGCATGGGTGGTGACATTGCTTTTTCTGCCTAATAAATGGAGTCCTTGAGTTTTCCAAGTAAGCGCGAGAGAGAAACTCTTCTGTTCTGTAAACAACTGTGTGTCCAGTTTCCATGCACGGATACCCAATTTGTGCATGCAACTGTAGTTATTGTGCATTCAAATGGGGCACACCACTAGTCACGGGCCTGGGCTTCTTGCCAGTTTAAAAGTCAGCCCTTCTGTATGTAGAAAGAGAAAGCAGTATCCAATAGAAACAGTACTCTGCATGCACTCACAGCTCTTATTCAAGGCTCTCAGAACAATGTCTAACTGTTAATCTTCCCAACACTGCCGTGAGGCAGGGAATATTTTATCTACATTTTACAGTCAGAGGAAACTGAGGTTAAGTGACTTGCCCAAGGTCAAAAGACGGATTTAATGACAGGCTCAGGATCTAGCCATGAGAATATGCTGCCCTGACACTGGGCTGCTACACCTCAGGGTGGATGAGGAGTAAACGTTGTCCTTCCCGTAACGTCCAAGCAATGCTGTTTGCTAAAGGTCTAATCCAAGGAAGCTCAAACAAACATCTGCAGTGGTGCCAAGATTAGGGAAATATCTCCTCTGTGGTTGGGCTCCTTTTGTGTTGTAAATGCAGAGGCTGAAATTTCCAGAGATGTGGATGCCCAATTTCCGCTAACATTAATAAGCTGATGTGTCCAAATCCTGTAGGCAGCTTTGAAAGCCTGTTTGTGCTTTCCCTCTTCCTACTATTCAAGCATAGAGTAAGGTCAGGGCTTTCCCATACCCTCTCCCTTCTCTGCCGGTGGAAACATTCTGGCCATACCTTCACTTACTCTGCAGTGAATGGATAATGTCACTGGGGGTTGATTGATCTAATACCCACAAAAGGCCAGAGGAGAGATTCCCTTGGTTGCCACAGATACTGGATCAGGACCTTATCTTTTTATGGCATCCATATCACTCCCACTATTTTAATATCTGAACATCTCATGGTTTATAATATATTCCACTTCCTAACTCACCCATGAGATACAGGGGTAGCATTAAGCACTTAATCCCATTTTACAGATGATGAACTGAGGCACATCAGGCTCCATACTCATTTCAGTCTGAGCTACTCTGAGACACTCTTGGCATAGGCAAGAGGATGAGATAAGCACCTGCAGCCAGAGATTTAGACACTGTCTTAGGAGGGGATACTATAGCAAGAACGAACAGCCCTTTGGAAAGTGCATTTTTTACACTGACTGCAAGGGGAGCCTGGAAGAGGAGGTAGTTAAAATCCCTCCCTTTGAGACAGCTACTGCTAGGTGAGATGAATCCCCTCCTAAATGACTTGCCCAATGCCACGGAAAAATGCTGTGGCAAAGGAAGAAATTGAGTCCCAGGCACAATCACTAGGCTATTTTCCTTGGACTGAGCTTTGATTTCAGGTAAAGGATTTTTTTGTTAAGGCAGGAAAAATAGTAAGAAGTTTGAAACTACCAGCTTTGCTTGGATTAGTCACTGGGAATCTCAGCAGACGGGCTCTTGAGCTCTGGCCTCTTTGACTTTCGTATGTTTAGATGCTCAGGCCCTAATGAGTTGATCTCGTTGATCTTTAGGTACCTATTCATATGCAAATCTTGGTATTCTACTTTTGCTAAATAGTCTTTGTATTAACACATGAAATAAATTTTTAAAAAAGAAAGTCAGTCTGTGGTAAATCCTCATACTTAGGTTTGTTTGCATTTGGATAAATGATCATGGTCCCTCTTTATATGATCTCCTTGCTGTACCCCTGTTAGGAAAAGGAGTGGGGTGGAGGGAGAAATCCATCTTTTACTTTGTTCCACATCATTGCAAATGTTTTGTCAAAGCAAAAATTGTCCAAGAAACAAGCGATTAAGATGCAAAAATACATTAATTCCACAGTTTCCTCTCTGGCCTTATTTTAAAAATTAACACAGAACTGTCTTCATTCTAGTGTGACTAGGTGGTTAGTCTACTAAAATGACCAGCTCTGTTTTCTAAGGCTCCAAAATCATGGCTTGCCACAGAGAGGATGCCTTTTCACAGGGAGATTTTGTAGGTTCATAGTGCATGTGCGTGTGTATGAGAGACATGTACACCACTGTGCCATGCCAGAGCACACTCAAGAGATTTTGAGCGTGAATCCTGACCCCAGTAGTCAATGAAAAGCACTCAATGACTTCAAAGGGTCCGGGATTTCACCCATCGTTTTTCAGACTCTGAAGCTTGCAATCATTAGTGGTTTGCTCTAAAAGTGGTGGCTGCGGTGTAATAAAGTCATATGGGAATTTCATTCAACTCCGTAGCAAACTTCTACTATCTCTGTTTAAACCCTGTGTATAGTACGGTTATGTATATAATGTCTACAGTACTGTTATGTATATAACTATCTTAGCCACGGAGGGTAATCTGAATCATAAAAACACAGGAAAACTGTTGCAGGGCCTTGAAACATATCCTGGACACTATGCATATGTGTGTATATATTTATGGATGTGTGTATGCACTTAAAGCTTTTGAAAAAATCTCGGCCTTAATTTGAACAACTTGCTTAGTATTGTAGCTGAGTTTCATTTGCTAAAGAAAAGCTGTTTAGGAGCAAATGCAGGTTGCAACAAAATGTTAGGAACAAACTGTCCAGGATCTTCTTTCACAACAATCCCACGCGCTTACAAATCTCCCTTTAAGAATAAAGTGGTAGTGCAAACACCTAATTAAAAAAACGGCTTGTATTCAGAGTTACTAATTAAAAATCCTCATGTTCCCCCGACTTTTTCCCCCCTCTGTGGAAATCTGCAAGTTATTTAATTGAAGTCCCATTTTGTCGGTGCAGATGCACGAAGTGTCTGAATCATCAAACAGATTTAGGGTGTTTTGATTGTTGTGTGTGCCTCATTGCTATTCCCAGAATGTCGAGCTGAGCTTATGCTGATCGGCAGGACTTAGAAGCATGAAACAGTAAAAGAGTCCTTTCTTCTCATCCCAGCCCCATCCCCCTTGCCCCCCTGGATTTACATTGAAACTTTGCCAATCTCAGATCGCACTCTGTCTGCTGCCTCTGCATTAAAATGGAGCCGGCTTGCCTGTTTCTTTGGCCCCGCACTCCATCTTCAGATTCCCCTTCGCTGTTGTAAGATGCCTCTCGTGTTGCTTCAGTGAAACGTCTTTACACAGACAATTTCATTTTCTCCCCTCCTTTTTTTTAAATAAAAATCCTTCTCTGTTTTTACATTTGTGCGTTGTCTGAAAAGAAATGAGACAGAGGAAGAGAGAGAAGCCTGTTTTCGTCTAGAGGTGAAAACAGCCTGGTGAGCAGCAGGTGCAAAGCCCCAAAGCAGCTGCTTATTGCTCTCAAGTTGAAGCGCCTTGGTCCCCCACCCTCCACGCCAAGAGCACTTCATATAATCCTCTCATGCAATTCACACTGTAATTGCAGATATCCAGACTGCTAGGGCTCATTTTATTATTATTTTTACTGATAACAAGATCTGCAAACAGGGGACCAGTCATAGCAATTAGTTGTGTGTCGCTAGGCAGCTTCTGCAGAAGCAAGTTGGATTCTTTTCCTTTCTTTTTCATTCTTTTTTTGGGCAGAGGGGGGCACGACTGCTTTGCCCCCTTCTACTTCTCCTCTTTTTACCCCCTTGAAGGCCACTCAAAGTAGCACACAGGGAACTTTCCTGCTGGCTCTGTAGGCCCTTTTATTATCTTGCCTGCCTCATTTACTCCTTGAGATGAAGCCTGTTGGATGGGTGCTAGCAATGAAGATTATTGTCTTGAGGACCAGCTTGTTTTCCCAAGACTCTGCTTGTTACATTACTAATTATGGGTCTATGGGATCCTTTTCTGATATTTGGCTAAGTGGCATGGATTACTGTGTAATCATTTCCCACTGGGGAGGGAGATCTATTATTATTATTATTATTATTATTATTATTATTATTATTATTATTATTATTATTATTATTATTAATATTATTAATATTATTATTATTATTATATACACCTCTGGACAACTTTTCAGTAGCTTTTATTTAGGTAACTGCTCTTCCCTGTAATCCAGGAATTCTTATTTTTTTAATCACGTTACGGATTTCACCAAACACTAGTTAAAATGTTAATTACTGGTAAAGACACACTTCTTTTGCCCTTCTGTTCAGGGTGAATACAGATCCTATGAACACATTGTTTATCATCTGTATCCCCTATGTGTTATCTCTGTCTAATAGGACACTGTTGTTTACAGAATGAAAAGACTGAACATGGACATTTGACTTCAAACTTTTGTTTTAGACTAAGGTCTAATGAGTTTATGCTTTTTTCTCAGTTTGATTTTTCAAGCTAGAATATAAAGGAATAAAAGTCAGTTTGATGACATTATTATCTCTAATAACCTGAGCAGATTTTGCAGTTCTGAAAGACACTATCAAAAGCCTGGAAAATGGGATCCCTTATTTAGCTGCAGAAAGCTTGATCTAGTTGCCATGAAGTCAAGGCAAGTTTCTCACTGAGTCAGAGAAACTCCCAACAATGTGGAAGACCAGACAAGTTTCTTCCAGAGTGTCCTGATAAGACACCTCTGGGCCAAACGGACAAGTGTGGCTCTAGACAGAGGGGAGGGGAGTGGAGTGGAAAAGATATTCTGATACTGAACCAATTTCTAGAAATGTTTTTAGTTTGGCCTAAAATTGATTATTTTCCTGGTTTATGACAACTCCGTGATTTTTCCAAAACTGTAAATTACTGAGATCTTTCCTCTATGCTGCCGTCCAAGTTCTGATAAATAAAACTATTGCTACACTGACCATTGCAAAAAAATGGTTTGCGAGACTCCAGCAGCTCCAATAATCTTACTGCAAGAGCGCTGCTAGCAAAACGGTGCTTGGCTTTAGTGGCTTTAAAGAACCTCAAGCCAGAATGACACAGAAGTAGAAAGGTCAAAGAATACCCTGTTCCGAGTAAGTGAATTATTCCTGAGGTGTAAGTGAGAACAGTCCAAGGCTGATTTAATCTGTGCCATGCTATTAAAAATGTCAGAGGCTCATTCTGGCAATGAGGAACACCAAAAGCATTGGTATGCTCTGGGGGCACCTGCTTCTCATGGGCCATGGCCCATATGTCAGGATGCTGAGTTTTACACATTTTTATGGCTTTTTCAATCACTCTAAAATTGGTACAGCATAAACTTTCAGCTGAAACAAGCAGGTCAACTATAGTGTTAAGAGCGTTGTCAGAACTGAATGGCATCATGGATAATAATCCATCCAAAACAAACTGTGCTGGTGCAAACCCTCCTTAACTTAACTAACTCCTTTAAGTTCCATAAACGGATACTTGCCTGAATGAACATAAGAGCTTTGAGCTCTGCAGCCTCTGGTATGTTGTCTAGAAAGCCTCATGGCTTAAGACAATTTGTTTTTAAAAATGTCTTGGAAGCCTCTTCTCAAGTTTCAACTCAAAGAGCTGCTGGACTTGGAGCAAAGTAAACACACTCCAATACCAGTTCTCAGCAGTCAGTCCAAAAGTGCTTTTTCCTGGGGGGGGGGGGTCATTAGGGATGTCCACAAGTTTTCAAAATAAACATAATTCAAGGTGACACTGGCACACCAGGATTTGCATTAAGGATATGTCAGAAGAAGTAAATTGCAGGCCAGCAGAGTGGGAGAGAGCAGGTCAAATGATATGGTGACAAAAATCCACATTGGTTCCTACAAAACTTTCAAGCAGTTCAGTCGGTTCAGTCTAAGTACTGTTAGCTGTACAACTGCCATGAATTTAATCTATTATGTCAAAAAAGTTTGTATTCTTTGCCATTAGAAATGTGAACATCTCAGAGACAGTCCTGAAGATGAGATTTATTAGGCTAAAAAGTGTCAACGCCTGAGTATTTCCTTGAGAAATGTATTATTCCACCCCAACTGAAATTAAAACAGGTCAAGTAAACAGCTCTGAAAGCTGGAAAACTCAATTTCTTGCCCATCCAATTATGCTTAGCTAGACCAGCCCGTACAATTTTCCATTATGGCTGTTATGAACTGTGGGTGGTCACTCTGACTGTACCATATGAGCTGGAGCACTGGAGCACAATAAGGCATGTTAAGGGCTGTCAGCGTGTTTTAGGATCTCCTAATTCTTGTTCACTGTAATCACACCATTGTACCACTGTGTATGATATAGCATTTGAGATCACCCTTTGAGCAAAAATCCTGCTTTCAGACATCCCCAGACTTTGGAAAAGTTTACTCTGAGAGATAAGTAATGTTATTTACCTTTTTTGATTATATACAATCAAAACTTTGGGTGCCAATGTACACACTTTCTCACTGGATACAGGCTGTGGCCTTAGTTGTGCTTTCAGGCTCCTAATCTTCATCCATGTTTATTTATGCATGGATTTTTCATTTTTTTTTATACCAGCCTGCTTTGGGCCAGGATCACCTATCCTGCATTCTAATTACTTTCCTGTAATTCATTCATTTACTGTTTCAGTGCTTCTTGGGTAGAACATTGTAAAACTTTAAGTACCAAAGAACCTCCAGCTCTTACAGAAGAATCTCTTTTTTTACTTAAATCAAAGTGGTAAAATCTGAACAGTTTTCCTTTCTCTTTCCCCTCCCAATGCACACATACTTTCCAGTGGTTACAGAACTATATAGCCACCCTACAGAAAACAGCTCATATTTTCATCTCATCACTTACTAGCTTCTTTAACAGTGTAGATGGGCTGAGAGAGCAATCCTTCCACAGCAAATTGGGAAGTCACAGCACCAACTTGGGAAGCCAGTCAAATGAAGCAGCAGCACAAGCAGTATTTTCAGAAGGTGAGAAATCCCTCATTACCTGCAGAGGTGCAGAAAATATTTCAGAAAATCCAGCAATGAAGGAGTAGTAAATGTCTAGTTTAGCACAGTGCCAGCTTGCTACCAAGGGCCTGTGAGAGTGAGTGTGCTCTGGCCGGGAGTGGGGTGGGATGCACTAACTACTGGGAGATGTCTGCAGTGGTGGGGAGGGTGTAGAGGCCCTTGGGCATGGAAGCATGCCCTGTCTCATTTTGGGACACCACTGCATAGAAGGACAGGGCTTTATGCGGAGAGGCTGGATTCAGCCAAGGTGGCACAAGTCCTGGAAGGCAGGGACAACATCCATAAACACATTTATTACAGTCATTGAGACATCATTTGGGAATAAGAAGGGGTGTATATTTCAATGGGTACACCTCTGTGTTGCTGTCAGCCCTTTCCCTGCAAGTTAGCAGCAATATGGGTTGTATGCCTATGTGGACTAAATGAGGGAGGAGTTGCTCCCTTTTCCTCTCCTTTAGTTCCTACTCTGAGGTGTCAGGGCCAGCTACCCAAAGCAGTTTCTTCATGTGCCAGTTTGTGCTTCAAGCATCTCGTCCATAGCTGGTCTCTTCCCTCTCGTATCATTCTCTTATTAAGTATCAAATAGCCAACTCAGCTCCAGGTCAAGTCTGATCCTCGTGGTCTAGTCATAATGATTTCAAGCAAAAATACCTTAAGGCTATGCCTTTCACCTGGGAGGATATCATCTCAAGTTTTATTGCCTACGCCTACAAGAGTGGGCAATAACCAGGTCACCAGTGTGCTGACACCAGCTTCAACCTGCTGCCCACGGGACAGCAGGCTGGAGAGCTCTGGAGTTCCCACATCTGCCTGCATCTCTGCCGTCCCCTGCTATTACTGTAGCATCAGGGAAACTGGTGCTTGCACAAGTCCTGCTCTGTGCCTAAAGCTCTTAGATGCTATAATAATGCTACAAGACATAATGCAAACTTTTTTAAAAAAAGCAGTTTGTGGGCAGGCAAACACCACCAAGTGATTTGCATGTGAAATACAGGTACCACATTTAAATCTGCTTGTGAAACTAAGGTTGGGAGTATTACTGAGATTTAAAAGCAGTAAAAAAACACCATCAAAGCAGTCCACTAAAGCACAATTACATACAACAATAACACACCTAACTGCTGCGGGCCCAATATAGCATGGCTGTTCCTAAACTGTTCTGAAAGATTTCAGATTTTGTGCAATTGTGATATACCATTTTTATCTCTCCTTACTAGAGCTACATCAGAAAAAAAACCAGGTAAAGCTGGGGCCTTACCTTGGTAGACAACATAAAACATCATTTCAACAAATTTAATAGACACATGGAAGCAAAAAGTGGGAGAGGGAACAAAAGTAGGTGAAGTGACTTGCCAGAGGTTATAAACGATGTCAGTACCAACAGCTTTACCCTGCTGATCCAGTGACGCACCCACTGCCCAGCCCTGCCTCACATTGACCCACACTTTGAGTCTGGTTTCCTCCCCTATCTACATACAAACAACACCTACTAATTTTCTATTCTCAACAGCAATGAGGACAAAGGGAAGATGACTGGATTTTGTTCCTCTGCAGCTGCCAGCTTTTCACAGCCCTTCTGCAAGCTTGAATAACACATGTTGCATCTGGAGTGCTGAGGGCCATATTTTAAAGCACTTAGCACCCAGCAGCGCCTCCAGGAACACTGATTGGAAGCAACCTCCAGCCAGATGTTCAAAATAGCATAGTACCAACTTGCTGAGATCTTTGGCCATTTATGCTGCATTCTGAGTGAGAACAGAACAATTTTGAAAGTCTGAGAAATTAAGCCTTCTGGGTATTGTTAATGCAAATGTATTTCAAAGTCTAATACTTGTAAGCCAAATATTTTAAAGAGCATTCATAGCTCAGCTTTGGGGTATCTGGTTATAAAGTTCAGCTATCTATTTAGAGAAAAGTAACTGTTTTTCTTTACAAACAGAAGTGCACAAAGTCTGTGCCATAAGGATTTACAATGAAAAAACTATGTAGTAACAATTTTTAGAGCCAAGTAAATGACCTATTACTAAGCACCATATCCCCACATTTTTGCAATGGGATCCTGTTCTCTTTAGAATCAGAGAATCATTTAGGTTGGAAAAGACCTTTAAGATCATTGACTCCAACTGCAGTGACACATCCACTCGTCTTTTAAATATCTCCAGGGATGGTGACTCAACCACCTCCCTGGGCAGCTTGTTCCAATGCTCGACAACCTTTTTGGTGAAGAATTTTTTCCTAATATCCAATCTAAACCTCCCCTGGTGTAACTTGAGGCTGTTTCCTTTTGTCCTATTGCTTGTTACTTGGGAGAAGAGACCAACCCCCACCAGCCTACAACCTCCCTTCAGGTAGTTGTAGAGAGCGATAAGGTCTCCCCTGAGCCTCCTTTTCTCCAGGCTAAACCACCCCAGTTCCTCAGCTGCTCCTTGTAACACTTGTGCTCTAGACCTCCACCAGCTCCGTTGCCCTTTGGACACGCTCCAGCACCTCAGTGTCCTTGTCGTGAGGGGCCCAAAACTGAACACAGGGTTCAAGGTGCAGCCCCACCAGTGCCCGGTACAGGGGGACGGTCACTGCCCTGGTCCTGCTGGCCACACTGTTTCTGATACAAGCCGGGACGCTGTTGGCCTCCTTGGCCACCTGGGCACACTGCTGGCTCACGTTCAGCCGGCTGTTGACCAGCACCCCCAGGTCCTTTCCCACCAGGCAGCTTCCCAGCCGCTCTGCCCCCAGCCCGCAGCGCTGCGTGGGGTTGGTGTGACCCAAGGGCAGGACCTGACACCTCACACAGGTGGCCTTGGCCCATCGATCCAGCCTGTCCAGACCCCTCTGCAGAGCCTTCCTGCCCTCCAGCAGATCAACGCTCCCACCCAACCTGGTGTCATCTGCAACCTTACTGAGGGTGCACTCGATCCCCCCACCCAGATCGTCGATAAAGACATTAAACAGAACTGGCCCCAGTACTGAGCCCTGGAGACCACCACCTGTGACCAGCCACCAACTGGATGTAACACCATTCACCATCCCTCTCTGGGCTCGGCCATCCAGCCAGTTTTTTACCCAGCAGAAATTACACCCGTCCGAGCCACGAGCAGCCAGTTCCTCCAGGAGAATGCTGTGGGAAATGGTGTCAAAGGCTCTACTGAAGTCCAGGAAGACAACATCCACAGCCCTCCCCTCATCCACTAAGCAGGTCACCTTGCCACAGAAGATCAGGTTAGTCAGGCAGGATCTGCCCTTCATAAACCTGTGGTGACTGGGTCTGACCACCTGGCTGTCCTGTACGTGCCACGTGACGGCACTCACGATGATCTGCTCCATAACCTTCCTCAGCACCGAGGTCAGACTGACAGGCCTGTAGCTCTCGTAGTTCTCCAGATCCTCCTTCCAGCCCTTCCTGTAGATGGGCATCACATTTGCTAATTTCCAGTCAACTGGGACCTCCCCAGTGAGCCAGCACTGCTGATAAATGATGGAGACTGGCTCAGTGGGCACTTCCAGCAGCTCCTTCTGTACCCTTAGGTGGATCCCTGCCTCTTCTTCCAAAGGTCACAAATTCTCCTTTTTTCCCTGAGTTCCAGCCAAAGCTCTGTTCAGCCAGGACCATCTTCTCCCCTGCTGGCTCGTCTTTCGGCACACGGGCACGGCCTGCTCCTGTGCCTTTAAGATTTCCTTCCTGAAGAACGTCCAGCCTTCCAGGACTCCTCTGCCCTCCAGGACTGTCTCCCAAGGGGCTCTGTCAAACAGCCTCCTAAACTGGCCAAAGTCTGCATTCCAGACGTCCAAGGTAGCAGTTGTGCTGATCCCACTCCTTCCTTCTCCAGGAACCAGGAACTGTCCGATTTTGTGACCACTATGCCCAAGACGGCCTCCAACCACCACATCACCCCCACGTCCTTCTCTGTTCACAAACAACAGAGCCAGTGGGCACCTTCCCCAGCCGGCTCCCTCACCGGCTGGGTCAGGAAGTTCTTCCACACACTCCAGGAACCTCCTGGACTGTTTCCTCCCTGCTGTATTGTGTTTCCAGCAGACATGTGGTAAGTTGACAACAAGGGCTAGCGATTCTGAGACTTCTCCCAGCTGCTTACAGGATATTTTGTCTGCTTTTCATCCTGGTTGGGTGGTCTGTAACAGACTCACACCATGCCATCTGCCTTGTTGGCCTTCCCCCTGATTCTTACCCATAAACACTCAACCCTGTCGTCACCATCATTAAGCTCTAGACAATCGAACACTCCCTAACGTACAGGGCTACCCCACCGCCTCTCTTCCTTGCCTGTCCCTTCTGAAGAGTTTACAGCCATCCACTGCAGCACTCCGGTGCTGTGAGTCATCCCGCCATGCTTCTGTGCTGGCAGCTACATCACCGTTTTCCTGCTGCACGACGGCTTCCAGCGCCTCCTGTTTGCTGCCCGTGCTGCATGCATTGGTGTAGTTGGGCTACTAATCCTGCCACTTTTTTGGGGGGGAAGCCCTAATTCCTATGTGACCATTCTCAGGCACTTTTGTGACTTCTAACACATCAGCAACCCTTGCATCTGCTGCTGCATGGATCTCCATCCCCTGCCTCCACTGAGACAGCAGACTGAAGGACCTCGCTAGCACACCATCCTTCAAACTGGTGTGCTGCCCCCAGGCTCATCTCTAGTGAGCCTGGGGAGTTACACCCATCTCCCCCACATATCAAACAGAAGGGTGGCCTCCAGTGTTAGCAGTGCCCACACTCACTTCCCCACAGCCCAAAGACAAACTCTTTGTCTTCTAAGTGTTTTTATTAGATTTTATAAGCTGAGAGGGACTTGTTCATCAGAGCTCATCACGTCTCTATACCCCACCCCCACTTCCATTTAATTTTAAGAGTGGGTCAGCCCCAATATTTGAAACTCCTCCTGCTCCATTTCTTTTCATTCTCTCTTTCTTCCTTCCTTCCTTCCCCCTCTCCCCCTCCCTCTGTCTCCTACTCTGTCCCCTTCAGAAGCCCCCAGGATGACACTGCTCATTGATGCTTCTCCTTCATTAGCATTTCAGCAACTTGGCTCAGTAGTTTCAGAGACAATCCGTCATGAGAAAACTGAAGAATGTGCCCCATTTGCATGATTCTGTGCCAGAATGCAACTTTTTCTCAGCTGTTCATTGTGTAATTTCCCCTTGAGCCTTCAACTTTCCCATGAAGTCCCAGAAATCATATTATAGAATTCTAGACCAGCTGCAATGCTCCAAAGATTAGTTTTATGGACATTTTTAACCAACCTCACAGCTCTACAAAGGGAATCACATACATAAGAAACACGGTTTTACTTTCTGTTGTTACGAAAGGCAATGTGCCTTAGATGAATAAAGTCCTTTGAAACTACAAGAAGGAATTTTTGCCCCATGATGAGAATGATCCAATAACTGTTGTGAATCCTTAGGCATATTTTTAGCTTCCACTTGTCCTTCCTTAATTATTTTATTCCTCTTACAATTAAATGTTTGTAATCCATTTTGAGAGTCTTCCCGAAATGAATGGATATGCAAACAACTTGATTGAAATGCTCAGTGCATATGACTAAAAGTTACTGGCTCTCACACATCAGCAGAACAAATCAAGCTTTTGGTTAGTTGGTTTTAGAAATCAAAAAGTGGTTTATAAAAAAAGACAGGCAGATAAAACCTGCTTCTAATTACTTTCTTGAGGGCATCTGAGTTTGTAGAAATAAAAGAGTTTATTACACTAAAAGTAAGCAAGATACTGAAAATTGGCGTAAAGCAATCAAACTACTTTGTCAATTAAAATGTATCCCATTAGGAAAATTAGGCACCTGTTCCACAAAAGTTAGACAATAGAACATGAGAGGAGAACGCTGCATTTTAACAGTCTGGTTGCTAATTAAATTCTTTACTTTTCCTATGTATGCCAATAACTATCATTTTTCCCATGTAATTTTTAATCTAAGAAAACAGAACTTGTTTTTAATTATTCTGCCTCTGAAAAACACCAAATTCCTTCTGTGCTTTCACAGCGATAGCATAGAAAACACAAATATATAGATAAGTATTTTATATAAAATTCAGGAGGAAAAAAATCTTTTAAATACAACCTACATATTTTTTAATACACATTTGTGTGTCCCCCCTTCCCCTTCCCAGTGGGGTTGGATGTGTAAAAAGCATCCTTGCTGACTTAGGTAAATATATGGAACAAATGCATAGACATTATGAGGTCATATACTTACATACACACTTAAATTTTTATATATATGTGTGTATATGTTGCTAAAACCCCGTGGAATTAAAGCTTGCCAAGATTAGAACTTCATAAACAGATAAATTAGTGTCCTTCCGAGGCAAAAGACAGGTTTTTTGGTGAGAAGCTCACACGGTGATTAGAGTGAGGTTGTGGAAGATTTCATTAATTATAGGTGACTGGTTTTCCTCTCAGAGGACAGCTCAGGTCCCCCAGCTCCCCCTTGGCAGCTCATCTTAAATTGTTGTCTAACCTTTCCCTTAATTCAGCTCATCTTGAGCTGATGGGAACTGCTTTCATTCCACCTCTTGTGGAGGTAATGAAACAATCTTCTTATTCACTTGGTTCCTCTGAGCCGGTGACACACAACAAAAAACCCAGGGCCCTGATTAATGGCCACTAATTAGCAATGTTAATGACCAGGTGTCCAAGAGCATGGCCAGCTTCTCTCAGCATGGAGTGATCCCTCAATGAGGGCCCTGCAAATCCAGCCCCAGTGACCCTTCCCCTCAGCTGCCAGTAATGAAGCTGAGCTCTCTCATTACACCCAGGAGAGGCTCAGGGGGAGGCCCGGGCCTTGAGAGACAAACCTTTTCCTTCGGGTCTAGTGGGCCTTCCATTAATTAAGGTCAGCATTTTTGCTCACAGCCCCCTAGCCTTTTCCCCCTTTAAAAAAAAAAAAAATCACAAGCCACAAAAAAAAAAAATAAATGCGAGCCCTCAAAGGTAAAAGATTTGGACGAAGGGAGGCTTAGCTTTTCCAGCTTTCTCTGTTTTCCCAGTGATAAAGATGCTTTTTCCCAGTGTATTTGGGCTGCTCGCAGCCCCTTCCTCCCCTCGGGTTTCCAGTCCTCCTGAGCCAGCTCTGCAAGGAGGGAAAGCCCCGCCGGCTGCAGCGGTTGCTCCCTACCTGCTGCCTCCTGGAGCGAGGAGAAATGGAAGAGCACGGAGGTGGAGGGATGCTTGCAGTGGCAAAGCAAAAAAAAAGTCACCTATATCAGTTAAAAAGCCAAATGGACATCTCCAAGGGTCAGACTGGCCACACAAAAATTTATTTCTATATTATCCCTCATCAACACTTTAGTCATGTTTATTATTTTTCATTTTAGATGAGTAAAGAGTGACCTTTGGCATAAATGCCAAATATAACGTGCTACTTTGGGTGGTGGTTTTGGCTGCAGTTTGTAACTCCTTCCATCCGGCAGCACGAAGCAGGGGGGACCTCTGCTTTCTGCCTGCGGCTTTGGGGAAGCAGAGCGGGGAGCTGCCCCATCCAGCTGTGGCCCCAGAGCAGGCAGAGCGGCCGGGGCTGCCAGCTGCTCCTGTGCCTCTGATCATCATGACACAGACCCCTGTCTGTCAGTGCCGGCTGGGGGGGACAATAGTTTGGAAGTTTTAGAAATCGATCTTGTTTTTTGGCAGGAGTGGGCTTTTTAAGGATGGGGGGACGTTGTATCAGTGTGCATGCGCCACATAGCTACAAAAAGGAGTCAAATGTTCAAAGAAACAGAGAACTGATTTGTTGGGGTTTTTTTGCTTTGTTAACTTAGAAAATGTAGTGATATTATGAGCAAGGAAAGAACTCTGCAATGCACCTGCCTGCAACCTGTGTGGTAAGGCTGCGTGCTCCTTAGTATCTAAGTTTCTGGGAACTGTAAGTTAGCTTTATTAGCTTTAGCTTTGACAATATGAATGTTTTCTTTTAATTGGAAGAATATTACTGCAAGTCCATCCTTTTTTGCAGTTGTGCACTGTGAAATGAAGGCATAAAATTAACATGCATTGAGAGGGAGTAGTAAAAGGAGCTGATGGGGAGATAGGAAGCCTTTTACCCTAGGTCACATCTTGAGCTGGAAGTGACAGAAAGTTAATACCACAAGAATGCCATTTGGTGGCTGTTCTAAGATAAGGAGGAGCCTAGCTCAAACTTTAATGTGTTAGTGCCTTCACAAATGCATTACCAGTAGTTGGGGAGATAGCGGGACACCATACTGCACCAATTGTTTTCCTATAAATCCTTAAAGGGGTGATTTCTATCTAACCATGTA
The DNA here is from genome assembly GCF_017639655.2 of Falco naumanni. Classification (NCBI taxonomy): domain Eukaryota; kingdom Metazoa; phylum Chordata; class Aves; order Falconiformes; family Falconidae; genus Falco; species Falco naumanni. Next base: position 20,448,265 of record NC_054066.1, read on the forward strand.
ATACTGTCTCCTCCCAAATGACAATCATTCCCTGCTCTCTTGACCGTCTCGGCATTACAGCAGTGACTAATGTGACAAATTAATATCAGGATGATAATGCATTTGGATTTTCCTAGTGATGTTTAATGTGTTATAAAAAAGCAAAGGTGCTGCCTTTCGAGACGACTGGGAGCCTAGGCACAGGAGATGACACTCCACTGACAAGCCTGCACTCCAGCTACTGGACTTCTGCGCATAAATTACTAAACTTTTCACTTTTGCCTCTTGAGACTATTCTACTGGCACCCAACTTGCCTAGGAAAAAATCTTGCAAGACACACTGGTTCATTCCCAGTCGATTAGTCTCTCTCCATGCTACCACTGGACTTTCTAAGGGTACGCAGCCTTGAAATTGTGCTGCTTTCACCTTGCACACAGCAGGTTATTCGGTAAGGACCTGCTCTGGCTCTGGCGTGCTTCACCTGAAACTGTAATCCTGCAGTAGGTCAGCTGTCTTTTAAAAGGTGTTTTTGAACCTGACATGGATTTTGGATGAAGGTTTATATCTATTCCCTATCTAGAGGTGTGCATTGACTGTCATTACAGATAAGAAAGGTTCAGTTCCCAGCAACCTCCTCAGAGATTTTGGGCAAGTTACTTACAGCCAATGAGGATTGCTGATGGAAAGGTGATACAGTGATAGTGAAAGCATCACAACCAGAAATTAATATAAAAAGCTTATTGAAAATTTGGCCAGGTGTGAAAAAAAACAGTAACAAAACCCCAAAACAAAACCAGAATAAAAATAAGCCTCTATGCCTCAGCTCTCTATGCATAAAACATGCATAACACCATTGCCTTACTTTTCCCTCACTGAGGCAGACTGAAGCAAGGACTGACCCTTCATGTATGTTTCTGTGGCATCAAAATCTTACGGGAAACCAGTGGCAGCTGAGGGCTTTAGCTACATGACATAAAGAAGAACAACTCAGTTTTCAAAATATTATGCGCTCCTTGTAACATCATGTCTAGCACTGTGCTGTTCATAAAGCCATGAACTCCTGCAAACTGTAAGAGCTTTTGTAACTCCATCCTACGCATCTAATTGATCAGCTATGCCAAAAAGAACAAAAGTCTTTCTATAGCTATAGTTATTCTATTACAGGTTATGCAGATAAGGTTACAGCTAGAGCCAGACACACTTTTTCCAGATAAACCTTTTTCACTGAGAAATACACGTTATGATCACAAACTTTTCATGAATGGGTACTGAGTTGATTTTTTAAAAAAATGAGTCTGAAATTTTTTTCATTCTAAATTTACTTGCAGTTAATTAGAAATGTCTAGGAAGCTTCAAACTGCTTTTCAGTGAAATATGAAATATTTTTTCAGTGGTTTAGTTCACCAGAATTTTGCACAAAATTTCACTTCAGGCCTTCACCTCTGTAATTGCACACACACACCTCTAGTATTGAACAACCGGTTACCTGAATAGCTTCATTAGCCACCCTTCCGCCTGCTGTAAACTTCTTTCAGACAGTGGCTGCAATGCCTTTTAAATGTATCTTCAAAAATATTTTCTCCCTTTCTCTACAGCACGGCTGAAGTCATTGCTTAAATAAAACAACCGGTATTCTGGCTGCTCGTTACATATTGGTAGTTCATAAAAAGAAAACGGACACACCAACCTTGTCTCCCAAAGGTACAAAGCAAATTTTTGCCCGATTACAAACTTTCCCAGGCATTTGGACACTGATTCTGGTCAGTGTCCCACGGGGAAGGAAGAAATGAGAAACACGAAGGCAGTGACCATCATGTGGGCCAAATCCCAGTCACTGATGCCAAAGAAGTTCTGACACTGACTTCTCTAGCAACAAGAGCTAGAAGCGCTGGAAGATAAGAGACCTTCATGGAGCTGTGGTATCAGCTGACTGTAAAAATGCTCACTCTCCTCGATCCCGTAAGGTCCACGTTACAAGCAGTGCGTTATTCAGTAAACTCTTCAGTAATGACAGAAATCAGTGTCCAAAACTTCTGAAATCCTCTTGACACTAGTGATACTTTGCTTTTGTATTGTCTAGGTTTATGCCCATTATAAACTGCCCCAAAGGATAATGCTGAAGAGTGCCTGGCAAGCGTAGAGTTTGGGCTGAACATTTTGATTGCTGGGTAAAGTTCTTGGCTTATTCAACAATTTACTTTGCAACAGTTTATCAGGATTTTATGGGTGGTTTCCGGTTGTTTTTTCTAATAACTTTCTCTTACAATCCTCTGCCTCAATTTTCCTCATTGAAAAACAGACACCTCACTACCTTTTCAACACGATGAGGTGAAACTTCATTTGTTTATGTTTGCAAAGCAATTTGCAATGATTGGTTTGTAGCTCTGCTAAGTACAATGTATTATTAATAAAGTAATTAGATAAAAATAAATAAGGGAGGAATTATGTGGATTCTGATAAAAGGCAACTGGTAACAAGGCAAGAATTTTTCCCATTATTGGAGCACATAGCTCCATAGGCAAATTAAAACAAGGGCTCTGTCCTCAGAGTTTTGGGCAATCCAGGCTACATAATTGATTTGAGAAGAGCTACTCCAGGCTACTGTGTAATTACAGAAGTATTCACTCTTCTGGCTCCCATTCTCCTTGTCATGTTCTACCTCATTGCCCTTTATGCTAAAGCCTTTGTTGATGAGGGGACGGAAGCAGTAAGGACAAATAAAGCAATTAGCAGGTACGGGGAATGCTACCCCTGTTTAAGGGTAACACACAGCTTTTGCTGGGACATTTGCTAAAGTAGAAGTCTAGAGCCTGCAGGTCAGAAGGAAAATACAGGTAATCCAGAAAAACAAATAAATTTTCAAAAAGGCCCGTTTCTCTCATGTATGTGGCATTCAAGAAGTCTTGGCAGAAGGAAAACATTTTCAAATAGTCTGTATAAAAACCATGATGATTTTATTTTAAATAACTATATTTTCAGTAAGGTTGTCTTCCAACTTTCTAATTGGTTTTTTTTTTGGTTGTTTTTTTTTTTTTAACAGAATCTCGTCGCTTGAGTGCTCTTCTCCCTTGTTTCAAGTGTGCATTGGCAGTAAGGAAACAGTAGTTTTTTAAGGGCTAAAATCTCATTTGAAGTTGCTGTGAAGCCAGCCAGGAGAGGGAGACAAGACCTCGAACAAACCTTTCTTCCTGGCTCTCTGACACCCTGGGAGGGAAGCTGAGCCATTTTGGCTGGGGCTTTACTGTGATCACAGGGCTTGTGTGAGTGCACTGCATGAGGAAAGGACAGAAGTGACTGGGAGACAAAATGACGCATGGTATCCCCAAGCATCAAATGTTGGATGACTCATGGTATGAGGGAGAGAAGGCAGAAAGATAAACGAGGACTAGTGAAAATGAGCAGTACTGTAGTCTCTCACTTTTGATGCTTCCTTCGCGTATCAGGAGACTATAATATAAGAGATTGTTATGTTCTGTGGACCAGTTCTCTTCATAACTCGCTATCAGTTGAATTTGAGACAAGTATGATGAAAATCACAGATTTTATGCAGATTGTGGCAGACTGAGATTATGGCAGGTCTAAACTTGGATCAGAACTGCAATACTAGGCATTGAAATGCACAGAAGTGCTGCTGCTCCTCCAAAGACACCCCAGTGCCTGGGTGGAGTTTGAGTACTGATCTCCAGAAAAAAAAAAGTCTGAGCTTCTCTTTTTATCTCCATAACATGCCAGTCGAAGGTGCTGCACCGGGCATGCCTGAACGTTTTAGCTGGTGTGAGCCTGGGTGCGGATGTGACCTGAGAAATGCTAAGGGATTTGTATAAGTAATGTTCTTTACCTCCATATATTCAGTCCAAAAACATTGCAGGAATGCTAGGGCTTGCCTCATTCCTCCTTGTGAACCATGTAACAGTAAACCTCCTGATGTAAAAGTCAACTCCATTTTTTTACTGCTAAAATTGCCATTAGCAGATATCAAGCATACTTATGTCCATATAGACTGGGACTGTCACTCTTAGAAATTCGTATTTTACCAGAGCTTGGTTGTAGAGTAAAAGGAAGTAACTAAGAGTAGCGGGAAAGTAAAAAAAAAAAAAAAAAAAAAAAAAAAAAAAAAAAAAAAAAAAAAAAAAGAGAGAGAACATAAAGAACATAAGGGGGAATGACATTTTAATTTTTAAGTGAAGATAATTAGAAATTAAGAGGACAATGTTATTCAGGGCCATTTGTCATATTTTTGTAGCTGAAAATCTAGAGGAGAGGAGAACATTCTGATTCCCATTTTACATTTTTAATTTTTTCATTTCTATGCTCACAGTGTTTGTAAAAATCATCTCTCTTCCTTTACTTCTAGTGGGAAGAAAACAAATAAAAGATATTGAGAGCAGTCTATAATGGAGAAAGCAATCACCAGGAAGATTTTAAGTCTTTTTTGCTAACTAAATTAAAAATTGTGTTTCAAATGAAACTAAAACAAAAATGGCTTTATTTTGAAATTTCACTCTGAAATGATAAAGTTAAACTTGATGTGTATACTTTTGGTTTTTCTATAGGAAAATGTTTTTCATCAAACAACCAATTTTAATTATTGTGATCTGTTACAATCATTTATTTGTAGACTCAGATAATAAATTAGTTCCTTACTACTGACTTAATTTTCTTCTATATTATTTTGAATTCTTTTTCCCCCATTGTGCAGGTAGCAACTTCTCAGAAGTGCATCCAAAGTAGACTAACGATGAATAGTGATGAACTGCATTGAAAACAAAAAGAACTTTTTCCTTATTCTTATCTTAAAGATCAAAGTATTTGGATTGGAAGCAAACACACTACACTATTTGCTGAAGTGTTTTCTCTCTGTAGAAGCCTAGCAGTATTCCTTCAGGCACTTTACCCAAGCTATGAGATGGTGAATCTCTCCAGACTCCTCTAACAGGGAGTTAGATCAGCTTGGAGATGTTTCAGAACAGCAGCCCCAAGACTAGAAATCAGTGGAAAAACTTCTCACAGCTCTCTTTTTAGGCAGCTCAGGGGAAGCAACTGAATATATGTGCCTATAGTCAGATGCCAGGAACTTTTTTTAATTCTTGTGGTCTCTGCAGACCAAGATCTTCCTCAAGCAACATCAATATCAATTTGCAGAAGAGAAAACTGAGGAACAGAGGGAAGCAACCCTGCGTGGAAGTGGTTAGCTGGAGATCTGAACCAGAACTCTGAAATCCCATTCTGGTGCTCTCTCATTAAACCACACTGTGCTGCGGTGTAGGGAAACCTCTCTTGCCACGTTTGCTTTGAGTGTAAACACCAAAGTTAATTTCCCAGACTTTACAACCTGGCCACATGCTACAGAACTCTACCAATTATTGTCTTTCCAACAAGTGGGAATAAAAGGCAGAGCCTGCTATATGAACAGCCACAAAGCATACCTTGTCAGTGGCTGCATGGCAGCGTCAGAAACATTATTAGCATGAATCCCCGCAGCTATCCTTTAAATCTTGATTAAAAGTCAGGGGCAGTTTCAGGTCTGTTATTAAATGTTCAATTATACTCTGCAAGCAACAACAGAAGAAAATTGATAAAAATATGGTAGGACACAATAGGTTTCAAGCAAAGAAGACACTAAAATGTACTCATGAAGAAAGCCTGGAATGATTTGACTAATGAACACATTTGTAAAAAATCAGTCTGTTTGCAAGTGAATGACAAACAGAGGAAAGGGCAGAACTGGTTGAATGAATTATGCATTATGAGTCATTTAACAAGCAATGATAGCTATAAAGATAATTATTCTAACGTAAATAACCAGCCTTTAATATTTGTGTAGCCTTAATAGTTTGGAGGGTCTGAAATGATAGGTAAAAATTAAAACATCTCCTCAGTGTTTTTCAGTGGCAAACAGATTTATCACAACATCACAAACCCAAAGCAGTATCACTTTGTGCTAGGTTTGATACCCGTTTACTCCACTGGGACCTCGCCTGCCCTAATGCTGAGGTCTGGACAGAACGAACACCTCTAATTCACAGTGATGCCATGAAAGTAAAATCAGTGCCTTCTGAACTCCCCAGATATTACAGAGCACTCAAACAGTGACAAAACTGGAGATTTCACTTTCCTTTCTGCTTTGAGATAAGGATCTCTGTACCGACTTAGTGCAATCACAGCAGTGAGCAGAGAAAGGAAATGAAAAGCCCCTTCCCCTCCCCTATGCGCACATAGTTATGTGTGGGAAAAAGAGAGAGGCTATAGAAAGCTCTATGCAATCACAGCTGGGCTGTTAATTGCTTTGCCCTGTACACAGAGTCACACCTTGTTGCTCCTCTGCAATAAGAAATTGGCCACACAGCCCAGCAGTCTCAAGGCAAGGGCAAAAAGGTTTTCGTATTCACCTGTGTTATTTTCATATCACTGAAATGCCCATGTGTTATCACAGGCATGACACTGTCTGGACTCCTGTGGATGACAGCAGTAGCAAAAGTCAGGGAGTGATTGTGTGACTGAGAAAGGATTGGGTTTCTCAAAACCTTTTTTGTTAAACTGAGGTTACAGTAAGGGAAAAAATGGTTCACAGGAGCAAATTGAACCGAATGGACTGCCCCACACCCAGCTGCTGATCCAGCAGCAGAAGACCCAGCTGCTAGGGAAAACCAGACTTTCCCAACAAATCTATCTCTTAGCTAGTACTATGATCCCTAGAGTTTTCACATGTACCTTTGGGAGACAAGGTTGCTGTGTCCGTTTTCTTTCTGTGTGGCCATGGATTTCTCCAAAACTTACCTACTTGGAGGTTTGATCCGGTACAATTCCCTGGCCCTTAATTCAGATGTAAAACTGGCATGTACTAAGTGTGACACTATATCAAATTCCACAGAGCCTGTTAAATATGTTGGTGTTTTTAAAAAAAAACAAACTAACTTGACCTACAGGATATTAATATAGTGGCAACTACCCCTACCGGATATAAAACTGGCACCAACTATAAGAGCTTCAATTAGTGTTTGTAGGTTTCTAGTCCCAGTAATGGTCATGTCAACTGAACATATGGAAATATAACCAAACCATAATAGGACTTAAAAAGCATTCAATGCATATTTGTCCATAAACACATCATATAAATAAAAGCTCTTTTTAAAAAATGTGTCAAATGTGCATTCTATTATGGAATAATGATATCCCATACCACATGTGTTGCTGAAGCAAGTAACTTTAGCTGGTATAATAGTATTTTTCATTTTGTAGTACGGCTTATATTTTGATCTGTTGATTAAGGACCTGCCCCTGAGGAAGTCAATGACAAGAGTTCCCCAGGCTTAAAAGTAGAAGGAAAAATGTGTAAATGATTTGGACAGAAATAAGGAAACAAATGTATTTTTTTCCGCTTTCTCCTAGTGTGAGTGAATGCTGAATACAAATCGAGTTGAAGACAGTGGAAAGATTTGCTCTTTGCTTTAGCAGCTTTGGATCTGGCCCTAAGTGTGTATGTGTAAGAGAAATTTTGGCACTACTGGAAACCCCACCTCATACCTCCCACTGTGAATATGTCATCTTTCTATGTGCTCTTGCATGCCAGAGCTTTATATCCTTTGAAATATTGCCCAGAATCAAGCAATGTTTACTTAAACAATAGGGAGATTCACTTATATGCAATAATTTCTTCAATGGAGAGGCTGTCTTTCCACAGTTGTACTCTGGACTTTGTTCTTAGTTTAGCTTCTATTTTTCTAAGTTGATGGTTTTATCCAGGTTTGACAACAGGGTTGGATCTATGTTGGATTTTATTTTTTTTTTTAAGTTACACACCTGGAATTAGCTTTTTCTGCCAAGAATTGCAGTGCACCTGGAAGTACTAAATCATTTTTATCTGTTTTTTAGTGGTTTTGCACAATAGAATTGCATCTCCTTAAATCTTTCTTACCTTTTACAAAACTAAATTACAACTCTAGACAGAGCATTTTATGAGTATGTAGATACTGATATCATAAGATAGTTGTGCCCTGCTAGCATCTGCCTCTACCAATCCCAGAAGCAGTTAGCTGAGAACTACCTCTCAGGGTTTCTTTGCTCTTCGGTGGCTCTGCTTACCTACGTAACATATGGAAATGTGAGCATACACTTACAGCAGATTGTTTGCTATGTTTACACCAGTTCTAACACTAATCCCCATTAATGTTTGATATTGTTCCCAAAGAGTTTAAATAGATGTCAGGCCTCAGATCCATTGCATACACGTTAGGCATCGTATACACTTCAAATAGAAAAATACCGAAACACTGTGGGGTGTCCTTTTTTTAACATCACGTTTACTGACTGGATTAACCACATCAAGTGTATGCAAAGCCCTGCTACTTTCATGTTTTCTGTCATCACATTTAAGAGTCTTATTTTCAAGAAAAACATAAAACAGTTTCACGTCACCTTAGGAGCCCAGCTTCTTGCTTCTGCTCTCAGTTTCTTCCATTTATCAAACATGTCTGTGAGTGCGAAGTGAAAGAACAGCCAGATGCACGCACACAAACATCAAACTTTCTTCCTCTCTATTAAAAAATATCAGACACAGGCCATACTAGCTGCATTTTGCTGCGGAACAATAACCACCAAGGTCATGGCAAAGTTTTCTCCAGGCTCTGTAAGGCCATCCAGCAGCAGCCTGGATGCCCTGAATTTTTAGAAAACACTTAACTGCTGTGCAGAGGGACGTGGTCCTTTCTGCAAGGGTAAACAGGAACAGCCCGAGGACCACAGAAATGCCAAGTGCCAAGCACATGCCCAGGTCAAGCTGTTCCCAAGATCAGTTTTGCCCAGTATGAGCTATATGTACTTACTGGGATATTATGTTATAGTAGAGAGAAGTCTTGAGACCTTCATTCTTTGTCCACCACATGAAGAAGGAAGCTGGTCAGGCCTCCTCCATGACAGGTGTTCCCTTTCCCTCTCACCTACCTTTCCCAATTACTTTGATTATTTCACATGAGGCTGTTTCTCTGGATGATTATTTAAAAAATTACTGTCTCAGAGGCTCAGCTCTGAGGCTGCAAAGCTTTCCTCTCCACCAAACCACCTTTCTCTGAGGTATGTGGGATACAACCACTTCGCATTTTAGAGGACTGTTTCTCATTATATGTTTATACAGTGCCCAGTTCAACAGGACCCTGATCTTAGCTGGAGCCTTTCTGAAACCCTTGTATTATCATACACGCAATAACAACAACATTCAGCCACAAAAATCATCAGCACAAACAAGCAACACTGTGTGACAGTGCTTGGGGATGGCAGACAGTCAAAAGCAGAAAGTAGTTACTGAGACATGTTTGTAATTGAACAGAACTGATCTGCTCCTTTAGACTACAAACAACTAATTCTCACTTCAGCCAACCACAGAAGAAGTAAATAAAAGCTGTAGACACAACCATATCTATTAAAATATAGTGTTGTTTAGTAACAAAAATAATTGGACATCACAAGTCAATACATTTTGTGGCAGGGGATAATTTTATGTTAAATGACTAAGCTGTGTCTCAACTTTTGCTAGGCTCATTATATCCTTTAAGTAGTTCAAGTTTCCAGATAACCAGCAGCAGAACCAGGTAAGCAGGCAAAATTAGTATGGCTGGGAAAATTTGTATCTGTCACACAGGTCTGGTTCCCACACACTCTAGTTACATCATTACTTAGTCTGTTAACTAGGAAACCAATTAGGCCGGAGAGCTACTGTCAGGTGACCAAAACACGAAAATGCACAAGAAACCTTACCCGAAAGATGGGATTTCAGCAGAGGCCCTCAGATAGCTGACTCCTCTTCTGCTGCACTGCAATTTTCGTATTTCATTTCACCTTTGCTTTCAGGCTGAGCTCTGAGGTCCCACAGATTGATGGTTGAAGGAGCCCTGTTTCTTCCCCCAACAGGTGCACAGAGAAAATTGTTTCCTGCATCAAAAATTACACAAAATTATGTAATAATTTCTCTCATTTACCCCGGAAAATTTCCTTCTCCTTCACACCTTTTAATTTACAGGGTGAGAACAAGGCAGTAGCTACAGAACTGAATGCTGCGCTGTGGGTAACAGTATGTTCATCTTAAAGGGAAAGGGTGGTCAGGCCAGGGCACAGCTAAAGTTTCAGGGTACAAACAGCTTCAACAACTATTATTTGTTTTCTGCAAATGTTGAAGACATTTCTCCAGGTGCAGAGGAAGCACAAAGGTAGCTGGGCTCACCCTCAAGAGAAAAGCGTGCATGGGGAGGGGAGGCCAGCATGGGGCACCTTGGGGACAGGTAAAAGCCAGCTTCCTGTAAAGCATACATAAGAAGGGCATATGCACGTATGTATAAATAAATACACTTAATCTCTATATGACATCATTGATCTAGTTGTAGTATTATTACATATATGAAAAAGACAGCTTACGTGGCTATAATATATTTTTATATGTACATGTTGTAGACACATACACATCAGGTATTTTCTAGCTTGCACATTTTTCCCAATTCTGGCATCACCTGGAGAGCTCACTGACTTGCTAAGTCCTTGCTCGATATATCTACAGAAAACCTGCAAACACCTCCAATACTTTAGCTCCAGGCCAAGAGCATTAACAAGCCATATGCTCTTTCTCTATATTGTCATTCAGATTTGCTTTCTGCTAGGACAATAAAAAAGGGGGAAAGAGTTGATCAAAACCTCACCCCAAAAGCCTCGAGAAGAGGATCCATGTACAAGGTGAGGGCAGGCTGAGGGCACGGGGGGTTCTCACCCATTTGAGGATCATCCTCAGCTACCAGCACTGCTGCTGTTTGATCAGTAGTACAATGTCATTAGTTTAAAGACTTTTTCCCCCCAGTGTGGCCCCCTTCATTTCTGATGGCCTGTCGTCTTTGTTGGTTTTGGAAAATGATCATCAGAGGAAGTAAACTAATCAGAAATACTTTCCTTCCCAATGACTTTGTTGAGCAGATGATTTGATCACTTTGTAGAGAAGAGCAGACTAGTCTCTGCCGGACGTCTGCCAACTCAGGGAACCAGGCTCTCGCATGTTTTCCAGCACAAGCACCTCATTATTAATTCATGCTCCAGGTCCTCTGTACATGCTGTTACTAATATTAGGTTTCGACAGAGTAATGAGCAACAGCAATAGACTGACTATCTTAATATATTTTAAATAATGTTTGAAATATTAAATTTGAGTTTGGATTTTTAATTAGGGCCTGAGCAGGGTATTGACAATCTTCCTACTGTTTTGCAGCCAGCAACCAAATAAGATAGGGATTGTTCTGATCTGAACACTGAAAGCCAGTCTGATTTAGGGGATGGATCTGAAATACAACACCAAACTCTAAAGCACGAGGGAAGTTTGGCTCTGGGTTCTGCAGCCAGACTTTGACCTATCCCTATACTAAAAGGGGACTTTTGATACGGGACTGTAGGAAAAGTAAACAGTTGTGAGACCAGCTTTTGTGGATATGTTTTGTAATATACTGTCAGTGAGCTACCCAGGGACCATTTGATTATCAAGGATGCCACTGTTAATAAACAAAGGGAACATGAGGTAGCTAGGCATGGAGAAAAGGGGTTGTTGTGGTATAAATCCATACCATAAGTATATATACAGTAAAAAAAAAAAAAAAAAAAAAAAAAGTCAGGCAAGCCGTGGGTCTGAAAATCCTACAGGGCTTCAAAGTCCTTTCCACTGCTGTGCTTCAGACAGGAGCATAGGTCAGCATCTCTTCCTTGGTTGGATATACATATATTAAAGGACTCATTTAAAATTTGAACTGGGCAAAGGGCTAGAGCCATTTTTCTGTGAGCGTGCTGTGCACATTTCTAAATGCACTCCCTTTGAGAGGGAGTTCGCAATGAAGATTTCGCTGTTCTGGAACTCACTCCTCCCACTTGGTCTGTTGGAGCCTGAATACATTGACCTATGGGGCACATTGCAAAGCCTAACTATTTTCCCAGGATTTTTCTGAATGAATGACTTGAGTAGGTAGAGAGAAGAACATTTCATTTGTACAGTACGTGAAGGCTTTTAATTAATAATGTTCCCATTTGAATGCCTATTGTATTTTTAAACGTGCTTTGTACATACGCTTAGAGCATCGGATAACTGCAGGATTTTTTTTTTTTTTTTCCCAATTAAAAAACAAGAAATCACACAACAATGTGGCATTGCTGCAGTGTGGCACAAATCATCTTTTCATAATAGCTTTATGCAGTGTCTAGCACAGTAGCCACTGATCTGGTCCATGACTTCCAGGTGCTAGTAGTGCTAGAGCCTTCCAAACTATGGCAGATCTCAAGAAGATGAAACTTCACATCAGTTAGAGAGTCTAACACGGCTGATCATTACTGTAGTGTTGCAGATGTTCTACATACAGTCAATGAAATTAGAGAAGTACCTAGGCACCTCGTGGAGTTTTTACCACCTTGTTTTCTGGATTTAGAGCTCTTGAGATTGTGTCTTTTCTTGGATATGTTGGGCATTTCCTACTTTTAGAACGAAAGAATCAGCCTGGTTAGTCTTTTCATAGCAGAAGGGTTTTGTTTGTTGAAAAGAAATGTCTTAGTAATAAGTGAAATTAGTACTGGTTCCTACAGTCAGAATTTTTCAATGTATCTTTTTCTTAAAAAACAAAAAATACCTTTCTTGCTAAAAAGATACTCAGTTATGATACCACAAAGTTACAATGTTGTGTCTGCTTTGGTCCTTCCCAAAACACCCCGACATAGCCTGAAAACAAACATTATAGTTTTTAATTTCAAAACGTCTCCGAATTTCAAAATTTCTTACAGATATATTTTTTAAGCTGTTTGGTCCAGCTGGTGGTCCTTGGGTCAAATATGACACAGGGAAATGCTTCTATACAGTCCAGTTCTTTTTCCCTGTGGGAGATGCAGGCAGCTTTATTGTAGTACACAATTCCAAAACACATGAGTGTGCCCTTCTGTGCCTGGTCACCACACCTGAAGTGGATACAGTCATGCAGAAGCAGTCACCTTCTCCTGTGAGGGTTTGTGTGTGTGGAGCATGCACAGAGCAGATAGCATCACCCTATCAGCCTAACCAGATGGGCAGCATTTTCCTGATTTCAGTTTGCTGATATATATATTTTATTTATTTATTTATTTATTTACACCTGGACTAGCAACAAATATTTTGAAAAGACAGATGGGGGCGCTGACAGCAAACTGGAGTACTTCTGTACTAATTGTATTTAAGCTGTTTTCTGGATGAAGAGAGTTGTTGTGCAAAGACAAGTATCCAACAGGCTTTTCCCACACACTGTATTTGTCCTTGTTGTTTTAGTCTTCTTTTTGTTTTGCTGCTGTTTCTTTGAACTACAGGAGAAAACCACCACCCTTCCTGAAAGCCTTAAAAAACCCCTCCTGACACCTCTGATTTTTCATTCCTTTTCACTGAGTAGGCTGCCAAAATTGACTTTTGATATAGTTACTGCAATATGCAGTCCCTTTCTCAATGGCTATGGGGCCTTCCCTCCCTGATCATGCAAGTTCAGGACAAAGGACCAGGTGAACTCAAACCAGTCTCCAGAATCTTAATGCAGAGCTCCTTTGAGAACACCGTGGACAACCACACTGTTTTTCTTTCTCTCTGAAAACCCTGTAAGAATCTTACACTTAAATCAGGTATTGTACAAGCTTCCTTACGTAGCTCTGTCAATGCACCACAACCCTGACCTGCAGTACTCTTGCATTTCTATCTCCCTCAGGAAAGCCAGCAAGGTTTGTACTGAACTGTGAGAAGAGCTCAAATTTGTACAAATTCTGCCCTTACATGAGAATGCACAAAGGTCACTTACAAGGAGAGGGATGGATTTAGCTTTAAGCTAAGCTAAAACGCCACTTCTCAGAAGAAAAGGGCTGATGAAATACATTATTCCTCTAAGTAACGACACTATTGCAGGAATGATGACCAGCATCTTATTCTGTTTCTACATTTTCATTTACATGATGCATGTTCTTTAGAATTAAAGGCTCTTAATTTCCCATTGCTTTCACAGTCCATGAAATCCCAAGAATATTTTGATTGGAAAAAACCCCATACTTTGCAGCATGAATGCTGGCAAGTGCAAACACATATATGAGAGGAATAAACATTTTTAGACCTAAAGCCTTTTCTATATAAAAAATAAAATGTGTTAGAAAAATCCGATTCACAACAAACTACTTACTGGCAATTAAGATTTATATCCAAAAAAAAATGAGGTACAATCACCTATTTAAAGCATCCAATACTTTGTATAGTTGTTCAGCCATGCTTGCTGCTTCCGGGAATGAGATGCCACCGAGCATAAGATTAGTTAATTGCAATTGTCTTTCCCTTAAGGATCCCTTTTCAAACCACTTATTTGAATACATGATGTGGCTAAGAGTGTTATGACTGAATTATTGAATCTATTTTGGAATTAGAAATTGGTATACAAAGTCTGAGAGATGTGATGGGCAACCCCTGCTCCTCTCTGATTATGTTGAGTGTGAAGAGCTCTAGGAGACAACCTTACAACAGCTCTAGGAAAGAACAGAAGGAATTGCCACCTGCAGAGTCTACAGCATGTAGACACCACCTTGTAGGATCCCCTCTTCAAAATAAACCACACAGCTAGTAGTGATAACCTAATATAGACAGATACCTAACATCTGACACTAGAAAAATAAAAGTGATAACATTGGGAAATGTTTACAATAGCTTACCATGGGTGTTTATCACAACCAAATGCAGACAGTTATTCTTCAGCTAAGTTGGACTGTAGTTTTAGTGTTTTCAGTTCCACAGTACCCATGGATATTCAGATAGCAACCGTGGCTTGATATGTCCGTTTCCATCTCATCTGGCTGTGAGGTGGCTAGATCTGTATCATATTGCTATGAGCCGCACAAATGCTGCTTCCAGATTCAGCTGCTGCAAAACATTTTACATGAGTCTGAACAAAGAGATTCCAGCTGGTCCAGGCTGAAGCAACATGTTTGCTTCCTTCTCCCTTTCATCTCTAAGCTCATTCATGCTGAGAGCGGATATAATTGCTCTCTATAAATACATTCAGGTTAGGCATTAAAGCGAGAGAAAAGATACTTAAGCAAATGGACAATGATGACACAAGGACAAATGATTACTAATGAGTAATGAATAAATTCAACCCATAAATTAAAGTTTTTGATTATCAGAAGACTGAAGATCTGAAACACCTTTCCACTGAAAGCAGAAAAAAAAATTAGAACTTTCACGGGAAGCTTAATAAAGATACAGACCATGAGATACAGTTCCTTACAACAGCAGCAGAATGGACTTGATAATCTGGGAGATCCCTTCCACTCCTGTGCAAATAATGAACACAAAATCTAAATCACTGCCTGGAGTTTATGTTAGTCTTGTGTTTCATTTTTATTCCAGCCCCTTCAGAATCTGACTTTTGTACTTTCAACCAAAGTTGATCTTGCAAAATCTCTCATAGGTTCTTGGTCGAATTTTAGAACCACCTGATAATTTTCCTTTCTGAATTGTCAGATATCTACTACTTGAACGTGATCAACCTGATGGCTTATCCTCCTCAACTTCTGTGACTGTCTATGATAGATTTCCTTCATCTGCTTTTTGCCCCTCTAATAGTTCCACAGAGTTCTGTTACGATTTTTTTCATGTATCTCTTTACATTTGACCTGAAAATGTACCCCTTCACAGACATATCACAGTCATCATCCTACTCCAAACCACCTCCATTTGTCTTCAGTCTTTGCAATAGACAGCTAGCTACCTAGCATGGTGAATAAGAGCACTACTTTGGCCTATTTGGGGAATTGGTTATGGTATTAACAACCAGTTTTTCTGAACTAGGTTGGATCACCCTGATGCAATCTTATTTCTACTTGTCACCATGCTTATGAGTTGGATGTAATTTCTGACCCAGGCCTCTCATTAGGTGCCCATGCTTCAGCTCTGTTTAAACATTACAAGTTCTCTCCCTTTCCACAAAGCTAAAGCTCCCGTACTCATTACATTGTGTACTAAATATTGAAATGTCCTTTTTTTCTGGTTTTGATGAGTGCAGTTTTAACGTATTGCCTGCCTGCTATCCACCTACCCACCCACCTAGAATGCTGCTGCAAGAAACATCTTCTTAGCCAACTGCCTAACCCCATCACCCTTCTTAAGCATACCTCAACTGCATTTCCATTTTTTATCAGCCAGTACAAGACTTTGCCTTTCAAAGATACTCACAAACTGGTTTTACCCACTTACTGCATCTTGTTCAGCCCCTAGACATGAGCTCCTCCTTGTAAGCCACCTATGCAGTGAGTCCCTACCCCCACCTACCTGCTTGATTTTGAGTCCTGTTTACGATCTGTTCCAGCCATCATCTCCTGGAAGCAGCTCTCTGCTAACATCAAGTAATCTCATTAAGCTCCTTCAAAATGCTGACGTAAACCCTTCTGTTATGATACCTACAAAAAAATTGGACTACAGTTGCAAAGCTGTAGTTCTATGATTATTGTTTATGATGATGATCAATAGGGTGTGCCTGTTTCTTTGTACCTCCTCCTATCTTGTCATATACATCCTTTGTAAATGGTCCAGGGAAACAAGTGGCCTCTTAACCTGTGTTTATACAGGACTTAGTTCAGTGGTATTCTGGCTTTTGACAAAGGCCTATGCTGATGCTCAACTGTAATAACAAAAAATAACAGTTATGTCAAAAACACTGTTCTTTCTTTTGTTTCACTTAATGTTATTCCCTCTCCAACAGTGAATCCAGTTCAGGGGCTTCTGGTCTTTATTTTTTATACTGTTAGTGAAACTGGCCTTCAGGAACTTTGTCTGCTTTGCTGACATGCCTCATAATGATTTTTTTCCTCTGGAAGAAAAGATTTATCAGTATACTGGATGAACAACTAGGATATTTTCAGTGAGAAGACCATGGAGGTGAGTTCAGGTTATCCATAGAGCAAACTGCATGTGTCCTACTGTGTTTGTAGTGCATATAAAATAGAGAGGGAACTGGTGGAGCCATAATCTATTCCCAGGTCTCTTGTCCTTCTCTTGTGGCTACTTTGCTCGTGAGGGCAAACCTCTTCATTCCTTTGGGAATACATTTCCATTTGTGTTTTGATTGCCTTTCAGATTTCAACTAAAAGCTTCCAAGGGAAAGGACAGTAACATCGTGTTTTGATGTCCCAGCACAAACATATTTAAGCCCTACTGCAACCTCCTGCACCATCATCTTTGATGTAACCCAACTAACATAATCAGACCCTGAAAAATGACCAGTCAAAACCTCCCTGTTGCTAAGGGGGAAACTGTGCCTTCATTTGGGAAAGGGAGATACAGCACGGAGCTGGGAGTCAGCAGCTCCCACAGACACAGCGGGCAAGGGCAGCCAGCAGCCAGCAGAGCCTTAGACGGGACAGAAAGAAGGATTTTCTGGGGCCAGAACTAGCTGCAACTCAAAGTCCCCAAGGCAACTGTAACCAGGCAGGGAAGCAAGGACCTGCCTGCAAGGATTTTGTAGGCAGGGACAGAGCTGCGTATGACTCATTTTTATTTCAGTTCTAACCCAGCTACTTTGTGTTTCCTCTTTTCAAAAGGTTACAGTTCTCATTTGTGCTATACACAACCTGGCTTTTGGAGTTTAAAGCTTTTCAGTCTTCTCTGGGGAGCTCACTGTAAGAGAAGGTCTAGAAGGCAGCTCTGCCTCAAAGCTCTGGCCAAAACAGATTCATGTAACACCTCCACAGTACAAAATCCTTAATCTAACATTTTTCTTGCATTCCATATGGCAAACCACACTAAATATAACAGGGTATTGGTCTTGGTAATACTGTACCCCATATACCAAAAGCACTTTAGTGCCGTAATGACTACATTCACAGAGAATAAGTTCAATGAGAAAATGCAGGCACATGCCAACCAATTCACCAGAAGAGGTTTGCCAGTCTGCCAACAGGGTTCAGAGGCTCCTTTCGGGCTCTTTTACTTCTCCATGATAGCCCTTAGGTAAACATTTGCAGGAAATTCAAACACTTGTGAGCTGGAGGAGTTGCTGTTTCATAAGCCCTAACAAACGTAAACACTTCTGTTTCAGCACATCTGCCATTGCAATACCTACAGCTTTTCCAGAACCAAAGGATTAACTTTATTGTGCATTTGCTCAGCAGATCTGGTAACACAATATTGTACTTCTAAGCAGACAGATTACTCACAAGTTTCTGGATGCTACATCTTTAGAAACTCACTCTACTTAAAGATAAGTGTTGAATCTTGCAGTCCCAGAAACATCCAGCTGATGTAAAAAACAGTTACACCAAGGGCCAGATGGATGCTATTTTAACTTGGGTTATTTGGATATTCCTAAAGTAATGGTTTTATTATTATTTTTTGCACTTTAATATTAAACAGATGCAGCTTGTTTGTCAAGACTGCTGTGAAGCATTTTTCTTTAGATTCATAAAATAAAACAATATAGGATGTAAAAGGTTAGAAGTTTGTTTTGTATTACTTTATCATAAAAGGGAAAGGGAGACATTATATCAATATAGGTAATTACATGGTTTTTATATGATATATGCATTAAAGAACATTTTATGAACCTGTATAGAGAACCTCATCCAACACTTCTGGAAAGCAGGAGTAATGCCATGGACATCAATTAAGTTATTTTATTCCTGGTAAGGGTAGACTCAAATTTAGGAAAACCATATTTATGTATGTGTGTCTGTGTGTGTGTCTGAGCAACATCAGACACACTTTATTAAACTAAGACACTTACAGAAGCATTTTCCTGGAAAGTCAGGTGCCCTCTGATTTTCTGGCTTATTTTTCAGGATGGCCATCATCCTGTCCCAGACTGGAGACTCTTCATGAGAAGTGCTGAGTTCTCACAGTTTCCACTGGACCCCATGGCAGCTGAGAGCTGTGCACTGCTGTACCTTGGCCCCACTGCCTAGTACTAGCAAGGCCTAAAGAGACCAAAAATAGACATGTATTTATATCAAAGGAAGCAAAACATGATTGACAACCCTCAGAGCACTTTGCCTGCTAATCATTTAGGAAGCATCTCCCATAACCCTGGTCTCCCCATTCAGTTGCCCTCTTCTGTGGAGTATTTCACCCTTTAATCTAAGGAGAACCTGATCCTCCAAGTGACTTTCTTTAACCAAAATGCATACTGTATATGACTGATTTCTTTGCGCTTTATAGACATGAGACAGTCTAACTGCAAAAGCTTGGAGATAAACTGTCTCCCTGAAGTAGGTGTACAATGAGGATGTCCACTGAGCTGAATGTGTTCCTTTCCTCACAAGCAAGGAAAACCGGCCAAAATGATGAGCTATTTAAATGTTTTGTGAATAGGCATCCTTGAAATGTGAAATATTTAATTACAAGTATTGTTATTGCTCCTGACTATTAATTTCACTTTGCCTCTAGTCACTTTATTTTATTAGAATGTGAGGATTCTACGCTGAATTCCCATTCAAAAGGAATACAGTTGTTACTGTTGTGAAAATTCTCACATGAAGATTTCAGCCACTTTTGAGTGAATGACAAAAGTACAGTTTCCAAACTACAGAAACACATTTTGACCTTAGTCCTTAAAAGAAAACTGCAGCCAACATGGAACGGATCTGTTCCATCTTAGCATGGAAATAATCATAACTAAGGAAGTAACACTTTGTCTTGCTGTGGAAGGGAACAGGTTTTATTTGACTGAGTTCTGAGAGTTTAAAAGTCCAGCCTCTAAGCCTGTTAGGCACATATTTTAAATGTACTTAAATGTCCACGTTACCAACATAATGATTATCGTTCCTTCCTGGGGCTTTAACAGGACTGAGGCAGCTGCGTACTTCTTCGAAGTTTTCACTGCCTGGCAGAATTGTGCCCATAGGAGCGGTGGACTGTATGTGTAGGTAGAACTTACTTCTGCAATGCCATCTGACTCGTCCTAACAGTGGTTGGCCTGAACTTCCAGGTCTTAGAATAAAAGGACGTTCTGAATTCAGGTATTGCCACATGATTTTTAGAGAAGTACCATAACACAATCCCTTCCTACTTCTACAGAACAGACAATTTGAAATTAATTTGTCAGTTCTCTCTTCTACCCTTACAAAACGTTTCCCTGTGCTGAAAACCTAATTTATCATTGAAGAGAAAGATCCACAGTTCTGGATGTGAACGCTTCATTGACTCAATAGGGATTAATAGTTAGACATCCTTCTAAATGAGTTGAAGATACAGTTAAGCTGAGCGGACTAGATCTGAGCTTTTCTACACCAACCTCAATATTAACATCTCTATAATGAGTATGTAGCCAGTTCATAATCTGCATCTGTGTGATCATATGTAATTTAGTTTGACAGGAGTTTGCTTCAGGCAGTATGATGAAACCCCAGTAACATATATACAAAATAGAAATCAGTCAAGATGACTCTGAGCTTCATGATTGCCCGATGGCATGATTTTGGGCAGGGGACCAAGACAGACTTTGTGGATAATCACCAGTGTTACCCTGGAAGTACTAATACTGTGTTACTGTCGGCAAAACGATCACCTCCTGCCCTTCCAGAGGGCTGCTGAAGACACCAGCCTCATTCACTGCGAAAGAGTAGCCAGTTCCATACAATACAGGAGGCTTTGGTTGGGGCACAATTCCTGCGCTTTCAAAGACATCAGCTGCGAACTTAAATAAGACACTCAGCCCACCTATGTTCTGCATGCAACATGGGAACAATAGCTGTCCTACCAGGTGCTGGGGAAGATAATCACACAGGCGGGGTTGGCATTTGCAGATATATTCATCTTGTGAGCACTGATGCCTAAAGTCAAGAACATGAGTGAGTGTACTGTCTGCTGGACCCTTGCTCCCCATACAGTCAGGGGAGAGGATTTACACGTGCTGCATCAGAACTGACCAGTCAACACAGGATAAAGTGCACTCTCAGCATTGGTGTCTGTATTGGGTCTGGCTGAGCCCCATAGCAGCCCTCACAGTGCTGTGCTAGTATTGGTAGCTAGAAATGCGGTGATAACACACCAGTGTTTTGTCTACTGCTGAGCATCAAGGCTGTCTCTCCAACCTTCCTCTCTGTCTCACCAGTAGGCTGGGGGTGAGCAAGATCTTGGGAGGGAGCATAGCCAGGACAGCTGACCCAAACTGACCAAAGGGATATTCCATACTGTATGATGTCTGCTCAGATAGAAAAGCTGAGAGAAAGGAGGAGGAAAGGCGAGCATTTATTATTTACATTTGTCTTCCAGAGTTACCGCTGCACATACTGATGCCCTGATTCCTGGGAAGTGGCAGAACATTGCCTGCTGATGGGAAGCAGAGAATAACATCTTTTGTTTTCCTTTGCTTCCACTCACACTACTTTTGCTATTGCTTCATTAAACTGCCTTTATCTTGACACACAAGTTTTCGGGGTTTTTTTGCCTTATATTCTCCCCCTCTGTTTTGCTGAAGAGAGGAGTGATAGAGCAGCTTGGTGGGCACCTGGCATCCAGCCAAGGTCAACCCACCACAGTGTCTCAATGGGTATTTGAAGTTAATTGAGATCAAATCAGGCCATCTGCCAGACACAATGATGAAACCTCTCCATCAACTGTACAGGGAGCCAAGGTCCTGTACATTTCCATAGCAGATACTCCAAGAGGTGTCTGCCTAACTTAAGTTAGGTAGATGATGCTAAAAATGACCCTTACAGACTATGGTGAGGTAGGCACTATGAATACTGTGGAGAGAGAAGTTTCAACTGCTCTAAAAGCTGCCAAGAACTTTATTTTACAGTGTTCCATCATACACTTTTTCTATGGCTATATTTGGCAGGCAGAGTTTCTCTACTGCTTCTCTGGACTAGTTGTGCTCTCCCTTTGGCAAAATTATTAATCAGGACTACAGACTCAGTTCTGCATTAACATTGCAGCTCTGCCTATAATGCTTATACTGATAAACATCATCTATTCCAGTAGCATTTAACCACAATCAAGACTGAAACCTAATGTGCCCAGCTGTGAGCACAGGGACTTACCATTAGTTTTATAAAAGTAACTGATAGAGATCTGAATCTATTTTTCACAGTTGGGCTTTTCCTTTTGGGGAAAAAATGTAAAAAATCAACCTCTGTGCCAAAAAATGTGGACAATGAAAACAAATGTGAACATTTACTTTTCTGGCCAGGCAGTTGGGAAAAATGCTCCAAGAAACAGAGCTCTTCAAGGAAAAATTAAAATTAAAATTATAATAAAATCCTGTTGAAAATAACTGTTCATCTTGTTCATATATTGGATGATTATTAAGCTTTTTTTTTTTTTCTCTCCCTACTTTCTTGAACTCCAGACAGATTCAGTCAGGCTACAGTACTAGGGTTTTCCATGACACAACAAAATAAGCAAAATCTGTAGTGACATCGAACACCAAAGATAGTCTCCACAGAGTACTCGCAGAAGCAGAATAAAAATCAAAACTACTGCTGAGAAATACAAATGCTGCAACAGCCAAAGCTTTATGCTGGCTTGAGGGCTCTACCTGGTGAAAAGCATCTGCTTTAGGTACTTCAATGGCCTCTTTACCATAATATCTCAAAACCTCACACCTTCTAAATGGTCACATTCTCAGAGAGACACTATTTATCTCAATTTTACACAGGAGGAATTGAAGCAAACATGGAGATTAAAGTCTGTATCACCAAGATATTTAGGTGCTTATAACCCGATTGCTTTCAATGAGATATTAGGAGCCTGGATACCTTTAGATTCTCTGGAGGCCACAGGGCAATTATGTAGCAGAACAGGGAAGAATTTCAGCAAGAAATTTGATGCAAATTTAGTTGTAACACTGTTCTTCCAACTACTGGTTAATACCAAATCAGCTAGATCATCTTTCTTCTGTTTCGTATCATCCTTATTTCCCAACCCTGCCCTACCTCTCTACCCACATACAAATACACTGGTGGTACAGGAATAATGCTCTTCATAACTCTTTGCAAGTTATGGGCAGCTGTCACATCATTGCTGTTACACATATTGTTGCTCTATAAAAGAGTTCAACATAAATTGCTGAGTCTGTTCATCAGTTTTCGTATTAACTGAAGAGCTTGTTGGACACAGCAGTTGGTAAGGACACAAGGCACAGTGAAATGTATTAGAGAAAGTAACTGCCACCCTAGAGCATTTCAAAGGTTTAAAATAGAGACATGAATTTGCACTAACTTGTATCATGATAATACTTGGGAAGAATGTCCATAGTGTATCTTCCATCATCTCCAATTCAGTGTTGAATCTGTTTGTATTCCACGGTGTTTTCTGCTTTTTTTCTGTAAAACATACACAATAAAGAGATTTATTCAGCCAACATTTTAAATGATTATAATAACTAGTGTAACAGTAAAATTCGTATGTGTCATAATGACAAGTTGAATGAACATATAGTTTGCATACAGCGCTTTAATTTCATAGTCTCACTTGCTTAAGCTTTCGGATGGACAAGGAGGCGGATTACCTACATTAACAGTCTTTACCCTTTTCTGATATGCCGCTCTTGTAAATTTACCAGCAGAATACTGAATTTAAATGGCTTGCCTCTTTACTTCTCTTGGTCCTCTTAGGAGGAGACCATAGACTTTGAGGCATCTGTAGACCCTAGGCTGAAAATAATTAATTTACATGCTTAAAATTAAGCAGCATTTAGAGGTTTGTTGAATCAGCAAGTACAGACATACAGTAGTTATTTGATGAAATTCATAATAATTTTTTTAATAACTTCTTTGATGAGTGTAAGTTTATTACTTGGCTCTGTTTCAGTTCAGTACTCTTTGCTTGGGTAATGTGTGCTTTGAGATTATTTTCATTTTACCGCACTGGTAATGTGCACTAATCATGTTTTATCTTGTTGTAAGTAAATAGCTAGGGTATTGCATAGAACTGTTTGATTAGTATAGCATGATTTAAGAGAATGTTTATGCCTTTATTTGTCTCGTAATCCTGCTTAACATCTGTATGAATCATTATAGTAAGGTGCATGTTAATAATAGCTTCCATGTATACATTTATATAGACAAAGGCTAAAATATCTGCTGCCTTTTATTGCAGTAGATTTAAAGTGTTGCTGCCTTTTTCCATAGAAGCAAAACACGCTGAAAATATTTAACTTACGTGTGTTTTCTTCCTCCATTCACTTGCATCTTACTTCATGAGCAATATCAACGTATGTTGCATGATTTGAAAATCATGAGTCTTCTGGTCTTTAGAGCCTCATGTGGTAGAAAGACTGTATATTCAAGCTTCCTTCTGACAACGTCAGATATCTCGAAAACACCTATTCTCCAGGCCTATTTCACATCTCATGAAGCAACAGACCAAGCTGTCTCTTTGCATGTGTAATGTATGTTTGGAGTGTGTTACCAGCAGATTTCCTGAGCCACCCTTCAAAACTGGGGGGCACTCGGGGAGGGAGGTGCCTTGCCTTAAAAGCACATTGCACAGATCCATCCAAGTGAGCCTCCGCAATCTATTCTTTCCTTCATCATTTCCCTATCTTCATCCTTCCATAGATTCCCCAGACAAAACTGACCCCCATGTTGATATAAATGTTCCTTCCTTATGGCTTGGTGAAGTGAAAACATTTTACTTTGCAACAGGCCAGTCAGAATTTGGTTTGCCAGGCTTTGCATGGAAACAAGTACTAAGAAAGCAGGATTTCTTCCTTCCCCTCTATTATGTCATGAGCTGAAAAATGTAAAGCTCTACCAAGGCAGGAATACTATGTCTTCACTTGATGCCAGTATTTACAGCCTCTGCTGGCTTTTTGCTGTAACAGACTGCACAGACTGACACTTCTCAGCAGACTACATAGGAGTTATACACTATTACACAACCCTTCTGCTCCAGGTTGTAAATCTCGGTCTTCTTCATTTCAGTCACCATTCACTTTCTTTTTCGCTTGGATGTGCTAATCTTGAGTTTGAAAGCTTTCAAGAATTACTTTGACATTGTTGCAATCTTGAATATGAAGGTGCAAAAGGGAGAGGTGAGCCGTGACTGAAATCGAAGAGGTGTGTAATGGAAGCGTGTGTATCATGAATATGATGTGAACACCGCCCCCCTCCCCCCCCCCCCCCCCCTTGTTTTCAAACTGCCTGCTATGCCTGCTTACAAAAAATCTCACCTCAACATTACTGCACAGAGACTAATAGCTGTCTCACACATTATTTCTAGTCAAGAGCCACAAGACAAGGTAGCAAGAAAATGCAGCTATAAGTCCTGGAGTGCCCTGTTTGGACACATTATTTCTAGTGAAAAGCCACAAGACAGGGTAGCAGAAAAATGCAGTTATAAGTTCTGGAGCACTCTGGAGAAAACACGCTATCCACCACAGCACTGTCCGCCACAGTGATTTGGATCCATCCTCTGGAAATCCAGTATTTCACTCCTGAAACTCATTCAGTAACATGTGTTGTGCCTCTCCCTTTTTAAAACAGAGACCATGATTTAAAGGATCTCAATTCTTAGTTAAGTCCGTAAAGATAGGTTTCATGTCAAAACCATGACCATAGGAATTAAAGGAATTTTATCTGTTACGTGGGATAGGATTTTATCTTAGATAATTTAGTGCAAAGAAACCCTTTCAAATACTGGGGTATTTCACCTGCCCGCTGGAGTTTACTTTGCAAATCTTGCCCACTACTGACAGCAAAGAGGCTTGCTAATCACAGTAGAAACCACATATTTCATACTAATTATATTAGGACGTATTAGTGAATAACTGATAGGAACCTTAGATAACAGACAATAACAGCTGGTGCTTTCATAGTACAATGCATTTCATCCACCCAAAGACACTTCAAGAAAGATGGAGGTCAAAACCAAAGAACTTGGCCAAAAGAAATATATCTGTCCAAAAAGATGTAAAAAATTATACTCGTTTGTGAAAGAAATTTATTTTAATTCTCATACCTACTTACCAAATTTGAAATATTTCACAACACATCAGGGAAAGTCATTAGCAAATGCAGCCTCTTGTGTATTTCCATTTAAAAAAAACAACCAACCAACTGACACCCCCCCCCCCCCAAAAAAAAAAAAAAAAAGGTTTAAAAGAATACTAACCTTCCCATGAAACAGGATTTGGTTCAAATTTCAAGTTGTAAGTTCAGACTTCCAGTAATTAGTCCTTGTGTATATAATATGTTTATAAAATATTCTTTTAAGATGAAGCTCACTGCTGTGCACTGAGCATATAAAATAAGCATGTGTGCATTTGGATAAACATGAATCTAAATTATTAAATGGCTGGTAGTACTGTTGATATTTATTATTCAGGATTCACTGTATACTGTACCATTGAAATACCCCAGTCTTGTCAGCCTAAACCTGATATCAGCTGTATGAATCTCACTTACTTTAATGGGAGCAGAGTGAAAAAATATTCTACTTTAATGACTTATAAAAAGCCAGCCCCTCCTAATTTCCAGACATTTGAAAAAAGATATCAGGCCATGCACCAGATAACAGAGTTTCTTTTTCATAGCTGAAGGCCAAAAGTTTCAAGCTCTTGAAAACATCTTAGATTAATAGATCTAGCCCCTAAGTGATGTACAGGCCACTTTTTCACCACAAATATTACCATAAAAATTGTATCATAACTAAAGATAGTCTGACTACAGGTTGGAATTCACCTACATGAAGCCATCTAAAAAAGGTCAATTTATATCCGTGAAAGTAGATGATATCTACACCCTGTAATGCAGTGAGGTCATTCTTGAACAGCATTCCTTATCGGCTTTTCCAGAGAAACTCCCTAGGTACTGGTCAGATTTCTCACATTTTAAAATACACCTTCCTGAGTTCCATCATTATTTATAATTCAGCTCAACTGAACATAACTGTTTTTCTCCTGTTTGATGATGCACTGAATGGAAAGCAATATACACCATCCTTTTCAATCACATCAGGAATATTACTATTTTCTGAGTTTTATTATTTTAATAGAATTGTTTATTAATTTTAATAGAACCTTTAGAATAATTCTAGTTTTAAAAAAAGCTTTTATTTTTCTGTTTAATCAAGGCACTACTTACAATTCAGTGAACTATATTATTTTTTCAGGTGTGTGTACAGTACCACAGTGATATCAAATCATCTGTGAAAATTGTCTGCTAGCTCAATCCAGATGTTCAGCATCCATACAACAGATGATTTTGTGGGAGTTGGTGAGTGAAATCCTGACTATATTGACCTCAACAGCAAAGAGTTTTACTCAATACTAGTAAATGAGTAGGCTGAATACTAAAACATGATTTACTGATAGGTATTTAAAACTGAAAATAAATGGTGGAATGATGCCTCTTTTCTGTTTAAATGACTCAGTCAATGTTGACTGCAACCATTAAATAAGAAGTATCATACATTGATGGATATTATTAAAGCCATGTCTGCCTGCAAAGCCATTGAATTATTCACATAACCTAGCCAAATGTTTAGTTTGTCATAACGTCACTTCTTAAATGTTTTTCAATATTTATTTTAATTAATATTTTAATATCTTGAAACAGACATTGAAAAAGGCAGAAAAGAAATGTAGACTTTTTCTATCATGTCAATAACTAGGTGATTGTTTACTGGTACATTGTATTTCTCCCATAGTCTGTGCCAATCAGAATTGTTAGTTGCATTATTTTTTTCTATGCAGATGATGTTGTTTTTCAACAAACTAAATGAAAACTCCTTTATCTGCACTGACATAGGAAGCAGTTGCTAAGAGAATAGCTTACTTGTTTTGCCTCGTACTGCCCCAGGACTGGGGAGATGATACTTATGATCTTTCTCATTTACTGATTATAAAGCCTGATAAGAAAAGAGAAAAACCTTTTAAGGAAGAGAAACCACAATCCCTTCTTGAACTACTGGGTAATTTAACTCACATTGCTAATGCAGATAGATATACAAATTTTTTCCCTTTAGGATGGGAATTCAAAATAAACACCAACTAGACTAAATAGACAGGACTGCAAGGTGATTACACGGTTTGAAAAGAGTTTCAAAGTAGCATTTACAGGATATTCTTGCTGTGAAACAAACATTTATTCAGAAGAAAAAGTGGCATAAGGAAGAGACAGACATGCAGATTAGAGATAATCATTAAGTTAGTAAAAGATATCACTTAGGCAAAAAGTATTGAAATGACGAGATCAGTATGAACAACAATAGTAAAAAACAAGTCAACAAACAAAAGGTGCAAGAGACAGTTTTGTCCAGGAAGATGTTTTTTGACAATGAGGTAGATCAGCAAAGGAGTGAGCAAAAGGGATCCAAGACAACACTGGAAGAGAGGAACTATGCTAATGGTGGCAGAGGGGACTGGGAAGGGAAGGAAGAGACATTGGAGATAGGTAAAACTAAGGGACAGCTCTCTGAGGACAGCTGAGACCAAAAACGTGTGCATTTTTAGTACAAAAAGACGGAAAAGAAGGCCAATTAAAATGGTGGTAAGATGAGAACGGGGGCAAGAAACAGAGACATGAAAGAAGTGTAAATACTTCAAGTATATCTGAGTTAGCTACCAAATGAAAGAAGTCAAGAAGCCACAAAGACGGTCACAAAGTGGGGAAGATATCAAGACAGAATCAGTAAAGATGGACATCAGCACATACTGTTTTCTTTGAAGAGGATAGCAAAGTCCTCCTTGAAGATCAAAGGAAGTACAAAGGAAGTGAAGATATTTACTGACTGTCATCCTTAGCTCACATACACACTTGTTTAGAAAATAAGTGACATACTTGGTCTTACATAATATCCCAGATAGGTACAAGCAGAATGTCAGCTCAGAGAAGAGCCTGTAGATGGCAAGAATATCTAACAACGTATTTCTTAAAGCTCCTATAACACAGGAAAAGAAGCTTCCTTAGGGTGTCAAAGGAGGTCATTTTGCACATACCTTGGGAAATAATTACACAAAGTGTTATTGGGGAAGAACTTTTAAATTGGAGCACAATTGAAAAGGAAAAAGATTAACTGTTTATATGGGGAAGTTTGAGCCCTTCTGTGCTAACTTTACAGGTATTTGAGATCAAATAATGGGTTCCGCTTTTATAACAGTTTTGTCTGAAATTTTAGTGAAGCCAAAGTCCTGGGTCTGATTAATTTTCACACAATTTATCACAACATCACAAACTCATGACTTCAATAAAAAGACAATCCATACCTGAAAAAAGTCTGCTTTACATTTAAAAGGTCTCTAGTGGATTTGGATAGTTCCTTAATTGAGAATTCATTATTATGATAACCTATATTGCAACAAGAACTTGAATGTTCTTTCTTCATTAAAACTTTTCTGCATAGAAATACAACCTAAAGATCATAGGGAAGGTGTTGCTATACTAAATCTATGTACAAGTGTGCTTTCTGCAATAGTACTATCTGTGCTACAGTTACTCCCAGCCCCCAATAAGACTGGGGATTTATTATGCTGAGTGTCATAGATATAAAATGCAAAGGTAGAGCGTCTGCTCCAGAGGGCTCAGTCACACTGGGTAACATGACAAAGAAGAGATACGAAAAATAGATAGTAAGTGAAATTTTCAAGGTCCTGCAGTGAATCACATTCTCTAGGAAGACAGTGGGGATGTGGCAGTTTTGGTGCCATTTTCTAATAGAGTGGCAGCATCTAAGCTGTTGAAATTAAAGCAGGAAGATCCCTCAGTGTCTGACACATCAGCATTCTTTCCTCATGTTGTTTTTCCTTTAGCCAAATCTTTCGTCTGTGCAGTTTCTCTTGCTCAGCTCTCTCTTTTCTCCATTCTTCTCTCCTCTTCATTGTTGCTTTACTTCCTATCTTGTACTCCTCACTACTTGCTCCTGGGTCAGGGAAGCAGGAAAGAGAGAGCAAGCAATTGTCTTCTTGGTAAAAGCTATCCCTAGTAAGACAATGTCTCCAGGGCAAAGAAAAGTACCTGACTCTTGTTCACAAGAACATGTAACTGCATATGCAAACATGGACAATTACACATCCAGTTCGCTATTTGCACAGACAATTTATTCCCTCATAACCAGAGCAATTGTTTGTATGAAGTAGATGCTTTATTATGGGAATGAGAATCAGAACTGCAGTGATTTGTTTATTTAGTCTCCTTAGAAAAAAATGTGTCAGCTTTCATATACATTCATGACACTTCTCTTGCATTGCCAACCATCAGTAAAGTTAGTGATTGTCATTAGCAAAAGAATCAAACATTGACTGACAGTAAAAGCCAGCAAAATATTCACTTGTCAGTAGAAATGGCAAGATAATTTAAAACTTTTCATTGCTTTGGCATAAGTTCCTGGACTATTTGAGTACTTTTAATATCAAAGGGCTTTATTTATCATAGTTGAAATGATGGGTTCTGTAAAAATTGACACATATGACCATAAACAGAAGTAGTAAGAATCCCAAATTGCTTTGAAAATTGTACTCCAGATTGCACAAGTTAAATCAAAATTTAAAATCTGGATAAGTGTGGTAAGACAAAATGCAATTGTATGGTATTGTATGATATGGTAGCATAAGATTTTTGAAAAATATTTTTTAAATTGAGTCAGTATTTCGAGGAGTGTATTTTTCCCCTCCTCACTGAGGTTCATTTTCAAAATCAAATAATTCAGGAACCTCTGGCCTAAATCCTTTGAGAATGTACTCTCTAACATTAAAGTACGGGTTGCACAGGCTTAAATACACTGGTGATTTCTTCTAGGCATCAGTACCTGTATTCCCTGTGACGACCACACAAATTAACAAGGCAAAGTTCATTTTCAACGCCACTGCTTGACTTATTACCACAGCCTTCCTAGTAAGTGAGGAGCTTCACAGGGGACCTATAAAACAGCTGCCCTCTGGGTGTCTTGTTTTGGCGGCCTTTCCCATCTGTTTTACCTGTCTCCTCTTCTGAATAATTTATTTCACCATCTCCCTAAGTAAAGCACCTGGCCTAGGGCTAACTCTTTCACCTAAATTATTCAGAGCTGAAAACTCTTTGGTTTATACTCAGATAATGTAATGACTCAATAGGACAAAGCCTTTAACTTTGGAGCAACTGTGAACGTTTCTAGGCTCTGTAGTCTGTTAGCAGTTTAAAAGGTTGGCTGTGTAAACTATGTACAAAAGCACCACAGAAATCCTTCATCCTCAGACATCTCCTCCAAAGCCTCTTTCAGCAGTTAAAAGTTTCCAAAGCAGGGTTGATTTACCTTGCTGCCTCTCTGCCACATCTCAGTCCCGTGGGAAGCCACAGGATGCCTTCGTGTGTGTGCACTGCAGCTGGCTTGTCCCTAGTCTTTATGGAAGAAAAGCTCCTCTTAAAGCTACTGAAAATTGGCTGCAGGGCTGGACTTTGTGCACGTCTGTTCTCTACACAAGCAGGTTTTTGTTCAGAAACACCAAAAGCCACCCCTGTGCAGAGCTCCCATCCACGCTCCATACTCCACTATCTTTAACTCATGAACTCTACAGTTTAAATAATTCTTCCCTGCCCCTGCTTGTAATAGCATGGAGAGCTGCTGTACCCCAGCAGAAAGGGGCTGCACGAGCTCCCTGCCTTGCTTGCCACAAAGCAAGCAACCTGCTCTCAGGCTGAAAACCCAATGGTAATTTTGGGTGCAACTTTGACTACTCCCTGTCTGTATTGACTGTGACTGAGCCAAAGTTTCAGCTTTTTTTAAGCACTTGTTCTATTTGTTTCCCCACAATGGCACCACTGTTTTTATAATTTTCATTAATCTCAAAAAGCCTATCATCAGCAGTTTTCTTATTTCTTTTGAAAAACTTCTGAAGCTGTTCAGAAGACAATCAATGCAAGAAGATGATCTCCTGTCATACAAGATATTAGCATCTTTATCACAGAAAGAGGTACTACTTTAAAAAGTTGTGGTATCAGAGGCATAATGTGAGATTCCAGATCAAGAATTATCTTGAGGCCTTCCCCACTTCAGGTTGAGTGAGAATGATAAATTGTGCTTTGTAAGAAAATTAACTACATCTTCATAAATGAAGGAAGAGTTTTTAAGGCGGCTGTTTCCAAATGGCCTTGCAATAAAAAAAATGAAAAAGTTATTTAGGGCAAGCTCTATATGGATTACTCTGGATCTATCTCACTGTCACAAAGACAGGCATGGGAAAAAAAGAATGAATAATTAAAGGGAAAGCAGTTCTCAAAAATCAGTGCCTTGTCACTTCCTCTGCAGTCAAGAAATCCCAAATATTTTACACATTCATTTACATGAACCAGCACAGATGCCGTTGATAGACTAAAAAGAAAATACAGTAATCTTTATCAGATCATACCCAGACAAAGTTAAAGTTACTTTCAGTTGGATTTTTGTCTGCGTAAGTACTGAATAATTTGGTATATTTTGCAGTAACTAGCACTGTCTGTTTACTGTAAGGATATCCATAATGCCCATCAGTGTAGCTCTTATAGGCACCATATGAACTGTTTCATTTTCATCTAAGTTTATCAAGTATCAGGGATTTGCTTTTTGCTCCAGCTTTGGGAAATCAGGGTCATGGATTTCAAACGAAGTGCTTTGTACTCTCCAAGGGCAGTGAGAAAACACAATAGTACAGACAAAATCTAATCAAAGTATTTTGGCTTTCTGCCTTCTTTTTATTTTACAATGGGGGAAAAAAATTCAAGGTGCGACTTGAATCCCTTCAGGAGTTCCCTTCCTGTGTACCCTGTCTCTCGCCAGAAACGCGAGACTGACAGAATGATAAAATGCGATGCCAGGTCCTCTTGCCCATTCAAAGACCCTCCCTCAGGTATCAGGTGCCTTGCCTGAGCTTTGAGGTCAACCAGACACCTCCCCTGAGGCTTACCTGGGCTGAAGGATACATCTACCCGAAAATCCGCTCAGGTAGAGCAGCTGTTATCTGAGCTAGGATCAAAGTGCCCCTCTGCACTCCAGAAAAACATCTTCCAAGCTGGTCTTCTTTCTCCATGATTGAAATGAATGTTGAATGAGTCTCTGGGGACAACAGTTGTTGTGCTGAGGAGCTAGCTGTCAGAAATACTTTATCATGAAAGTTCAGTTCCTTTCAAGGCCTTTTATTATTAATAGTCATCGCTGCAGGGGAGCATTAAACACAGACCCTATTTACTGTACAAATTGACATATTATAAACTACAAAAGCCATCCTGGTGCTTTGCTCCTTTACCTTGCTTTTCAGTGTGCTAACTCTAGAGAATCCTTTAACCTTTGTTTTGCTAGAATACAGAAAGTTAATTTTGCTTTAGCGTGGACAGACTGGACTGCTCAGAGCAGCTAATTATTTGAGGGTCATTGTCTTGGGAGTGGGTGGAGGACTGTGATATCTATACTAGTTAAAAGGTGAGACATTATGCTCCATAGTGACACTGGTTTCATCTATACAAAAAAATCAAAAGGCATTTCTCCCTCTGTGAGCAGGCCACAGCATGTGTCCTACAGCACCTCATGTTTTTGATTTCCAGTAGCTCCCACAGCTTTCTGCTTCAGGCATTTGCACCTCACGCAAAAGATGGGCATGCTTTCTGAAGGTGGGTAACAGCCTGATTTCTTCAGCAGTGGCATGTGAGAGAGGTGAGGAAGTAGCTGCTATGTGGCATAAGAAAACATGGCAAGATGAGTCCCAGCTGTGGGAAGAGCCCAGCCCTGCTGCAGCCCACTAGGGCTGTAGTACCATAGGCAGAAGAGACTTTACAAGGTAATTTCTCAGTGCTATATTGGATTTTAGCAGCCTGGCAGAAAACTCTCAGAAACAAACTATACAAGGACCAGTAGAATCAAAGCCCAGCGAGACAGCAACAGCCCAGAGGCAGAGCAAATGATAAACAAAACAAAACCACGTTACAAAAAGACAGTCTATTGCACTTGGTAGCTGACAGGCCCATGGCTTTTTACTTTCTACCCTCTGTGCTTTGGCATCAATCTGGAAATACCTCTCAGGGTTCTTGACAAAGTCTTAAAATCTTGCTGAGGAGAGACGGTGCTCTCCCACTCTCTAGTGCACTGCAAGCAGCCAGACAGACCGCGAAGGGCATGGTGGTGGACGTGTCACAAAGTCACAGCTCAGCAAGCTGCGAAGTCATGACTCCGTAAGTGGCACCTGAGCAAGCTGCAATCTAGCAAGTCACGAAGCACTGAACCAGTGAGCCACAGTGTCACCACACAGCAAGCCGTGAGGCACACAGAGGTGATACAGCAGGTCTGGATGTGGTGAGTCAGCAAGTCACAGAGCACCTCTGCAGCAAGGTGAGAAGTCAGCAAGACACAAGGGTGACTCAGCAGGTTTAAAGCAGCTAAAAGCAGTTCTAGGTACCAGTTTGAATGCAATGCAACCGCGCCAAAGAGGCAGCACCATATGGCTGACATTGAGTGGCCTCTGTGATGTGCATTGAAGGGTTCACAGACCAGTTCCCAACAGGGAGAGTGTACCTCTAAAGTCACCCTCACAAACGGTAGTGTCAGAAGAGATGTGGGGAATCAGAGGGACGTGATCGTTCCATTGCTCCCACACTCACTAAAGTGGTGTCCTCAGAACGTGTTTGAAGCACAAGCCCAGGGAGAGTGGATGGGTGAGTGCTGAGCAGCTGCTCTGCTCAGAGAGGGTGTTGTTTGCTGAGGCTGTTGATCTGGTCTGTCTCATGAATATTGTACTCAGTGTAAAAAGCCAGACAGCAAGGGGCTGGAATCAGCAGCTTCTTGAAGTACAGAACATGCACTCAGGAGAGTATTCAGAAGTGGTTCTTCCAACCTAGAGTATGTTAAAGATTGGTGCTTGGTACATTCAAAGGATGAGAAAAAAATTACACCACTTAAGTGTAGAACATAGCTGGGGACTCATTTCAATTAAAGAGTTTCTGACATCGTAAGTGCTCTTCTTACTAAAGTGCTTAATAGCAACTGAAACTTGCGAACTTGAGCCTTTGCTTAGATAGAGTATACTGGGTCTCTTCTTGTTACAGAACAAAAAAACCAAAAAAAAAAAACAAAAAACCCCAACACACCCACAACCCAAAACAACAAAAACAACCCTGTAATTTTGTAACTAGACCTGGACAAGCTTCTGAGAAGGACCACACACCAGATTAGATTATTTAGATTTGTTGCAAGAATAGTCAACATGTGTTCCTTTCCCATTCTCTGGCCAATCTTTGTTGTAAAAGTGGACTCATGTTGTGCCAGTTCAGATTAATATTATAACATGAAAGGGCTAGGTTTGTATCATTTTCCATGCTTGCTACATTCACAGATCCGGGAACAGAGTTATATTCTACCTGAGCCACTTTTTGTTTCATGGCCAGGATTAACAGCACACAAATACTTCACAGTCTTAGGTGGATATAGCACCTGCCCCTTGGCATCAAATAGTGTGAGTGCCAAAGTATCTAAAACTTTCCTTCATGCTGTGAAATAACCTTCAGGTTACTCTAGAAGATCTTGGCACGTTCTTTACCCTGACACATCTTTTGCTCTTTCCTTAACAGGACGTGGCCCATGAGTTCTTGCCACGTTCGTGCCAAAAATTCCCCTGAGAAGGCATTATGTTTCCTCTGTTCAAGCCTATATTCACCTCAATATATTTCTGTGACGATCACTGTCATTGGATATAGAGTTTGTTATGAAGTTTCACTATACTTTTAATGAAAATACATGGTATTTCCTTTTAGTTATAGGTGCTCATTGAGCACAACACCTTATTAACATGAAATAATGCCATAATTTCCAGTATTCCCATAGTTTTCACATCAGTGATATTACTTGTAAAATCAATTACTGAATTTCATTATTTTCACATACTACTTTAAAAATACAGTTCTTTGCAAATGCTAATAGAATGTAGTTTATTCATTAGAATCAAGACTATTGTTTTATGTATTTTAGGTGTAACTTGAACTCAGAAAATGCCTAACTATTTACATTCATACAAGCCCTTGGAAAACATTTCAAAATAATATAACAGGAAAATAGTTGATACAACAGTTAGATAACATCAAAGAGTGGGTTGGGAACACAAACCATGATCCTTGTGAAAATTGATTCCTGAAGAATTGGCCAAGAGAGTTCTAAGTGCATTTCTTCCTTTTTGCTGAAATATAATGTTTGTTCTCATTCTTCAGGTGGAACCTGGCAAGTCTGTATTTGCACTTGTTGATCTTTCCCAACATAAATCTCTCCATTGTAGTCATATCAACAATATGGTTTTTTTAGTAATACAATTTCTTGTAACATATGCTCTTTTAGACTCTGTGTGCAGTATTTATCAAGTTATTGATGTTACAGTTACAGAACATTTCAGTACAATACGGCAAAGGACAATGAAACCTGGCACAGGTGTAAGATCTCTCTGATCTTCTTTTGCCATCAATTAAAAATAGCCCACAGGTGTAAGGTCTCTATGATCTTCTTTTGCCATGTACTAAAAGGAACCTGAGGATTATTGGAATCTGTCCTATTAAACATGATGATACATCCCTAACCAGAAGATGTACATGGCTCTTTTAACTCTTTGATTTAATCAACTAATGACCTAATCTACCATATTGCTGGAATTATGCTTGGATACATAGCCACTTTTATCCTGTAACGGGTACTGCGATTTCTTTGTCAAACCATCAGCAAAGCTTGGGACACTGATCTTCATACATGTAACACTTGATTTAATAACACATTAGGCAAGTTTCTAGGGGAAGGATTCTGTGTGAGTTCCTCATTTTTAGGAAAAAAAGAGTTATCTAAAAAGCTTGCTCCAAAGTTATACATTGGTCTGTGTTTCACATGACACTTTCATAGCATGAAAATTACTTTGGAAAAGTGGGGGGGTGGGGAATCCACTTAAACCTGAACTGATTGTCAGGGATGTGCCTTTCCAAGTATTACATTGGAGGATGACAGAAATCAATATCTTTCGGATATATTTTTATTCCTAAATTCCATTTTAAATGTTTATAAGTACAGACATGATCTTACTCACAAAACAAGAGCCTACCTATATGTATGCTTATACACAACTGAAATACACGGATCAAGAAGGTGATTCTTACTCATATGTCATAAATCACAAATTTCGATAATTCCTATTTGAGTTACATTCTGAAGAATCAAAATTCAGCTCCAGACATGAGCAGGAAGTGCTTCTGGTAAAAATATTGGCCATTCTATATCAGGGATTTAGAATCTCTCACACAAATAATGAAAATAGCTCCAGTTGTGTGGAAAGGTATCTTTCCAAGTCAAAATATGGAAGTACCACAACAAGGTAATTACTCATCTTTTGACATCTTTATCTTTTGATAGTGCCAACACAGCTGACATTACAAAAAAAAAAAAACAAAAAACAAAAAAAAAAAACCTTAGGCTCTATATGGAGATCTTAGCACCTAAGAAGACAACCGAATTGTGAAGAAGATTAGTTTACTATGTACTGCTTCAGAAGTAACTGATCAATACCAAATATACTACACTGAAAAGCTGGGTGTGTATCCAGTAGAACAGTAATAGATTTTTATCTCAAATAATCAATTTAATTATTTACTGGTTTTAATCTTGACAGAAAATGTACAACCATGCACTTTTGAGAAAATATGCAGAATGCACCAGTGGTCTAAAAAATATTTCAAATTATCATCCACTTCTGCTTTTGGAAAATTAAATATGAAACTTGGAACATGAAACAAACAAATAAGACATTTTAAACAAGATTAAAAACAATTGTTCTGTTACTTTGGCAACACAATCAGGTGCAGCCAATCAGCAAAGCTGATGTATTGTTTTGACATACATGCACATATTTCTAACATAAATAGCAACAGAGACTTAATAACAATAGATTTTAAATCTAGGAACTGACGTCATTTTATATGTGTCAATCAGAGAACCTGTGAAAGTGTTTCTTCTATCAAACTGACACTAAGTATATGCTGGAATGGCTTTATAAGAGATAGCAGACTTCTGACAGGTCATAAAGGAGATGCAAAATCTGTAATTACATTCTAGCTTCTTAGATCGTGTCCTTTAGTATGTCTGAAAAACTCTAAGGACAAAACAATACTTGAGGTCTATGATATATCATTCATTTCCGTAAACAGGTAAAAAAATTATGCAGCATATCTGAGAATAGAGATGAAATATCAGACTGAAAGAATCTGCCTATCCCTCCAAATAGATGCATTTAAACTTCTCATGTCTTATTTTATGATCAACTGGTGCCAGTAAAGTTCTGCAGTGTGAGTTTTCAAGGACAGTAAATATTAACAATAGAAGAAATGTACAGAGAACAATTGCTAGTGGGATACAGAGCCATTCACCTCTTGGTCATTGGTTTGAATCTGGCCTGTGTCGGCAGTAACAGAAAACCATTACTTTTTGACAGGTGTCAGAACTCTGTGAGGAAGGAGTGAATCAGCCATCCTACTCCAGATCCTGATGGATGGTTGCCCAAAGGAGGCCCTCAAAAACAGAGTTCTTCTTGACAACCTCAAAAGAAAACTGGCATCTCGTTCCTTTCCCAGAAGGCATTGACCCAGCCAACTCTTAAACATGTTCAGCCAGTCAAAGACCATACTACCATGGACTGTCCTTTGAATCAACATTGTTGTTCTAATTAACAGTTCTAATTAAGCAACATTTTCAAATCTCATTAACAACCAAAACACATTTGAACACATTTGTACATTTCTTCACAGGATCAATGGTTTTTAGGAAAGCTAGGGTTGCACCAGCCCTAGATCTCCCCACTTCCAAAATCCCAAATTTAAAAAAAAAAAAGAAAAGAAAAGAAAAAAAATTATGTCAGCACTGACAGATTATATACACATTCATAAAACTCACAGATACAAACACCTTTGTCGTTGAGTGGTATTAAGTTACCCATTCTGGCACATCAACTTTTTTTCTTTTCCTTTTTCCAGTTTTATATGACTCTCATCATAGCAAATTCTCAGAGTGAGGAATTTGCAACTGGAACACATTGAAAATAAAAAGGAAATAACCCACTATAAACAGCACTGAGGAGAAACGAGTGAACATGCAGGGTACAGTATGCTTCTTTGTCAGAATGTGAGTGGTGTACTTTTGTCTAGCAGATATTATCGTTCCTTAAGAAATACTGACTTTTACTTGGAATTTTAATCTACATTTTGATTGATTTCTTTTTCGGAATGTAAGAATGATGGAAAGGACAGGGAAGAATAAAACAAGCTAAAAGGTTTCCAGCCATGCTGTCCGGTTTGGTGAAAACATCCTGATGATTAACTGTTTCATTACTGTGGAACCTGCTTGTTAACAGAGGTAACAGAAACTTGCACATCCAATTCATGAGCTTTAAGCTGCCAGCCTTCTGGCAGAATGTCCCTACCCAAAACACTGCTGAAGTGAGGACACTGACAACCACAGTCAAGACCTGACAGCAAAGAGTTCACAAATGTAGTCCTTAAAACAAGCATTTATCCATAAATTACCACTTCCCATTAGTGTTACTTGACTTTCTGCAATATATTTTATGGAGCATAAGGTAAGGCGATGCCAGCCCATGACACAAAGTGAATGTATTGCATGAAAAGATGTCTTTGTCATCAAAGGGTCTATTTGTTAGAATCTGACTGGTGGGTCAGCTTGGACCTGAGCTTTATACGCTGTGCAATGTGTTTCTCCACGTGCTCACTATGCAGCTAAATACATTATCTAGAGATGTCCAGTCTCTTGTGATCAGGATTTGATTCTGTTCCCTGATCTTGCTGCTTGAAAGTTGTCAAGTAGAAACACTCACCTCCTTCCTTCTAATTAAATATTTTTATAGCCCCTTTGCACACTGTTCCAATCACATATTTGTTCTAAACATGGATCAGAGCATATGGAATCAGAGGTTTCCACAGAAAACTGAGCCCTCAGACTGATGGAGGTAAATTAAATAATTTTATAACTAGAAACAAGTAAAGTCTTTTAGGTAGAAGTGGGGCAGAGTACTGTCTCTGACAGCCTGATCACCTTTAAGCTAATAAACTCACATTGTAACTACTGTCTTCATGCTATAACATTTGAAAAAGATACCAAGGCTTGATTTAAGAAGTTGCCATGGAAGATAATACACTACATCTCCAGCTATCACAGGTTAATTATCCTTCTTAAAATATACAACTTGTTTCTACTCTGAATTTCTTTGGTTTCCTTTTTCAAGCCACATATCTTTATATCTTTGCCAGCATCTTAAGTCAGGCAGAGAGTGATGTATAGGAGGCCCAGTAAGCAGGAGGTGAAACACACGTCTGTTAGTGTATGTGAGGGAACAGGAATTCAGTAATTGGACCACATTATTCATAACCTATAAAAAGATGGATCTTTGTACTGAACTCTGGTACATGTATTTTCTTGTTTTATCGAAGATTTCAAATATCTAAATGAGTGCTGACCTATATTTCTATAAACCTAATTAAAATGTACATAATCTGCAGTCTCCTTCCCCTACATTTAAATCTCCATTCCATACTTTAACATCTTCTGTTTCCTGCTTTTTTCCTTTTAACCATTATTTTCATATAGCAACAACCAATCTGACAGAGCTCTCTGTGGCTCGACTGATAAGTCTTTTCCTTCTAGAAAACAGCCCTTGCAATTGCTCTAAAAGCAAAGCCTCCAGAAATTATGACTCAATGCAGGAGGTACAACCAAAGAGCATTACTGAGCAGCAGCTGTAAAGATGGATCTAGGGGGTCTAACAACAACTCTGCTCTAAGTGCCAGCAGAGTCAAATTGGTTGATTAAAAGTATACATGAGTTAAAATAAGCACAGGGGTGCTGAGTCCAGCCTTATTGTCTCTGTCCCTAGCCTCATCTGCAGTAAAGGATGCTGAACTGCTGAGCTGAATATTCTGCAGGTATTACTTCATGCTACTGAGCAAAAAATCCCTTCCCTTAAGCTCTTCCATTCCCCAGTATCAACAGCTTAAGCTTTCCTAGCCTGTGCATATGAGTTCATGGGAATCCACTGCTGTGCTACTTACTAGTTATTTCTATTTCAAAATCCCTCAAGAGGTTCCAGCAAGGAATGAAGGCTCCTTGGGCTGATTAAACTACCTGGAAACTCCCAAAGATGAAAGAGGTAGTTCTAGTCCTATTAGGTTCAAGGCAAATTTTGAACTCGAACATCAAGGACGCCAGGCCTTTGTTGCTATTTAAATATAATTGTACAGAAAATGAAATCTTGCTGAAAAAGTGAGTGTAAAGATGCGCGGAAAGGAGAGAAAGCTTTAATACAGTACTTAAAAAGGGATTTAGTGCACACTGGCTGCTATTCTGTTAGTAATGTTTTTTGTAATCAAACCAGAGCCAGAACAAAATGCCACATCTCTTTCTTTCATGAAGAGGTTGTTAAAGGAAATAGAATAAAGAAATCTGAAGAAAAAATAACCCGGGCAACAATAAACTAAAGTCCTTAAACCACATAAATGCCTATGAAATTTGCACAGGGTTGTGTCTTGTACACATTCCTAAGCCAAACACAAAGAAAAGGAGTAAGTACGTACATATGCTTCCACGCTGGGGTTCTCCCCTGTCCTTTGCAAGCCAAAAAGAACCAAATCCACACACTCACAAACTTCTGCATCTTTCATTGAATTATTCCAAAAGTACAAAGACAACACAATGCCTCAGTCATTTGTCAGTAACAATGTTGCTCAAAGTTTAGAAAATGCATTTCTTTCTATATGAGACTCTTAAATACTTTGCAAACACTGCCTTGCAACCCCTTTACAAAAAGCACCATTAGACCCATTACTCAGCAGACTAGGCAGACTGACAATACACATCTAAAAAAGACAACTTTAAGTAAGGTTCAGGAGATCTGCTACAGATTTCCACTTTCACCTCAAGCAGATCAGTGAATCTCTTTGGCCCCAAAAGCCAGAATGATTACTTCATTAATTACACTAAGAGGTAACTAGATAAATTTGAAGATATAAGCCTGAACTCCTGCCTGTTAATGAGAAGAATAAATGAAAATGCTAAGAATATATTGCCAAGACACAACAGTGACTGTAGACCTAGGAATATCCAGAGTCATTATCTACACTAAGTTTCCTGGTAGTTAGACCCACTCTTTAAACCATCAAATCTTATAATTTATGATATTACTGTAAAATAGTCAGTTAATTTCCTAAGCAGAAACATATCTTAATATTATGAACATAACGTTCTTACTGATGTAATTTATTTGTCTTTTCTATGAATCAAAATGTAACAGTGTATAATAGTTGTAATTATCTTGTAAAAAAAAAGAAAAAACCTAAAAGAACAAAAGATCTCTTAAAGTGTTCTCTACCCCTAAATGTAATCTCACTTAAACTAAGGAACAAGGCATTCTACATGCAGTAGTGAACAAGTGCTCGTTATATTTTTGACTGCATATTCTTTACACTTTTCCTTCACAAACTAACTTGCAATATCCTGCAAAGCCCTCTCTTTCCATAAAGTTAAGCACTGTGTAACATAAGACATAGCCCAACAGAAATGTAGGTCAATTTTTAACTGTCTTTCCTTGAAATGGAATGGACTTGCACTTTACATGCAAAAGGCCACAGAGGAAAAAATAATTTGTGTCTAATAGTCTTTGCAAGTCTGCTAGGCCAGCTAGCTTAAAACACTTCCAATATGGGAATAATGGGACATACTAATACACGTAAAACAGGACAGAAATGATGAGATAAAATGAGTCTGAGAAGTGTGACAGGTCAGGGAGCCAACGAAGGATGTTGAAAAAAGCCCTTTCAGGTTGGGGGCAGGGGAGAAGGTACTGTGAAAAATTAAAAAGATATCACATAACTAGGCTAAAAAGGGAATTACATAAATAAATAAGTTCCTTGTAGTAAGCAATCCCCTTAGCCCAGGGTGCCTGACCCACCACTTTGTCTCTCCTTCCTTTTATAGGCCCTCCTGATGGAGTAATTCCCTCCAGCTGAGCCCTGCCATACCTGGGCTCTCTCCTAATCCTCGAATGAGGGCAAATACCTGTGGTAGCTCAGGGACAAAATATTAACTTGTTCCTTCCCAGACTCTGGGGAGTTTGTACTTCAAAAGGGGCATAAAAGCTCAGTTATATTCTTGTTTTTAACTGCAGAAGTCAAAAAGCAGGAGAAGAGGAACTGGCTCTTGTTCTACTGCTTAAAGACTGGCCTGTGGAAAAAAACATCCTTACACAGATGTAACTGCATACTCTGTATTTTGGCCACCAAAGAACTTTGGCAACTTTGGCTACCAAAGATTTCTCCTCATTAACTCTAAGTTACTTACCAAGACTGCAAAACATGCAGTGCAAAGCAAACGCAAGATCTCCACCAAATGAATGAACATAATTATTTAAAGAAGGGGTTTTGGAAATACTCAATCCAATAGACACAGAGTTCAAAGGCAATTAGAGACACCACAGCAGTTAATAAAATCCTCTCTTGTTTCCAGGACTGTAGCAAGGAAGGGATCATTCCCACCATTGATGA
Source organism: Falco naumanni (assembly GCF_017639655.2). Lineage (NCBI taxonomy): Eukaryota > Metazoa > Chordata > Aves > Falconiformes > Falconidae > Falco > Falco naumanni. The sequence continues at coordinate 20,491,739 of NC_054066.1, forward strand.
ATTATGGTACAGAACTGGCCTTTGATTCTTTCTAGATGGTCAAAATCCCTCCACCAAGGACACAAACACACCCTCCCCACCCCACCCCCCTTATTTTCCCATCTTACACTATTTAACCAGAAGAAAATACAAGGCAAAGCGAGTGTCAGGAACTGCTGCCTGCCCTGTGGGAGGTACTGCGCTAGCGAGCTGACAGCGGGGGTGCCAAGCTGAGCTGCACTCCTGCAGGTCTTGAAACCCTGAAGTGTGTCAGGTACCTGGGGGATTCTCTGACAAAGGCGAGAGGGGCGAAAGGGGCTGTTCAGACTGCAGGACTGGGTGAAGAGCTCCCTGTCCTTAAACACGATGCTGTGAGAACTCAGACTTGGCTACAGCACCAGGTCAGGCTTCCAAAATTAGCCGTCTTCAGTGACAGCAAATGCACCACCCTGTCCCCTTCAGCAAGGTGCTCTGCCCCAGCTGGGAAACTGGAAGCCCGGCCAATGCCCCGGTGCTTTTCAGGGAGAGCTGAAATGTGCAGGCATCTGTATGCAGGGACTCCTTCAGCAGTTGAAGGGGCTTAGGAGAACAAGAAGGGTTTCCTTCCCTTTTTCTTGAGAGAAGTTAAAATAGGCTGTGCATCAGCACAGCAGACAAGGGCTTGGCCAGAGCGCTCAGCCCGTGCCAGGGTGTCTCCTCATACCTGCACAACTGGCAGCAGGTAGTGATTTCTGGTAACCAGCTTAAGTTCCCTTCACACGATCTGACTTTCAGAAAGTGCAGAAGATCCAGCGCACTGAAAATCAAGTCATTTAAAGATAACTCAGTATTAGATCTCTCAAATCAACAGCTCTTCCTGAAAGCCAAAATCCCAATCCCTTGGTTACACTTTCTGTCTCATTGTTCCTGTGGCATCTTTCAACACCTTCACCTGAAACAAAGCCCTGGCTTTAAAACCACCCGGACTCCACGAGATATGTGTATTGAACCTTTGGAGATTAATTAAATGAAAGAAAGAACAATTGTTTCACCAGGACTTCAGGGTGTTTGGAATCCATGCCCCTTTGTATTCTGGGCATATTTATTCAGTCTTTTCAAAATGAAAATCATACTCTTTTGATTTGTGGGAGGGGTTGCTGCAGCCGGGAGCTGAAGCCTCCCTTTTATTGTTGCATAAAATCTAAAGAAATTACAACAATTAATAGCACTAAAAGACTCAAAGGAAACTGTTTCATCTGAACCCATAGGTGAGGTTGGGTGGATGAGTCTTTAGCTGCAGGGTCACATTTAGGCCACCTTTAGAGCCAGCATCAGGGCAGGTTTGCAGTGTGGCACCTGGTCTACAGTGCTTTGGTGGAGGGGCACAGGCAGCAATGGAGGTCTGGGCTTGTGCCCTGATAGCACCTCACTACAAGCCATCTTCTCTGAACATCACCTTTGACTACTGTTCACGTTTTACCTCCTTCAAACCCTGCTATCAGCGTCACAAAGTGGTTTAGGGACAGAGCTGGGCTTGGAGCCGAGTGCTGTGCTTCCATCCCATAGCCCCTTCACTCCACTGCATCTCTAAAGGTCTCGCAGCAGAAACTGTAGGTTCAGTAGGTTTGGGTATGCAAGTTTTCCCACTGTGCCTGGGATGCTACAAAGTGGAAGAATTAGAGTCTTGCTTCTAATTTCTCTAGACAGCTAGTGAATTGGAATTTGACTACCTGCTTCAAAGGGAGGGTTTAATGACAGAATTTTTAATCCTGGATGCCCTGTTTTATCAATTAAAACTTAGACTCTTTTAAGAGGAGGCCCACAATTAGACATGAGAAATTCCAGCAGTTGACATCAAAATCAAGTCACTGACTTACGTGCATGTACCCGTATTGGGGTGCTAACCCCTTACATACATAAGGCCTAATTGAAAAGAGCAGCCCAGTTGTTTAAGTTTCCTATCTTGCTAGTAGTTTTGACTAGAAGTGACACCAGTGTATGCTTCATTTCCTGATATGAAGCTCCTGAACAGTTTAATGCACCCTCTTTTCTTCAAATCTCTCTTCATTGACTTCTTCCAGGCACCTTCAGAGGTGGTCCCCTGCCATCTAAATGCAGTTCTGAACTCTCAAGAACTTACAAAAGTCAATGGAAAGATTTAACTTTCAGGTGCTTTGCATTAGTGCTTTCTGAATTGCTGTCCATCACTGTTAGTTTTATTTTAAAAAGCATGCTTCCTTTCAAGAGTTTCTCTCTTTAAACCGCTGACACAATGGGAGGCATATGGACCTTATAGGAGGAAATCCGTAGGACATTCTACCCTGAAGAAACTCCTTTCTCAGTAACTGTTAACCAGTGCTGAAGGGCATCACTCAACACTGCACTTCCCCCTTGTCCTGCTCCACCGTCTACTATAAAGGAAGCCAACGTGCAATGGCTTTTGAGATCCTCCATAGCAAGGACCACTTCTTACCCAACTCAAATTGCTTTGCTGATTCCAGGAAATGTATTTTGGTATCTTCAGTTTCAACCCCAAAGCTAAATCTGATCTTGGGGCACATGAATATCACCAACTTTTCCATGAATTTATCATGACCCTCATCCCTATCACAGCCATTAGAGTGCTTACAGCTCAACCATGACAAACTTTTTGACCAAAATATATAATACAATTTTTTTAGGACAAGGCCTAGGATTTGTTGACATGGATATAAGATATTCTGCTGTAAAAAGTAAACACAGAATGAAAATGAACTCCAAAGTGATTTTCAGAATACTCAGCTTTTACCCTAAAAAACTTTAGTTTGGGAACCCCAGGAAAAGCAACTGGTAACTAACTCCTTGATTTTTCATCTAGAAATTTTTCTGTAAGTGGCCAAATTCATGTAATACTCCCTTTGGGTTGTGTTTTGCATTCTGTTTGCTTAATTGTCTGTGGAATGATTAAGAATGGATAGATTTGGATCATACTAATTTTGTTTCAAAGTACCAAATTATATTGGAGTCCTTTTGTCCATTCCCACATAAGAGACAGATCTTGACCTGAAAGTTCTTAGCTCTAAGTAAACAGGAGAAGGAGCAAGAGAGAAGAGGTGTTATTGTCTCCATTTTACAGTAGGTTCGCAAAACTTCTAAGTGACTTTCCCAAGCTTATATATACTAGGCGTAAAACCAGAAAACTAACACCAGATCTTCTAAGGCTCAGCATAGTGCCTTTAACTGCATGAACATGAGTAGTTTGAAATTATAAGGGGTTTTGTCTACTATCAGTTGTCATGTGAGCTCAGTAGAGTATTTTGCTAGCTAATAAACTGAAAGACTTGTTTTTCAGTATTTTTCCCCATTTTGTAGAGACCATAATATATCTCGAAAAAATGATGGAAACCTGTAAAAAGAGCTATGCTTTGGAGGGCCCAGGGAATGTCTGAACCTATGTTTAAGCTTGGCCGTTAAAGTCAGGCCTTCAAACTTTTAAACTCGTTCCAAATTTTCAGAACTGCACAGCATGCAACTGAGAGAATGATTTGACTGCAAAGATCAGGATGTGGTAAGTATTGTTCAAGAAAAATCCAGTTGAAAAGGATTCTAAAAAAGTATCAGGGACATTTTAAAGTCTTTCTTTAAAAATAAAATTCATAAAACTATCTTTGTTGACTCCTGCTGTTAATGTGCTTTTATTCAGGCGTTTGGAAACAATATTACTTTGCAGAGTAGACAGCCACTGTCAAGGACAGTTTTCTCATCTGTGGTCACTTGTTATGCACTGTGAGTTTGCAAACTAGTAATGTGCCTGCTACAAGATGGTAGAGAAATCATGCCCCTGACTGCACAGAGAGGGAGAATAGTTCAAAACAGTTGGCAACTTTTATGCTTTTGAAAATTTTAGCAAGGTAACTTTTAATTAAAGCTTGAAATAAATGTTTAACTTGTCTTACCATATGAAGTTACTTCACAGACATTTATCAGTGCACATATATTTAGCAGCTGCCACTCAGTAGAACATCTATGTCTATCATTGTCTTCTTGAAACTCTTTTCATGCACTTGAAATGCATTGTGGAAGAGCAATTTCCTTATTCATGAGCAAACTCTGGTTAAGTTAGTTAAGTGATAAGCCCCAAAAGTATTGGAGTCATAGGATGGATTGGACAAAGACCCCTGCTCAAAAGCACAGCTGAGAAGGACAAGGGAAATTGCTAGGACAGACAGAGAAAGCTGGTACTCAGATCCTTTTCCATTAGGAAGGATCCAGTCCACCCTTTTTGCTTACCTGCAACAGATGCGTATAGCTTCAACCCAATGCTATTCCCAGAAATACATATGTGGATAAGGATGAGCACTCTGGAAAAAATCACTAACTGGGCTTATTCCTAAAATGCACCAAAAATTATGATACTAGTTAAGCTGTCTAAAAAATTCTTTTTTCAAGATGGCTGCAGTTTCTAGCAGTAGAAAAAGTACTGTACCGCATAGTCTCCAGCTCAACATAAGTGAATTACAATTGCTTTTCTGTTTTCACTTGTGGAAGAAATCCAATAGTACATCATTAACATTATCCCATATATGCCATGGATGTTTTTAAAGGTCAGTTTGTTTATAAAAATACTTCCATTGAGGATGAATTATGACACTGTTTTGACCCTTCTGACCTTGATGAGCAGGAATGCACTTTTCGAGCATCCAGAGCCCCTCTTCACAATTTGTCTAATCCTACATCTCCCCTGCCCTTACAGGCTATTTGCTGTTAGTGGCCACAATAGACAAGCAATAGTACCATTATAGGCTTCTCTAACAAAAGACTTTCATGATCATTTTCTAGTGGCTTGGAGATTGACAAGATCCCCTCCTGTTACCGAGATGCATTTCCCCCTCCTTCCCGGTGATTTCTTTTCTTGTTTCCAAGGAGGAAAGTGCCTCCCTGAGTAGCGACCTCTCTCTCTGCAGAGAGACCTGCTAGAAACAACAAACATTGCATGTTAAACCTCCTCCTAGAGGGCATTATGAACAAATGGAGTGCTAGCTCTTCTTTGATAAGGTGTACACCTGTGGCACAACTTAAGAATCAATTCAATTATAAAGACACAAAAATGCCTTTTGAAGAATGTTCCTGTGTGACTCTGAGGTAGGGAGCACAGCACATATATGAGTCTGACTTTGGCAAAGTTATTTAAAGGGAAAAAGTTGCACAGAATTGCTCCAGCAGCCTGATTAACCAACTGGGCACTCGTCTGTTGGTGAAAGCCTGCATGTGAAAATTAAAGCTATCCCACTGGTTTTATCACATCAGCTGTTCACCAGTGCAGTCAGAATTTCTCTTTTCTGGAGCTTTTGCTTACTTGCTATACAAAACCTGAGCTATCTGAACGGTGTGTTTATTTTTCAGAGATGCAGAACATTTGTATGTCTCACTGGTAGATGAGAGTACGGCTGATAAAGCCCTGTCTATCACTCAGGCTGGATATTCAGAAATCTAGATGCCCTTTCTCTGCCCCAGCCAGTAGTTACTTTGGAAAATTTCAGCTGTGCCAATTTTGTGTCTCATTTGTAACATGGGTGGGTAATAATACCCACCTACACTAGAATATTTTCTGAGGGTTACAAGTATTTTGAGAATCCTCATAAATAATGGTGCAGATTAAAACAGTAATACAAATGTTAAGTCTTATTTGTTGTCTATGATTCATATGTAGAAAAAAGGACAGAAGACCAGTGCTGACCTTTTCATATGCGGCACTTGACAAGGTAATGTGCTTTTAAAGTATTTGATATGCTTTAACATACTCTGTACACTTACAGAAAAATGTCTAAATGACACTTCAGTGTTTGGTTTTCATTTACTAAGACCAAACATTCCTCTGTATTGTTATTAGTGGAAGAGGAAGAACAGGAAAGCCACAAATAACATTATTTCAAATCCTTGCATCTCAGTCCCTTTTGCTGCAGTCACTGATGTCAGAGGGTGGGGTTGCTTGGTGCCGCAGGGTGAGGATTGCTTGATTCATCTTTCTGTTACTGCTGGAGAGGGAATCAGCAAAGGATTTCACTGAAGACAGGATAAGTAAAAAAGATTTTGTTTACGTTTGAATTAGGCTTAATATGAGATTTTATGAGGCACACAGGAGGTCTCTGCACTAAAATCTAGGGTTCGTGGTTAAGCTTTGTATGTGAAGTTGTTTCCCGAAATACTGAAAATGCTTGAGGACTGTTGACATAGGATTTCCATGATACTGGTTCAACACTTTTGTTGTACATAAGACAATAAAGAGTTGGGCTCCCATCAAGAACCCATAGCACAAAGTTAGAGCTAGGGATGAGGATCCAGCTTCTGCCGAAATTGAAAAAAATCCAGCTTTTAGATTGAGTCAAGGCCATCTTATTACTTCTTTGCTTTCCTTCATTTGAGCAATTGAATTTGTTGAATGGGACTCTTTATAATGGGACTGCAGTCACAAACTGTGGCCATTCCCTGGCTTCTCTGTCTCCTCCAACTCACAGCATTTTCCACGGGACCTCCTGCAGGACTTTCAAGGTATCTCAAAAGGAGTGGTGCTGCATGGGCAAGGATTCAAATTCTACTAGGAAAGAAATTCAGCCACTCCTTGGTGTCTCCTTCCAGACCTTTTAACTGGGGACCCTGTCCTGATAGCCCATCATTAGTTATTTCCCACATGTGTAAATATTTCACATTGCCTAAATGAGTGCTCTTCAATGGCTTTCGTATGGCTGCCCTGACATTTGCTGCCTCTCAGTTTCTGAGAGATACAGAGCCGTGACTGAGGTACACAGTACATTTGCTCTTGGTGCATTACACTGTTAAAGTTCTTGTAGGGCAGGCCCCTAACAGGCAAACTCAGCAATTTTTAATAGAGAAGCGTATGCCTTATCCCGATAATTTCCGAAGAGCTCTTCAGCTAAAGCATTAAGAACTTCTGATTTTAGAGAAAAACATTCATAAGAACATTTCCATTTCTGTAAAGTTTTGGTCCGTGATACCTCTATGTGCAGAGTCACTAATACTCATAAAATTCCTGAAATATGCATGAAGACACTTTTATAACTTCTTTCTAATTACCTCATATGGCTACACTGGTATATGAAGATATAACAGGACACTTGGAGTACCTCATAACAACATCCTTTGAGATTAAATTCATCTGTGAGGTTGTGACTGCATACTGTGATACATACAGTGTTTGTAAATATTTCACATTTCCAGTGAGATGCTTTTTGCTGGTCAAAAGGGTGAGTGTGCATGTCTCGGAGCAGGTATGTAATTTTCTTTGCTTAGCACTTCTAGGCAAAGCAGAGCACTCTGAGGTCCCAGTGGTTTTACACACTGTGACACCATTCCTAGAAGCAGATAGGTTTTGATAAAATGTTCAGGAACTGCTGAGGTCAACTGTACTGTTATTATTTGCTTTTATGCTCTCCAAGGTATGTTGTTAATTGGAAAATTCTGTTTCCAAATGAAGGTGATGGTCTTTCAATTAAAAAAATGGTAGAGCACTGACCTCTACCTCTAATGTTATGTGGGAAGAAAAGAGTCACAGCATATCAATGCCAATCTAAAAGTAATCAAAGTGTACTGGATTGATTTGTTCTCACTTCTTCTGCAGACTTTGTACAAGAAGAGTTAGAATAAGGGCCAGACAACCAAATTTGTTACTGATATTTTTTTCCTTTTTTCTTTAGTCTGCTGATCTTCTCCACTTAAGTGCCATTAGTGTTATCCTGAAAATCATCTATTTATCCATGAGTGCTTACCTTACTGTTTGTTCGTATGATCCTTTCAACCAAAAAGACACCAATGCACTTGGCAAACCTATTAACCAGCTATAGGCCATGCCATGCTGTTTTATGGGGAGGCAACTAAACTGCAGAGAAAAGCGTGAGTCACTGTAAGCTGTGAGACACCAAGACTTTGATGCTGTAGGCAAAACAAGCTGCTTCATGCCACAGTTTGTAAATTGTTTGCACGGGAGCAAAATTCTGCCAAAAAGCATACAGGAAAGTTTATACAGCTCAGCATACAAGCTACAGAGCATCCTATAATATGTGATATTTATGGACATATAACAGCTACAAGATTTCATTCATTAGCAATGATTTCTATACCTCCCTGTCAGATTTTGATCTTCCTTGGATCCTTTTCTAGCACATCAACTGCAAAGTATTGCCAAGGACAGCCTCAGCTTCTATTCCTTTTGCAGTGCTCTGGTTCAGAAGAAACGCCCTCAGGTACCAGAAGGAATAAATTGGTCTCTCCAGCAAAATCAAAACCATGTATCGCTCCTACCCTCTTGACCAGTGCCTTAGTGCCATTTTTCAGGCAGCCACATACCAAGTGTGTGTTTTTTTGCCTAGTGTTGAAAGCCAGAGGAAGGAGCCATGCTGGCTCCTGCAACATCAGCCTGTTGGCAGTGTCGTTCCCATATGGGTGAGTACTGGGAAAGCCTTTCATCAACCTCAGCTTCCCCTGGGCTAAGGCACTTCTTTAGTAGTCTACATGCAGCTACATTGCACCAGTGTGGAAATTTAAGGAGAATACAAGTACAGTGCCACTGAAATCTTGAAAGGAGGTAGAAATAATAAATACTCCAGCTGAAATTTGGCCTGGACACAAGTTATCAGGTCTAAGTGCATGTTTATATTTCTTTGAAATCTCCCTAAACACTCCCTCCATTTGAATGGAAATTTTCAAAACCATGATGAAAAAATCTGCTTCAGATCATGTATATTGGTTTTAAAACCAGGCATAACTTTGCAGTCGGTTCTTTTATCCAGAAAGGTGCAACTGTCATATCAATTTAGAGCTTCAATCATGTTATTTTAAATCTGCATTAGTAAAACTTGTAACAAAACATGTCTCTGTTGTCCACATCTTGCACCTGGAGCAAAGTTATGCTGAAGTCTGATCTCTAAACGCAGTATGGAAATTATATCTGGTATGTTCTGCACTTTGTAACATGGTACAAGTGGACTTTTTTACTACAGTGATAACACAGCTCTATAGCCACCTGGTAAAAACATTATACATCAAAAATGACAGTCAAAAGAAGCTGGTGTAAATATACCAGAATTACATATGAAAAGGTTGCAATGTAAGGCTAAAAACAAACACCTACATTTATAGGCGTTATCTGGCACCTTACTTTTAAACAAAGATCTGTAGCTTATAGTGTCATTTTAAAGGCTTAGTACAGGGTTTTCAAGCTGGGAAACAGTATAAGACCACTGTATTAAAGAGCTGAAATTTTGCTGATATTATGGAAGATCTTACTAGTTGGTCTCCTACTACTTGATAATATTCTACAGATGCTGTGGAAAAACATTATCAAAAGGCAATTCTTACATATATAACCTAGCAAACATGACTTCACACAAGTAATAAATTCAGGAACTTAGGCTACATATGGCAGAAGTATTTATAAACCACGAGTATAATGCTGAGAGGTATCTGGATGAGATCCTCATCTCACCTTGGCCCCTTGCACCAAGTAAAAGGAGTAAAGAGCCTTGCAGTGTTGGCAAAGTAGGTGCACTGATGATGCCTTGCAAGCATGGTGCCTGGCATAAGTGTCACGTCAGATATGAAACTGTGTTCAGGGTAAGCCAACCATAGCACTGAACCTTATCATTTTTATCCTTCCCCATTTTATCCTAGTAGACAAGTACTCAAGGGTTCAGGCCACCATTTCACGCTTCAAAAACAGAGACACAAATTTGTTTCATAGTGTCATGCTGGAAACAGCGCCTTTTTCTAGAAGAACATATTTCTTCCTTAATTTTGTCCCTTCTATCAGAGCAGAGTGAAAAAGTTCTTGAGGCTGAAATATCAGCTAAAATGACACTGTATAATGAGCTTCTGTATGATAGGTTGTGAAGCTTCAAAGGAGGTGCTTCTTGGGATTATGCTGCTTTCAATAACTTTTGTCGTCCCTGGAGCTGACAGCACTCCTGAGGGGCTCTGGGCACCGGGGCTTGCCAGCAGCCATGGCTGCACCGTGCACAATGATGTGGCACCCAAGGAAGACTTATAAACCCAAACCTCCCCACGCCCTTGATATTGAGCCCCAAAGGGCTTTAGATGTTTACTGTAGTGTTGTAATTGCTGCTATACTTAAAAATACTTAAACAAATTTTCTTGTGCAACACAGAGGTAAAAGCTCTATTTGACCAATAAAATCGTCACTTTGCTTTTTTAAGAAAGTGCTCAAAAACCGCTGTGTGAGAAAATTCAAAGGCTGTACAGTACTGCCTTCAATAACATAGATTCATGTCCTTATTTTCTCCCCATCTGAAGAACTAGTCTTACTGCTAAATGTTTGCAATAGTAACTACAAATGTATGCATTTATTATATTATATACACACAGAAAATATCAACAGACATACTTAAAAACACCGAAATCAGCTGACAGATGTCACAACCAATAAAGTAAAAAGGATATTTTATAATTTGCTAAGAAACAAGTTCAGTTTTGCCAGGTACAACACATCAGTAAATTCCATAGAAGGATTTTTTTTTGTGTGTAGACCTTGTTTCATAACTTTAAAACTTTAAGTAGTTGACATGGTGCCAACTTCTGGGGGTAAAGAAATCACCTGTCTTATTTCCAAGCTGACACAACATGTTTTAAGCAGATGAAGGCTCAGTTTCATTACATTAACAGCATCTCTAGGAGTTCTTTGATGCATCCTTCTAGTGCTTAGTAATTTAGTAACAGGTTGGAAATGAGCAAAGGGGTAAAACGAGACTCTGTTGCCAGAGCAACTACTGCACACCTTTAATTTTTGAATCAACAGACAGCAGAAGTTGATACGTTGCCACAGAGTATGAAGAAATATCTTCCAAAATATTCTATGAATGCAAACTTATTTTGTTCAAGAAGTGGCACTTCTAAAAAACCAATTTTCTAAAGATAGTCCAGATCTGTTATTATTGAGCTGAAATGCTAATAGGAAATATTTAACTTTATTTTGACCAGAAGTCTAGCCACCTGCTCAAGTGCAAAGCCCTAGGAAATAATTCAGTGAGCTACTTTATCTCTTAACATTTTTGTAGAAATGCTTACTTTAAAAAGAAGTATTTTCTAATGATGTGGCAGCTCAGATTTTACAGTCATATGTGACAGGGAAACTAATTAAGAACAGAAAAAAAAAAGGAAAAAAAAAAAAAGAACCTGGCTTTATCATCCAAGTGAATTCAAATTGTAGGAAAAAAAATCAGAAAAAATGGTGAGACACAAGTAAGATTTCTGACGTCTTGGTATTACAGATACTAGGAGGAGCTAGGGCCAGGCTGCCTCGAGAGGTGTCTGACCTACTGTTTCCTGGACGACTGGAGACTTTGTGCTTTACAGCATTTCCTTTGAGCAGTTACGCTACTGGGAGAGTAAGATTTTATTGACCCCGGGGGAAAACTAAAGGCTTTGCCCTCAGTTTCCCAGTGGGATCTAAGTAAGTGAGCACAGGTATGCAATGAGTTGAGATTGACCCTAATTATGGCCTTGCTGTTTTGTGACCTCTGCCTAGTCTTTCTGTTACTCAACCACCGCATGAGGGTTGAAAACCCTGCCACCTCATGAAAGACTTGAAGATTCAGGTGGAAGTGTGAAGCCATTGCAGTGGAAATGCAAAGCCATCAGAGCATGGACATTGTGTCACCTGTAAGACAGCCTCTTCCAGACAGCTTCTCTCAGTACAGTGATGGAGCCCACTTCAGTAATTGCACCACATTGGATTTTCTCCACAGTCCACTTGTATGAAGACTTTAAGATCACAGGAAGCAGTGTTTTAATAATCTTTTGGCTCACTTTTAAGTGTTGTTGTGTAGCAACTTCTACAAAAATCCATTCATTGTACAGAAAGCACCATATTTTAAGTGGTCAGAACTCTTGCAACATATTTAAACTGCATTTTTGCATGTTTCGTGTTTACTTAAAAGTGCATTATTATCAGTTGAGCTTCACAAACAAGTTACTCAGAAGTGAAATAAATTGCTTCTGCTAATCTACTGATTACAAATTATTTTGAAGTGTGGGTGCATTTTTTTTTTTCTCACCCCTCATCTCCCCATCAGGTGTTCCCAGGACCTATAGGTGCTTCCATCAAAGACAGCCAGAGTTTTGTCATTGCCTACCTAGCTATTGAAAGCTGTTTAGTATGGCTATAAAACTCTGCCATCCTGATTCAGAGGCTCTTTGCTGCCACTGTGACTGCCTGCACATGGAGTCGTCTTTCCTCTTATCAGCCTTTTGGTCTAAGATACTCTGCTTCCTTTATAATCTGTGGCTGTACAGAGAAAACCTCAGAAAGGGCAGTTCATCACAGCTATTTAGACTTGTATCTTAGGACAGGATGCAGTTCCCTAGGGTGGTATCTGTTTCTCTTCATCAATAAAAAACAACCTCACTGACTAGTCCAGACTCTGTAGCCAGCTTTCAGGTGCTGCGGGTGAATGAGAAGAATCCCACTCAAAACCCAATGCAAATGGACTCAAGGCCCTTCAGGGACAATGGGAGCAGACCCCAGTGCCCAGCAGAGTGCCCAGAACATGGCAAGCAACAAGCAAATGAATGACCTCTGTTGGCAGGGAACTATGTTGCTTTGTACAGCTTATTTCCAAATTTAAATGTTTCCCTCCCACAAAGAAAATAGCTTGTCAATAGGTATTTGACTAAGAGGGGCTGAGAAGATTGGACCAAATAAACTCTCTAAACTGATGTTTCACCCAGGGCATGCTTACAAAAGAGTCCTTGCAGACTTGCATCTCTCTGTACATACTTATGCTCACAGTAAAAGCTGCAGCACACAGGCACATTTAATGACAGCCTGAAACAGGACACACCAAGCAGTGACAACTTGCACAACAGATAGTCCCGGCACCTGAACTAGAACTCTCCCAAGATCTACTGAGCAGGATCAGTGCTGCAGATGGTCAAAGGAGACAAAACTTTAAACATAAAATATGGCAACTGATGTCATGTTTTTAAAATATCAGAACAGAACATACAGGAATGCGACTCTACTCCCCTGCTCCCCAGCCCTCTCCCAGTTTAAAGCTGGATTACTATATTGAACCAAACGCAGCTTTCCCGGCATAAGACTAGAGTGAGTACAGTAGAATCCATCCCCTGAGACTTAAAGTATTTGTGAAGAATTTTCAATTATTGCTAGTATCAGTCTGAGTGTTGTAACAACCTGTACAAATCACAGAAAGGAAAACAAAGAACTACTCATATAGATGATCCTCTTGCCAAACTGAGTATGTGAATGCGCCTGAGAATCTACTTGTATACCTTTGATACATGGACTTAATAACTTAAGAATATAACTCCTTCGAATTCCCTAAATTTCAAGAAGGTTTTACTTTCTATGTTGTCTTTTAAGAACAGGGTGCACTAATAACAATGTAGGCAGGCAAAGGCTTTTTTAAGCATTAAACTGTGCTCCAAAGAGGAATTAAAACATGAGATTTACAGAGGATGTTTCCTAATATATCAACAGAGCAAGAAAAGAAAAAAAAAAAAAGATCAGTACTGGTATTTTGAAATACTTCTACTAATGTGTTTTTATGAACAGAGCAGGCACACTTGTTGCCTCACTAACCTCAAGAAGCAGATGCAATTGCACCGCATGCAGACATACAGAAGCTAGAGAAAAGGGACTCAACCATGCAAAATAGTCATTGAAACCAAGGCTGTGGCACAGATAAGCAAATCCTAGAACTGTTCTAGTATTTCTCATTCATATTTAAGAGCAACAATAGTATTTAAGTCTGTCAAAGGCAGCCATAACCACTGGGCAGTGAGTTAGCAATACTCAAAACTGCTATTTACTGAAATCAGGATTGTAGAGGCCAGGCTTGTCAGGAAGTATATGTAAAACAGTTTATAAAGCCAGCTATATTCCTGGTTTGGGATACATAAATCATATTGATTTCTAATATACTTTGTTATATAGTTTTTTATGTGTATTTTCCTCGATTTTACTTTTTTAAGGCTTCAACTACTAACAGCATATCAATGACTGCATCACATATATACTCAGACTGCATCTATGCGCTCAAAGACTTAGTATGGAACTGCTCCCTGCCCCCATGTCTTTATGGGAAACCAGACACACAAGAGGATACCTCACAATCTTCCAAAAGAGCAAATGTGGATTCTCCAGCACCAGGCTTGGCCAAGGACACCATGCCCCCTTACCAATTTCTTGGACAGTTTTGATAGTTCAGGTAGATGATCTCAGTTGTTGGAAAGGCACCATAGACAATGACATTGCTACGGCATCACACAGCTGTGTTTTTTAGGTAGTACTCAATACATTTATGCTCTGCTTTTCTTCATCTACACATGATGCTGATGACTTCAGCAATGATCAGGTGTAGTGGTAGGAGTGAGAAGAACCTGCTTTCCTGCACTTTGACACAGACCCCAAGGCTGAAGGCAGACCCTTGAAGGGGAAAAAAAAAAATCCTTCCCTCTTTACAGGATCTACCTCAGTAACAACTTCAGAATTATTGATACACTGCAACCCTGGGCTGGTACACTGGAGTGATGTTAGGAGGTAGTTATAATACCTGAGGTGACTGAAAAAGCATCACAGCCAGGGTGCTGTTCCTTACCAAGCTGCTTTGGTACTATTGCTCAAACTGAGTGATACTACTGTAAAAACTGTCACCTTTTCGATTAAAAATTCTGTTCCTTGCCCTTAATTCAGTGCAGCCCTAGACAACACATTTATTTGCTTTTTCGACCTGTTAGACCACAGATCCATCAATGTCAAGAGGGAAGGAGATCCAGTCTGTCCCCTGTTGCACAGATAGGACTGTTTATCCAACTGCACTGAGCCACACCTGGGTAGTCTCTCTGAAAGCAATGGGTGGCACAGATGTCACTGTGAGTCTAATTTGACCTGCAAAACCTTAAACACTAATGATAATGTGCAAGAAGGAAAAAAGCCAGCTGGAGCTAGAAGCAGCAGCAATTAGAAAAAAACATCTTTGCACCAGCAAAATGAACACATTTGATGTGAGAAATCAGTGAAAGACAAACATTGAAGACCCTGATGTTACCTTGACAGTCCTTTTTTTCAAGGGAGAATCATACTTAAATGAAAAAACACTTAAAATTGCCTACAGATTTTCTTGCATGGGAATAATGTAACTCTGAAACCAAAGAGGTCAGCCACCGCCAGAAGACAGAGACTGGGATGAACTGAACAACAGAGCCTGTATGACAGAGGGAAGAAAAGTGGTGAAAGATTTCAGTTTTAGTCAGAATTGAGTTTGGCAAAATCTCTCATTCAGTTCTGTTAAATCGTATGCTTGAATAAGTTATTCACCCAGGCCAGTAACATCTGTTCAGGAAAGGGGCCAACTCTAAAATGTGGTTTTTCATCCCACAAAACAAAGCATAATCTAAGCTATAAATACACATTTTTACTAGGCTGGATAAAGTATCTCATGAAGAAAAATATCTTTAGTTTAGGACTTTTTGTTTCTAGAGACATTACTCATCTGATCCTCGATCCTTTACATATTCAGGGAGTCCCACTGATTTCAGCGGGATACTTAGGACTGAAGGGAGTTTTGCCTGAGTAAGCATGATCAGACTCAGAAATGTTCTTGCCCCTTTATGAATTCAGAACAGCCCCGGTCCACTCTCCACTGACACATTTTTCACATCATGTATAATAAGGGCTTTCTAGTCTCTCTGACACATTATCACAGATAAAAATCACTTCAAATGCTGCATTGTCATATGAAACTAGTGACAAACTTTGAAATAATTCAAAGGAAACAAAATCAGACATTTCAGTATGGATTTTGTTTGAGGTGCTCGATGAGCTCAGTATACTTTAATGAGACACTTGCAAGTAGACACATACACACACTTAAGACAAAGATGACTGTACCTCTAAAAAAACATTTTTAAGAGATAGATGATTGTTGGCTGACCATGCAGTCGCTTGATAGCACAGAATGAAAGCAATATACAAGTGGAAGTCTGTTTCTTTTGGCAGCAGAAAGACTTGCTAATGGATTCATCATTTTCTGTTAAGCATGAGCATTAAACAAAAAAAAACCCAAAACATTTAGGGCTCTATTCATCTTTCCAGCCCTACACTACTACTCTTGAAGTTGGTCAGCTATGGAGAGCTACAGAAACGCACCCACCAGCTGAGAATAAAATTGCTAGGAAAATTAATTGCAATGAGCAACAGAGAACTGAAGAACACTTGAAGAGACTTCCAGCAAGCGGGAGGCAGGGTACCAGAGAAAAGGGAAGAGAAAAGGGAAGAGAAAAGGGAAGAGAAAAGGGAAAAGAAAAGGGAAGAGAAAAGGGAAGAGAAAAGGGAAGAGAAAAGGGAAGAGAAAAGGGAAGAGAAAAGGGAAGAGAAAAGGGAAGAGAAAAGGGAAGAGAAAAGGGAAGAGAAAAGGGAAGAGAAAAGGGAAGAGAAAAGGGAAGAGAAAAGGGAAGAGAAAAGGGAAGAGAAAAGGGAAGAGAAAAGGGAAGAGAAAAGGGAAGAGAAAAGGGAAGAGAAAAGGGAAGAGAAAAGGGAAGAGAAAAGGGAAGAGAAAAAAGGCTTATTAAAAAGATATTTGCCCTCCTAGGAAAAGGCCTTATTTGTGCAGAGACTTAAATACGTTTGTGCATTACTGTGCACACATCCAGGAACAAGGTAAAAACACTGACACCAATAAACAGATCATGCATTTGGTACACTTCATCCACTTCAAGGCAAGAAGAACCTTCGTCTTCTGCCTTTTCAAAAACATCTGAAGATAAACAAAGTGAAACTGCAACAGCTTGTCTTTACTATTTAATATATGTAGGGCACTTACATGGTGTCTAATGTGTTTCAGATGAGTATTTTCTTTTTAATATGTTGGAATTGGTGAGATGGGAATTTTTCCAATGGAAGGATGGAATAAAGGGAAAAGGCCTTACTAGCAAAGACCATTTACTAGCAAACTACTTTTCTGTACAACAGCAATGGTTCATGGCAGGGGCTAAAATTACAGCATTACACTGAAATATGTCATTAGGGTTGGCTTGTTGCTGTCATTTTTTCTTTTAAAAAACTGACTGTCTACAGAACAATTTATAAGAGATTTCAGACACCCAAAATATTACTTTAACTCTACAGAATCATATTTTAGATGTCTTGTTTCACTGATAGTTTCAACAAGGAATGCACAGAATGATCAAACCACATATAGGTAGCAGCAATTATTGGTACATTTCAGATAAGCACAGCATGAAGGTTAAGTCTAAAGAAAGATTAAGATCCAAATACTAAGGGAGATAAAAAAAAAAAAAGAAAAGATGGAGCAAAAAGGCCTAAAAAGCAGGAAAGGACTAGCTGTCTGCAGGAAGCTTGTATTCTTATGTGAGGTGTGAGTGACCCAGTGTAGGCTGGAATATTATCTCTATGTGATCTACAGAATTTCTCTCTGAATGGTAGCAACTGAAGAAGAGTGAATTAAAGTCTTAAAGAGAAAAATCAATAAAGAGGAAAAAAAGGAAAATATGGTAGAAGAGACTTTCAATGGCTGTATAAAATGTCACTCAAATGATCATGGAGAGCAACCCAAAATTTCCATGCCTACAACAGAAATAACTTGTAAAAACAAACAAAACAAGAAAGAGGATCTTTCCCCCTCTGTTCTGAATTATATTCATCAGTGACCTTATTGCATCATTAGAGCTGATTTACTAGGTCACAGTGGGCTTCTCACTGACTATTCTGGCCCCAAAGTAAACTTCTGCTTGCTCTTCCTTCAGGATCTTGAGTTTTGCCCCAGCATATCTGTTGGGATAGATGATATTTAACCCCAGACTCCAGTGAAAATGTCCAAAGGGTAATATCTGGTTCCTTGCAGCCTTGTCAAACAGTAAAGGTCAGTGAAAAGGTTTACTCCAACCACCCTTTCCTGCATTGTTTTATCTTTAATAGACAAGTCCTGTGCTCTGTGAATCTAACAGTCACCCTCTAATAAACCTTTGTAGGTTCCTTTGGTTTGAGCTACACTGAACCCTGCTGTTCAGGCTCTTGCTATAAATCTGTAGCCCCTAAATAGAGCACCTCTCTTCTGAGAGACAAGGCTTTGTATACCTGCTGTCTGCAGCCAGCTGGAGTATTTCCCTTTTCTCATCAGATTTGTTTTAACCTTTTCCCCACCAGCTGCATGAAATGTGATATATCTTTCATTACAACATGGAGAATTGTTTTTTCTTAATCAGTAGGAATTTGCCATTTTTTTTTTTGCTGGGCAGTCAAGGTCCTTTTGTAAACTCAAGGCATATGAGGAAAACCCAGAAGGTCTGAGGTTCACCACTGTGGTTACCACCACAGTAATCAAAATAAACAGACCAGCATGTCCATGTGTTCACAGCTCTCACCCTTGCTTGTAACTTCAAGAAAGACAAACTTTTCTAAGACTGACCCTTTTTCAAGCCCTCAACTGAAAAATCAATGACTGTTGCAGTACCAGTGTACAGTCATAAAAATTACTTTCAACCTACTCTTGCCTGCCAAAACACTGCTGAAGACCAGGAAGCCCGAGTCCAACAGGACAGCTACCAGCCTTAGAAATTGTAAACATGTGCATGAGCACTTGAGAATGGCTGCCAAAATAAGAGCATATTTTCTTAAAATCTAGAGAGCCGATTTTGAAAACTGGTCTCCAAGTTTGAGAATTACTTACTATGGTGAAGAAAAGGATTCATTGAAAGAAGGAATTGGTACCTCTGGAGAAAGAGCTGACCTTTCATTTGGGGGTCATAAATAACCACTAGCTGGCTCAACAGGGTGGGGTGGGGCAGGGGAAGTAATTTTTTTCAGAAATTAAATGGATTCTGTTTGTTGCTTTCTTTTCCAAAGTAGTTTATCAAACTGTTATTGAAGCTTTTAGAAAATAATCACGAGTAATGGAGATCAGTCCTAAGTAATGAATTTAAGAAAACTGAGATACAAGCTACCCAAAAACGTAAGACCTGGAACTGCCTCTGCTTGTCATTTAGAGGGGAAAAAAACCAAGTGTTTGCGAGGCTTTAACCAAAGCAAGGCTTTGTTTTTAAACAGAGCAAAAGAATTCACGGTATTGCTTCTCACCAATAATCTACCACCTACTACTGTTCATGAGGAACTTGCAAAATAAGTAGATTTACAATAAGGTCTGTGGTGTATCAGTGGAATAATTTGCATGTACTCAATAACACCCGAACACCACCACGGAGCCACGGACCTGCACTTATGCCTACAGGCAATCACCTCATCACGCAGCCTCCACGCTGAGACTTACCTCGCTTCCATGCCCATTTCTAACAGAAAAAGACAGAAAAGAGAAACTCAATTTTTTTAAAAAGGCGATGCTAAGTGCATCTCATGTGGCTTTTCAAAACCAACTGTGTAAATAAGAAAATACTGCTGTTTACAAAGTTCAGCGGTCAGAAGTATGCCAAATATGAATCACAGGTCCCTGAGTTTTTATCAGATGCCTAAATTACCAGGTGCTGAAAAACACTGGATGTTATGATTTTTTCTTTATTCTTTCTTTTGGAATCTATAGCACATCAGTATCATAAACTGAATCAGTTGCCATTTTAAATAATGAAATAAATAAATATTTATTTGTACATTAGAAATGGGTGGATTACTTAATAGTGTTACCCACATTCTTTGAAGATTTGGTTTGGAAACAGGACATGATCCCTAAATGCAGCCAGGGTTTCTACATAACATACATCCACGTTACTTATGGGTAAATCTAATCTATTTTCCAAAACTGACATTAAGTTATTTGAAGGTCACTTAAAAACCACAAAACAAAACTGTTGGGACACGACTGTTCCTTGGACCTCAGCTGCAGGTGCAGTCATTTCATTTCATCGATTACCAAAATAAATGTAAGCAGATTTATTTTTTTTTATTAATCCAACAATTTTACTGGCCAACAGCCTTTAAAGAAAAATACTAGGATTTCATAGAGAGTTTCAAATAAAGAGAGAAATGCACAGTGAAAAATTCCAAGATGTTTTAATTAGTGTTTTCCATGTCCTGCCAATGGGAATGCTGCCAGCACCTGGTGTGGCAAGGAAAGATCTGTAAGTAAAATAAGAGACGGTACGTGGGCAAACTGTGCCAACAGGTACACTAGGATATTTTTCAGAGCTGGGTGTTGGGGACAGAACAACAGACAACTGATGGATGCAACAGGAAGATGGAGGCAATGTCTTAATTATCCATTTTGTTTCAGACATTGGGAACATTAGTTGGCTGGGAAAAATAGGTGTTAATTTGGAATTGTCTTATGACTGGTTACCATAATTACATGTCTAATGACTTGTTGACTGGGTGACAGCATCTCGCCCAGGAGCATGTGTCACACAACCAAGCTGAAGGCTTTGTGGTATTACTGACAAACCTGTTCTCCTTCCTTCAAATGCTCTGTTAAGGAATAAGTCTCCCAAGTTAAAACCAACTCAGGTGGCACAGATGGTGCATGTTTCATATAAAGATTTCTCTGGTACTCACATTTCTCCCATGTGAGAACTAGCAAAGGCAAGGAGCTCAAGTTTTTTATTGCTGGTAAAATACAGGGTTTTTACCGTATATAATATACAAACAAGTTAGGCAGGTTTTAACATGATCATTTCATATGTCATGACAGTTTAACAGCAAAACAGTCACCACAGCAGCTGTTACATCAGAGTGTTGAGACGGCTGCTAGATACTGGGCACAGAAGAGCTGTCACATAAACACACTTACTAATGATGCAATGTCAGGTATCAGGCTGAGCTGGTATTACACCGTAAATAAATAAAAAATTACAAGCTTTTTAACACAATTATGTTTTCCCATGATGAATGTTTACAATTTTATTTTGGAATGCACGTGTATTTATCAGGTACAAAGCAGGTAAAATATTAATAACTTCAGACTGGAAATCAGGAGGCTTTGCAAGGCAATATGATTTTGAGATCACTTCCCTACGCAAATACTGGAAAGAATGAGTCTAAGTAGTTTAAAATGCAAATTGATACACATAGTAGTTTTTCCATTTAAAATTAGGAATTTTCCACTAAAAAGCAGTTTGATTTTTTTTTTAATGACAATTTTTTCTATCTAGTTTTCACAGTGAAATGCAGCAGCTGGCTGTCCTTTTAGGTGGTGCCCAGGGCAGCCCAGCAAATCCCTAAGAGCTGAAGGAGAGGTCTGCCACCCAGTGAGGAGACCAGAAACTAGGAGAGACCAGTTGCACAAGAGGGAACAAGTCCTGAAAGTCCATCTCTGCCCCAGGATGTCAGAGCTGGCAGCTGCTGCTGTCTGGCTACTGGGGAGCCACACGAGTTTGCACTGGATCTTGGTCTGGTTTGGCAAGCATGTCACTGGAACTAGAACTTCTTCATAATTTGATAAATATGCGTGTTCTACTCAAATCATATCCTATCAAAATATTTTCTCCCATTTCCAAGAAAGGCTTTCTGAAACTTTGAAGAGGTTTTGGGGTGGTGGGAAAATGGGAGGGTATGTGAGGAGATGGGAGAGGCTGGCCAGTGAGGCACTTCAGGACAGGGGAAAGCTAGAAAAGGGCAAGTATGGAAAGGGAGAGAAAGGAAAACCAGGTGAGATGTGAACATAGTGGGAGAGCTACACTTGGGGAAGAGTTTGCCAGATAAAGTAATGGGAATCAGGGAGGGAAAGGTTTTCTTCTCTTTTCTTTACACCATGCTTTGATTCTTGAGTGCTCCATCTAGCATTTGAGGGCAGCAGTATGATGGCTTTGCATCTGCTGTACACAAAAGGAGTGGAAGATCCTGTCTCAGTGTGATAACTAGAGTGAAACTGAACTTATAGTCCATAGCAGCCCTTACAGTCATGCCCAAACCAAATCTCTGCTCTTAAGGGTTGGATTTAACAGGGGACTCAAGAACAACACCGCTTCACAATCCCAGCATCAGTCTCAGTTCAGCATCCTCAGCACCCTTCCAGTTCCCCTTCCTAGATCCCATCACTTGGGCAGAAGCAGGAGTTGACTTAAATTAAAACAGGAGTGATGCATTTTAGCAAGACCTATTAAGACTCAATGACAGTCTCCTCCTGACCCCAGTAGGAGAAGTATGCTAGCTGCGAAAGAAAGAACTGATAGAGATAAACAACTGGTGTCACACACAGCCTGCTCAGTTGTCTTTTGAATGGTGAAACATGACAACGAGCATTGCACCATCAATTGCTTGAACTAGAGCTGGAGCCTGCCTGAATGAAGAGCTCTGCCTGAGCAAAGCAAGGTGGATGCAGCCCTCTAAGTAGCCTAGCCACTCAACATTAGTGAAGCCCTTGGTTTCTAAACAGTGAGCTGCACTGAATTTCAATGCTCCACTGATGACTGAATTGGTTAGGAATACAACTGAACAGCAGGCTGAATACCCAGTGAGGTATTGTGGGTAATTAGAGATTAATTACAATCCCATAGTTTGTATCATGGTTCAGGGTCAGCATGGGGTCAGTGCACATGGCAAACTTAGAGAACTGTGACTAGATGGATGACGCCAGCTCGGAGTGGCTCAGCAAAGTGAAGCGTATAGAAATGAGGAGCCAGCAAGGCTGGAGAGTGGACTCACAGCCAGGGCACTGGCGACAGCAGTGACACTGAGTTGTGAGGCCTTGAGGCACCGAGAAAATGTTAACAAGCAGCAGAGAGAATACAGCTGCACTAACTATCCAACCGCAACCCTGACTTCTCCAATTAACCTTTTCCAGGCTTTCCAAGATTTGGGAAATGTGGGCCACTGTCCTGTTGTCAAAGCAAGCTCTTAAGGAAAGAAAAGTGAGGAAAACTGCCAAAAAAAAAAAGGGGAAAGAGGAAAAGAAGCCTCTGCTATTTAATACAGCTATTAATTTTTTATTTAAGACTAAATCCAGAAAAATGTTTTGTCAGAATGCAATGAGCTTTTCAAGAGATGGCATTCATAGGACATGTGGAATATACGCTTGCAGTGCAAAGCCCATTTATCATTAAAACCCTTCCCCTCCCATTGCCAAGAACAATTTGTCATATTTTTATCAACAATCGAGATACACAAATAGCCTAAGACAGCTGAAAAGGCAAATTTATAACCCCAGTATGCAAAATAGACAAGTGATAATGTAGAAGATACAGAACAGAAGCGTTTGCTGGAGAGAGGAATAAATCAATATAAAATTCCCAAGTGGTCATTTTTGGCAGTTAATTATTTGCAGGAAGTTTTTCTCTTTTAAATAAACCATTTTTTTTTTCAAGATCATTAAACTAAAAAGCTAGTTTGTGGCATTCAGAGGATGGTGAAGAGTAGATTGGTTCTTGCAAGGGACAGCTGGTATGTAGAGGATATACCCGTTCTCTTGTGTGCCCCCAGCCGTATCCGCAGGTGGCTACGGCCGCTGTGCCTTACTGAATGAGGATCTGTGTAAATTCCCAAACATATGAACATCAGTTCCTTTCTGTACAACAAGGGAGTATTTTCCCTTCTGCCTGGATTTGATTTCCAGAGGCATCTGTGCATTCGCCCAATTTCTGCCCAGTGCTAGGAAGCATTTCTAATTATTCTTTATAATTTCAAGTATGGTAGTAATATTTATGCTATTTCAATAATAGATAAAACAGTCTTCATTTCCTTTTTCAACAGTAACTCTCTGGATATGAGGTTCTTCAGAAGTGTAAAGTTCCTGGCTGCATTGACAAAATAGTACTGTTTTTTTCATAGCTCGCATCCATACATATCAGAGCTTCTAATACAAAAGCAGGTTCTCTAGCATTACCCTCTGTGGGTAACTGAAAACAAAGGATAAATGAATTGACCTAAGTAATGCAAGGAACAGTAGCAGAGATGAGATCATTACCAGTCCTGACTCCTAGGCCAGTATCCTTGCCACCAAACCACATTAACAGCAATCCGTAAGAAGCATCACCTTTTTTACCTTCCAAAATACTCAGAATAATCCTGAATTTGTGGTTCCGTCTTCAAATTTCTAAATCAGAGAAATGAGCCTATAAAGACCTCTGAATCCTGACAGCAGGAGCAAGAATACAGAAGAAAGAATAAAGAACAGTTCCCTTGCTCAGAGGGTTGGGAAAGCCTGAACCTCCCAAGGTAGAGGTACGCCAGCTGTTTTATGCAGCTATTGCCAAAGCAGAAATGTTGAGACACGGTAGTTTGAAGACCAGAAATGGTAGTGATAGCAACTTGTTTAGCACTTTCCCACTTGCTTCTGAGTCAGCTATCAACTGAGCATCCAGAGATCTTCTCACCTTTGAAGTCCAAAGACTGTTTTCTTCAGTCTGTACGCTGCGTGAATGCTACAGTTTACACAAAGGGATTTCACACCATAAAATAACTAGTGTTTTAATTTCTCAGCTAAAAATAGCAGTTCACCCTCACAGTTTTATCAGATGAGCATCACAGCTATTCTGTTTTATTAAAAAAAAATATTTATAAAAGAGGCTTTCTTTTATGCTCTCCCCAAGGAGAGATGATTTTGCCTTCTTTCATCCAAGGGTTAGCCCACAGACCCGTTACAGTGCAAAATCAAAGAGCTGTTCTCCTGTACTTATAATTCTAAAAATGAATAAAAAGTATGAGAAGTGCAATTTGAAACGCTTCCTTTAAAAATGCCTATTTTCCAGTGATGTATAAATATATTCACACATCTAAACATGCTATCCATGGCTCTGGGAACTGGGGGATTTCCTGAGACTAAGCACTAATGCTAAGTACTTAACGTAGTGGGAGTGCCTGACCTGCCTGTGCCAGGGGATTAAACCAAAAGCCACGCTTCTGCCTAAACACAGCTTTAAGATAAGATGTGAGTGGTGATGGGTTAAAGAGAAAGCTGGAGGGAGGTGGCTTTCCAGTCCCTTCCAGATATCAGAAATTAATATATGGTTAAACAGAACTGCACAGCTGGGATCGTGATGCTCCCACTCCCAAAGATCAGTACGAGTTGTCCTTTTGTATTTAATTACCACATCATTGCATTCAAAGCTCAAACTAAACAATGTCAGTCACAGAGCCAAACTACCTATTTATTTGTGCATAGACACAAATGGCACATAGAAACAGCATTTTACACTGGAGAGTTCATCTTACAAGACTGCAACAGATTAAAAATAGGGACTGCCCAGGTCTATAGGTTCAAACCTCCTAGATTCGGAAAGAATAGGTCCATACTAAAACCTAATAACTTGGCATTGTACCAAAGTCCAAGATGTTGTCTTATTTTCTCTAAAACTCCAGAATAATGCATTCCCTTGTGAACCTCTCCACAGGATACCAAGAAAATGTGAATTGTAACATCTTACCAACTTTAACGGAAAGTAACTATTGTCTCTGAATAACAATTACTTCTTATGAAATATGTTATCTGTTGTCTTCAATTTCCCTCTAACATAGCCAGTGACCTACTTTACCTGTGCAGAAATCCAGCCCTGATTCATTCTTTGTCTCCTGGAGCTGCCATGGGAAAGGTGTATTTTTGGCCTGATCCCAATACACAGTTAGAGCTGAGTGCCATAGTGGATTTAAACATATTCACTGCATACAAACATTAATTCTTTTGACTAACCAATTTCCTTGATTTCAGGATGATGAGCAAGTTTCTTTACAAAAAAAAGAGCAATTCTTTCAAGGGTCTGCCTTTACTGATGAAGAGTGATTCTCCAGGGGCAGAAGAGAAGGCTGTAGAGCATCCACAGAGGTCTGCCATTTCTTCTAGGGCTTTTTGTCTTTTTTATGCAAACTTCATCAGCTGTAATAGATCAATGAAAAACATGGGCCAAAATGCTTGTTTCACTGAAATAAGTTACAAAATCCCACTGATGCCAGGATTCCCCCCTGATTTCCAAGAAGAATTGAGAATGTCCTACAGCAAAGATTTATCCTGCAGTAGAGGCTGACAATGAATTACCAGAACTACTTTAAGCAACAGCAAGAGAATTGTGTCTTAGAACCAGCCATTTAACACACTTCAAGTACGTAAAGTGTATTTGTAGAGCAATGGATAACTATTTGTTATTTTCCACTGATTTTCCATAATTTTCCATAGAGCTGTGCATTTAAAAGCAGTTTACTGAGAGGCTGTGAAGGGACACAGCCTTTTGCAAGCCCTCTATCTGCTGATGACAGTCTCGCTTCCTCTGCCTTTCTCTTTGTGATACCACCGTTGACCCTGCAGCCATATGTGTGGCCAAAACATTTAACATTCCAGATCAGCACCTAAATGTAACAGCCAACAGAAGAACATGACCAAACTGGCCATAAGTAGTAATTTCAGCAAGATGGTCATTGATCTATACTTCCGTAGAATCTTTTAAAGGCAGACAAGGCTCCTGTAGAGCACAGAACCATAACGCTGTAGTGAGATGGAAATCTGCAGAAGGAAAACAAAGCCAAACTCAAAGCAGACTGACTATATAGTTGATATGGTATAGCAAAAGTCAAGGAATGAGGGCACCTTCTACTCTAAGGTCCCAGATGCAAGCACAAGGAAAATATTTCCTCAACAAAGGAATCAGAAGAATGATTTCATTAAAATGCAAGGAGGATTAACTGTGCCACACCTTGGGAGCTGGAGACAACCAGCTGAGCCACCATATCACCACTGAGCACCCTGCCATGGGTTCTAACAACCCCAGCTGGGTCTTACACACAAAGGCACGAACAGATCTCCAGGGACAGGCTGCATGGGCTGTTCCGCTTCCACAGACCTCATAAGCAGACTGTCTTCTACCATTGCAGTTTTTGTAAATATTATCATCCCAACACAGTCTCTTCAGATCAGAACAGGGATTCATTGTTTTGAAATGTGAACTTTCTGATACAATTTGAAATTTCCTAGAGAAGGGAAATTCTGAATTTCTTTAGGTTCTATAGGACATTGGCAAAAGGCAGATGTGTAAAAAGCAAGAGAAAGCAGGCACAGCTAAAGATCGGATAATATAATCTGAGAAAATTCACTCAAATGTAAGCCTTAGACCCTTTTCTTAAAGGAAAGCCCACGGTGTCAAGAACAGTTGCTTCAGTCATGAAATACAAACTTTAAAGAGCATACAGCTGTAAAATTCTCTGGGCCTTGTTTAGTGACTTTTGCTACAGACCTGTCTGTTTTGAATTCCTACTCCTATGCAAAATGAACAAGTATATTTTTTCCATGTATACATGATCACATTGATATATTATTAAAACAAGCTAATCACTACTGTGGAAAGAGGTAATATAAAATAATTAATAAATAATTTGAAAGTAAGGAGCATATCCATATTTTACCATCCCTCATTCAACTACAACTAATAAACTTTATTAATCATCACTGTTGACCAGCCAGTGGCTAACCACTGTGTTACTTGAGACTTCCCAGACCATATTTCAGAAATTTAAGAAAGACAACTCATGTTTCATGGAAGTAATTAGACAGGCCTAGTGGCTAATTATCTGGGAACATTGCAAGGATGATCGACTGTCATTTTCTTACTGTGAGAAGGGGTATATTTTTTCCAGAAATATATCTTGATGGTTCATTTATGCAAAAATTCAGCGGCCACATTGACAGAGAGGTGAGAGCAAGAGTGATCAGCAAAGCTGTCCTGAGCAGATGGAAGTCCTGGTGGTAGCATCCAAATCTGAGTCTACCAAACAACTTTTGTAGCATCTGCAATCCCATCATAGCAACTTTGCCATTCAAATGTCCTCACATCCTTGCACCATCCTAACTTTGCTCATTGGCAATTGTACCACTAATTTCAACAGGGATAGGTTTCTGATACAGCAATGTTAAAAGAGAAAAGATAATGACAGGGTTTTCCAGGAGAAGTCAGAGATGGATTCTCCATTCTCATTGGTGACTTAATACCAAAGTGAAGGCCCTTTGGCGTTGTGGTAGAGTCATGCCTTCTGGGATGTCACCTTAGCATACAAAGCCAGATTTGGATTTAAACTAAAATTTGCATCGATATATTTTGGAATTGTAGCCACTTCATTCATCCGTATTAATTCATCTAAATGCTATTCTCAATTAAGAGTCAACAAAGTTTTAAACATCTGAAGGAATTTTTGGCCAGCATTAAAACAGTCATATACTTTTCTTAATCAGGCATCTATATATTACAAACTCCTGAAATTCAATTTAGTAAT
Source organism: Falco naumanni (assembly GCF_017639655.2). Classification (NCBI taxonomy): domain Eukaryota; kingdom Metazoa; phylum Chordata; class Aves; order Falconiformes; family Falconidae; genus Falco; species Falco naumanni. Next base: position 20,519,874 of record NC_054066.1, read on the forward strand.
TTCAGATCCAAACCAACTCCCTTTGGAATTTTTTTACTAATTTCGATGCAACTTAGCTAGAAGCACTGGAGAACAGCTTGTTGTCTGATATTACTTTCTACACTTCATTTTTCCAGGTGGCATACCAGCAGAGAAAAAATTTCAGACCAAATCACTCTTCCATCTGTTTCTGTCTTTTGTAGGCATGTAAGCAGAACTTACTTATTTAATCTTTCTATTTGATTGACATTTTCTGAGTGGGAGAATGACATACAAGTACCAGTTCACAACTCTTTAATGGCCAATTGAGAAATTAAAGAAAAATCATGATCTCTGAAAGAATTCCTGCCCCAATAAGATTAATACTGCAAACGCTAATTACTTCCTTATTATAATTTCTGTATGACAGAAGCATCTAGTGACATTACTTTGTAGGCGAAAATCACAGCTGCCATCCTTAATCCCATTTCAGCCCTGCTCTAGGCAAATCTTACATCCTTATTATTGGGAGTTTGTTTGAATAAAGGCAAGGTCAGCACTTCCAGCACAGTCCCCAAATAACTCATTTTTCACTTATAATTTTATGCTTGTGTTTGGACTACCTACTTTATTAAAAGATGAACAAAGTTTATGAAGAATAGACACTTGAATGGAACTCTATGGGTAGGGTACTGGTGTTTGTTATGGGTAATTGTATTTACTGTTCTTATCGACACACACTTATGTTAATGGACAAAATTATGCAAACCAGAGAAAGACAAGTTTCATCTGCCACACCTAACACCTCAACAACCCTAGGTGGTTGCCTCAGAGGTGCCTCAATAGCAGTTATCTTTCTATGGGTGAAATATTCCTGCTTTCAGAGATGGGATAGTTTGCAGCTCGCCAGTGAGATGCACCCACACCCAGATCGGGACTGACTTTTGCCGAGATAAGACCACAAACTTCTCAGAATCACATGTAAAAAATCCTGCTTTTGCTTTCAGGATGCAGCAAAAGTGAGTAATTTCAGTGATATGACTTGTGATTTTTAGTTTACAATCCAAACAGAGAAGGTCGGAGTACAGGGGAAGAGGAGGTCACAAAACTTACAAAGCAGAAACAGAAATCCATCAGTAGGAGGGATCAATTCTCATGGTCATGAATTTGTACTCCAAAGTAATCAGAAGTCTGTGGGCTCTAATGCTGCTGGTGAAGTTCATACTCTGAAAATGGGAGTGCTGAACACCTTCATATAAGATTTTAATAAAAAACATAAATAAAATCATATTTTACTTTTGCATGTACAGTTTCTGTGTAACTGCATGGACCAAAAAGCACAGTTGTCACGGGCATTTGTATTCTATGCTAATTAAATGGGTATTGTTAATGATAAAAAAAAAATAAAAGGATTTGTTTTTAAGAAATTTGCACAACTGGTTTACTAAACAACTTTTTCTTTAAAAATTGAGTAAATTGCTTTAAGCTTGCAAAATTTACCTATTCAATTACCAGGCTTTTCCTTGGTGGTAAAACAAATCCCTTTTTTCTTCAGCCTTTCATAATTGTCATGCCAGTGCAAGTACAAAATCTACTTACCTACTGGCAAATGATCATGACAGTTTTGTAAAGCTGAGTGATTCATTTGCACTGTGGTATTCATATACCATAGATAGGCTTCATAAAACCTTCAATGATTATAGTTAATAAAAGTGAGCTCCAGTGACAGCAAAATACACTGAACGTGCAATTAAAGACTATGTATCAGGTGAGTAATGAATATGAAGCTAATTAAAATTCTACTACTCCCCACAAAAATGGCTGCTGAAGTGTGATTCAGCCCTCCTAATCATTCTTTGAAATATTATACACTGTATGTATAAATAAATCTTTAGGTAGTTCAATACCTACTTTATATAGTGGGATAAATTTTAGTCTTTGCAAACTTATAGACAATTTACTCTATTTCTAAAAGCCAGACAATTTGGCAGTAAGGACAGTAAACAGGACTCTAAATGTCTATATCTGAATATTTGCTAACCACTCCTCTTTCTTATGTATGTCAATAGGACTGAATTAACTGGACTTAGCAGAAAGAAAAAAAATGGTGATTTGGCAAGCAATTTTAAGCCAACAGTTTATTGGGTAGACTTTTGCATCATTTTCTCTTTGAAAGTCTTGGCTGTTAAACCTGGACCTACAGGTCATGCCATGTAACTCAAAAATTTCCCAGACAGGTATGAAAATACAGAGGTGAAAGTACCTCCTTGCGTGGTGCAGTCTGCCAAAACCATATTTTGTGAACTTGGAAGGATGATATGCTCTATTCTTCCATTCCCTATCTGTGCCTCATATGTGGATATTGAAGGGGTAAATTATAACAGGATGGGAAGTGCTACAATGCCCTAGTTTAGCTACCCATTTTTTAGGTTTGGGTGTTCATACTTTCATTTTTCATTTCAAAATTCATTTCCGTATCTATTTTTTAATATTCACTTAAATTTTTTCATAAGTATCCCTGCCACAATTAAAGGGGTATGCGCACAACGTAAGCTACTCCTCTAAAAAAAGCTATGAGAATTTTATAGAAAATCAGCTGCAGCATTCACACAGATTTAATTATCCAGAATTACTTAGCTTTGTTTGCTGTTCAGGTAGAGCAAGCAACAGACATACGTCTGCTTCCATCTTTGGGTAAGTTGGACATAAACACTGCCATCAAGCTGCAAAGGTCTTGCCTTGGAAACCATGCTTATAAATAAGTGTTCCAAAACACAGCAAGAAGAACATTTCTTACACTCTTCATGGCAACATACTAAGATGCTTAACAATGACTCAGAAAAATGCACAGAATGTGCACAGTTCCTGGCTTAATAAATTACAAAATATTGAATTGCAAATTGTTTCACTTAATCTTCTCATGCTTGTCACATAATTAACATTAAATACAAGTGTTATAAGCTTCAGGTGCCCACCATATTAAGCTTTAGATGTAATAATTATTTTAAAGGTATAACTCTCATTCTCAGCTCAACTATTAACAGTGTGTGTGTCAGAAAAGGAAATAATAAAAGTTGCCTAAAAATCTAGAAAAGCATGCTGTCAAAAACACGCTAACTCTAGAAAGGTGACAGAAGAGAAAAACAGAATCATAGAATATCTCCAGTTGGAAGGGACCCATAAGGGTCAAGTCCAATTCCCTACTCCTCACAGGAGTTAAGAAGTTAAGAAAAACATAGAAACTGACTGACATGTTGATGTTTATTGATGTTTCGTTAATCCTGTGGCCTCAAGGAGACTTCAGAATCTGACCAGCACTGAAGAGTCAGGCACACATAGGCTGAATTCAGGTAGATTCTTGTGCTTGCTGCACATCGAGCGATCACAACTTTGTTACCAAAAACTGTTTGGTTACAAGCCTAGTAGTCTACCCTGGACTGCTCTGGAAGGGCCTATTTTAGGTTACAAAAAGTTAGGTTGCACATCTTGGGGCATGAATTCATTATGAACAGACCTGCCATATTTTATGCTCATGGTGACACTGACCTACATTTCACAGCAGTGATATCTCAGGGTATGCAAGACAGTCACTGTCACTGTAGGGCCTTGGATGCCAGAGCAGGTTCTCCCTATCACACCATGCTGCATCTCAGATATGTCCTCCTAAAGAAGCACCATGGAGAAAGAAACCTGCTAGGAAATACCTCCCTCGCTCCAGCCTCAGACCTCCTCCTCTGGAGTGAGCAGCAGGTAATCTGCACATGCTCCATTGCATGTCCTGGCACTTTGACATACCTTCTACCATAATGTCGTGGTTTAACCCCAGACAACAACCAGGCACCACGCAGCCACTTGCTCACTCCCCTCCACACTGAAGGGTAGGGATGAGAATCAGAAAGGAATATCAAACTGAGGGTTGAGATAAAAACAATTTAATAATTTAAATACTATTAAATAATAATAATAATTACAGTTACAATGGAAAGGTGGGGAAAGGATAAAGTCCAAAGGAAAAGGGAGAAAGGAAAACAAGTGATGCACAGTACAACTGCTCACCACCCGCTGACCGATGCCCAGCCAGTCCCCGAGCAACGATCCCCCCCGCTCCAGCTAACCCCCCAAGATTCTATACCAAGCATGATGTCCCATGGTATGGAATATCTCTTTAGCTGGTTCAGGTCAGCTGACCTGGCTCTGTCCCCTCCCAGCCTCTTGTGCCCCTCCAGCCCTCTGGCTGTTGGGGTCCAAGAAACCGAAAAGTCCTTGACTTAGAATAAACATTGCCCAGCAACAACTGGAAACATCAGTGTGTTACCAGCATTGTTCTCACATCGGAGCCAAAACACAGCACTGTACTAGCTACTAGGAAGAAAGTTAACCCCATCCCAGCCAAAACCAGGACACACAACAGTCAAAAGTAGGGTTTAACAAATCAGGAGTTCAGAAAACACGAGTGCTCATTTGCATCTAAACACTCTGAGTTAAAACAGTTACTTAGACCTGGTGCCTACCCAATGCAGGACCATTCTCACCCATAGTGTCTGCTCCTACACAGTACGTATCTTAGGAAACAAGAAGCCACAGGACATCATGAAGCAGAACAATCTGCAGAGGAAGGTTTCCAGAAGTCAAGTGGAACAACTGCATGTCAGCCCTCACTTCGGCAAAAGTTACGTCAGGGCCCGTTGGACTCTGAGGCACATACCCTGGGTTGGACATTTAAGGCAGAAAGGCTGACTTGGACTTATATGCACTGCATCAGAAGGAGTATGGGAGTCACATCAGGCACAGCTGTGCCTTTGTAATTCTCTCCTAACGAATAATTAGTGCTCTACCTGGGATATGCACTGGATTGCTTTGCAGAACAAGAAACAATGCAAGAAGCATTACTCAGACAAGTCCAGATGTTACTCCCAGTATCTGGAGGGCATATGTGTGACAAACATTTTCACAAAATTGTTTCCCAAATACACCAGAGATACTAAAAAAAAATTTCTAAGCAATTGTAATACTCTTCTATTTACAAGGATGCAGGACTCAATATGTGTCCGTTCTGCTCCTAATAAGCACAGCTCAGCAGTCATTTGTGACCCATCTCAGTGATGTCTCTACAAGGGTAGTGGTCAATTAACTATCATCTTGATAGTCTTGTCACTGGTGATTTTATTTAGTCAGTAGTTTGGAGCTGTGATACTGGACAGAAAATGAGACAAGAACTGATGGTGAATCACCTATGGATAATATGCCTTCTTTCCTATAGATAAAAGATGTCACAGAAATGAGGTTGGGCTGTGGCTGTAGTCACAGTGACATCAGATATCCTTTTCATGTTTTTTAGATCCCATACTTTAGACTGTGTACATTACATTATATTACAACAGAAACTCTTAAAGGCAGTTGACATTTTAATGAAGGCTGAATAGTTACTTCTAATAAATGAGAACTGATCTTTTGCTTTGAGATGTGCGGATCAGACATATTTTTGTTATGGTATTGAAGTGCAACTTCATTGCAGATGGTCTTTCTCTGTAGCCCTCCTTACTGCAGACAAGAAGCGTGAACAGGACACTTCTTTCCTATGATTTATTGGAATTGCTGACCAATCAGTTACTGCTCTGAAAAGCTCCAGTAGTCAATAAAGCTGCAAAGATGTCAGCAAGGAGTGTTTATTAAAGAAGTCAGTGCCCTGTCTTAAGCTTTTTGCTCAATGATAATGTGCAAGAAGGAAGAAAAAATGGGCCCACCACAGTTTCAATCTCAGAGCATTGCCTGAATCACTTTTTCTTCCCTTGGTGTCTGCCTTTGGTTTCTTATTCACAGGTATAAAGGCAATCCTGGACTGTCTGAGGTCAAGGGAAATGCCAAAGCCTGGACCCATCTTTGCCCTGTAACTTCTGAGACTTCCCAGAATCATCTCCTCACATAGAACTGGCAAACATTATACCAGGGATTCACAAGCAAATATTATGGTGTCAAAAGTGGATCTCACCTCTGCAAAACGGCAGATGGCCAAATTCTGAGCAGGAATTAGGGTAAAATAGGTAGTAAAGCAGCTACCAAGGTTTTTCTCTCCTTCTATTTGTATCATCTAAGAAAGGGACAAGAATAAAACCAAATGCTGCTCTTTTCCTGGGCTGATTATTTTAACATACTGCAATACTTTGTAGTGTATGCTAAGAAAAAGATCAGGAGAGAAGTTAAATTTCATAAGTAGGATTGGTTTCATTTTGCCAAACCTGCAAGAATTACATTCTTTGGCCCTACCCCTTAATTTCTCTCTGAATTTATCATGTCATAATAATTTAAATTTGCCAAGAACTATTTGGTGAAAACCCAACACTTGAATTTCTGCTCACCTTGTCAGTTGCCCTGCCCTTTGCCAATAACAAAAGGTTTTAAGATAGAAACTGGACTATTTAACCTTCATTAATCATTCATACTGTTCAAACACATCATCCAGTAACTGAAGAGGGGTTAATGGTAGCTAAGCTTGAGGCTGTTGTCAAAAGTAGGTTTAACTTTCTATGAACTCACTGGACACAAAGAATGCAGCCTGCTCACTATTCTGAATGTCACCAGCTCACAGCAAACTGATGACTACTAATGGTAATTAAATACCTCTGCAGCTATTTGTACCAATAACAAAGAGTTACTGTCAGAACTTGAATGAGGTCCATCTGCCCATTTTTAAAGAATGTTAACATTCTGTAAGTGATAAAGCAGATGGCAACCCAAAAAGGGGAGACAAAATCAAACGTCTGTATTATAGCCCCTTTCTGGACCTGCTATGGATTTCCTAATGTTTCTCCTTCAGAGAGAGAAGTTTAAGAACAAGACTTCCACACAGATCTGTTGCTTCATGGCAGATTTTCCTACAATTTCCTTTTACTGCAGGTTGTAATCCTCAGTCCCTGCGAGCTGGTGGGGAAGGGCCATTCTACCGCTGCTCTGTCCATCCTCACTTCGTCATGGACTTGTAACATGGTGTAAGTCACATTTGAACAGAGGATGAAGACACAGTTACTTGTCTGTCTTTCTTGGTAGGCTTCAAACTGTAAAAGGGACACTCATGTATATTTGCAAAGGCAGTCCAAAGCTTTCTTCAAATTAGTCCTGTACAGTTTTATTGATGTGTTTGACTGTCATGACATTTGTGAGTACAAATGGAAAAGAGCTTTTCTTCTCTGAACTTTTTTGATTATACAATGTATTTTTCTAAAATCTATCAGCCTAGGATTTATGCTCAGTTATGCTCAGGAGAATTGTTTAGACTGAATCTCCTTCTGGGTTTGTCCAGTTAATTTAATTTGCAGATAGATTAAACATTTAACCATTTAGTGACTCTCTGTGTTGATTCAGTAGACAGTTCCTACACAACATGCAAAGCTTTGGTGGGTCTGGACTGTTTTCCACTGTAGAATAAACACATTATCCAAGTTACTCCTTGGTAATAGAAGCTGGGGCACAATAGGGAAAGTCAAAATTTCTGCACTTATTTACTGTTCTTATCAACACACTGTTATATTAACAGACAAATTGATGCAAATCATATAACACTTGTTTCATCTGCCACATCTTAATTCAACAATCCTACAGTGCGTCAGAGGGGCCTCAATGACCGGGTGTCTCCCTAGGGGTGAAATATTCTCACTCTTGGTGCAACCATTTCTATATCTAGCACCAGGAGTGCTGGCTATGGCCCACTACTGCCACTTCCTTCTATATATCTCAAATACATTTGTGATTCCCAACCTGGAAAGACATTTTTTATTGTCTCTGTAGGGTCACTCTTGACAGAGTTCTGTACAGATCCAGGATTGTCATGAAAGCACCTATTTGTTATTGCCATTTTACAGATACAGTATCTGATTCCTCAAGGTTTCTTTCTGTAGCAAATATTACTGGCTGCAACCACATTTTCAGTTTTCAGCCAGAATCAGAAACGAAATTACTTCCCTTATTGAATTTCAGCATCTTTACAGTATGTCCTTCCAATATAGGGAAATAGTAAAAAAAAATAATCTGTAAAATCACCAGGTTTGATTGCAAAATTTCTATTTTCAAAGGAAGGAGCAGCATTGCTATCATTACTTCAGATACTCTTCACATTTCTTAAACTCCTGACTAATTTTTTTCATAATTATGCATACTTTTTATTGCTGTATTTGAGGAATTGCTAAGAGGTTTTTTTCCCCCTGAATTAAAAAGAATAAATTAGAATAATAAATAATGCTCTGGAGCAGTGAAAGCCAGGAACAACTTACAGATAAAATTCTCAACTTTTGTAGCATCATCTTCAACATCCCAACTCTTCTTCAAATGAAAGTTTTAACTCACAAAGGCTCTAAGCATGTGACACTTAAAGTCCTGCTTCCCTGAAGAAGTGAATCTGAGGTCAGTAGAACTATCGCTGTACACAGTCATCTAGTCGACTACATGTCTTGCTGAATCATGAACTGATATGTCATCTTAAATACCATGTCTTCATTTGCATCTACTGCTGGTTTTAGAGTACATGCTCATGTGATGGCTGAGGCTATTATCAAGTTACAATTGTTAACACTATAATACTGTGCAAGTGGTCAGATGGGACATTTACAAGTACCAGTGTACAGATGTCCCATGTATCTGCAACTGCTTATGGAGATATGTGCTTCCTTCCACCAAAATACACCAGAACACACATCTGAACCGGTGACATACCCAACCGACATCTATCAGCACACTTTGACCACCAGGAGTATAGCAATGTCCTGAAACTGCTACTACAAGCACATACTCCATGCACAATCAATTTCATACTGATTGGCATAATTAAAATTTATTTCTGTAGAGACAGCAAAGTTTATTTTATAATCGGATCAAAAATACCAAATAATCTAAATCTTCTTGCCACGTCAAATTTGTTCAAAAGCAGCTTGTGGGAACAACACTTGGATCTACATTAACTCTGTCAGATTTGGTACTGTAGGCCCACATCACCCTAGCAGACTGGCAGAAGTCAAGTTGTTAACATTAAACTGGTGTAAGACTGTACACCCACAAAAGCTGCATTATTTTACTTAAACTGACTTGAAGTAAACTGATGCAATTTCCAAGAGTTGATTGCTCTGATTAGGAGAAGGAATGTTCAAGAAAAGCGGCAAATGGGCCACCAACTTCACAGACTGCTCATTTTACAGCAGACATTTTTCCACCACCATTTGTGTTTGATTATTACGCTGCATGCTTTTAATAAATACAGTAATAGATATATATGATGTACTAAGGCTTTCTGCTGTTCTGGTGAAATAAGTACTCATCCATACAGTCACCCAGATTGTCAGGGAGGAAAGCAGCTGTGACCTGACTGGGTTTCACTGACCTTCAATGACTGACTTTGTGGATCTCATCCTCAACTCTTTTCCAGAGGACAGCCCCCTCCCTCAACCAGCTCGCTGTCACAAAAGTGTTGTCTCAGACAGGCTATAACAGACCTACAGGCTCTGAGCACTTCACAGCCCTCACTGTACTGCACACTGAGACTACCCAGGATCTCAGAGACATAAGCTGGTGAGAGCTCAGACCCTACTACTTCAAAAAGACCCCCAGGCACTAGAACTAAAGGAGAATTCCACTTCACATACACTGAAGCACAGCTGACTTTCCATGCAGGGAAGAGCAAAATAATTTTTTAAAAAGTTAACTGAACTTTCTGAACATCACCAAAGGTTCATTTTTGAGATCACACTGAGCTCCCTGTAAAGATCTGGGCAGCTTCATATCCTAGCTGGCAGTATCACAGCGAGTCATTACTAAGGAGATAACAATCCAAAAAGGAGGAGCACACCTCTCCTATGATGACATGAGGAAAACATATTGACTTGTCAAATCATAAGTGTTATACGTCAGGTCAGCCTAATCTTGCAAGTAATCGCTCCAGAGTTAGATACATTATATGCTTATTAAGCCTCCTGTGAACAAACATCACAAACTGCTCACAGCCTTCCCTGGGTGGCCCAAGGCTGATGTTTGAAGGAGGCACTGAGGTCACTTCTTGCCTGCATAAATGTCAAAGGTGAGAGGGAGAATCACACCTCTGCAAATTTCAGAGGACTCATCTCTCCCCAGCTCTGTAACCTTTCCCTGGGGGGAAGGTAAAAAAACCCAGTACTCCAGAAGACTAGATCTGTAGAGTTATTCTATTGCCTTGTCCTTGGGAAACCAATCATATCAAATTTTCACATTGATTTCCTTGATTAACTAACTCGAATGCTGCATGGATAGCTGTGAAGCTATAACAAAGGCATGCGCCAGCCAGACACAAGGCAGCCAAATGAAGTTACAGAACTGCTTCTTTAGTGAATGATTTCTGCCTGTGATTAGATTGATTAATGTGCTGATAAGCATTTATTTCATTAGGAACAAACTGTTGATTCGTCTGCAGGATCTGTATTCACAGTGCTCCTGAATGGCTTTTGAAGCTCATTTGCAAAGCTGTCAGGCTCAATGCAGAAAAACATTGTGTTTGATGTTGTTTTTGCTGGGAGATATTTGTAAATTAAATTATTAATCCCTCTTTGAAGGAAAGAAGCATTTGTTGTCTGTTTAAGAAAAGTGAACTTGTTAGGTGGCATGTTTTTTGATGATAGAGAAGTGCAAGTGCACAATATTTTTCTCTCTTGGATCCCAAGTGAAGTTGGGAACTTCTTCCTCTGGTCTAAGAAAACTAAGTAAACGCTTTCTGTAAAGTAGCAGTAAGAAACTCCTCATGACCACACAATGTATAAGACCCTTATTCATCTTCAAACTGCTTTCTGTCCCACTGTGCTCCCAACGTTAGTTGTAGTTTAGTCTTTAAATTCTTCAGAGCATCAAGATACAATTTACTGGTGTTTAAGCTGCGCATGATAGTGCAAATAATGTCCCCACATTTAACTAGAGATTAGCATAACATATTAAAACCAATATCTAACTTGAGCCTGTAATGAAACATCTAAAATTTATAAAGCAAGTTCATATTCTTTTCTCTGCTCTTTTGTGCACCTGTACTGACCTACGTGGTACTAATGAGCTGTCAGCTTCCTTTCAGTTTTCCAGCTCTTCAGAATATAAGATATGGTTATTTATCATCATTTATATTGTAATTCAACTGATAGTGTCTTTGAGACTGGAGAGTGACTTAAGGCACTCGTTCTGATTGTGTGCAGGTCTTGTGTGTCTGGAATTATCTCCCTTTTCCCAGCTACTTCACCTGGTCTGATCAAAGCGTTACCTCTCCCTAAACACCTTGCTTCTCTGACACCCTTAGACTAACAGTGCAAAATAGATGCAGCCTTACAGACAATTTCACTTTCAGAACACCTAGTTAAATACCTAAGCTCCTAATGGCGTAATAGAATAGCTCATACACATGTCCCTATAGAAGAACATAATTTGAAGAACATCTTTAACAGCATTTGCAAAATAGTTCTGTTTCCTTTAAAAATAAAATAAAATGTGCTTCTCTCATGTTAATTTTACCAGCTTGCTTGTTGGAATTCTAAGATGATATTAAAACAATAAACCTTCCAAAATTAGAGTTGCAAGGTTATACATCGCAAATAGCCTTCTGATACCAATGTCAAGCCATGAGTAGAAACAAACAAGAGAGACAGAACAAATATGGAAGAAAGCTACGTGGCTCAGGAGCAGGACAGGAAACCCAACAAAAAATACAGACACACAAGGAAAATAGCAAAGAGTTAATCAAAGGATACATGTGGATGGCCCTACCCAGCCTTTGAGAGTTCACCTGGCTCCCATCTGCCTGATCTCTGAGCTAGGCTCAGAATCACCAGGCATCTCCTCTTCAAAAAAATCTTTGAAGGTTCATGTTGGGGTTCCCTGACTGGTTGCATACAGCCTCAGAAACACCTCATACAGAAGTAGTAAGAAGTCGGACAATAGTAACACAGATGAAAATAAGCCAAATGAGGTGAGGGACATATTCTTGCAATGAAAGAAAAGGCTGGACAAGCATTTACTCTGGACATAAAAATAGGTGCTTTATTTCTGACTGGTGAGATGAGATACATGTGAGACCTATTAGCAAAGGAACATATTACATGGTGAATCATCTTTTGTTGTAGTCTCACCACAAACTACATGTATGTGTTCTATCCACGGGTGCAAAGTCACTTATTGGTGTTAGTACTGAGTTTACTCACTATGTTCATTTCTGAACAACTCCCTTGACAGAAAAATAACAGTTTTTCATCAAAACATCCATGCAACTAATACAAATCATGCAGAAGTCAATTCTGAAGAACAGGTAGCACCATATAGTTTTATCAGATATGTCTGTAGTTCACACAATGTTTGTAGAAAGAGCTGACCTTATACATAAAGCAAAATAATAGAGATCATGAATATCACAGGCAACAGCAATAAAAGTTTTAATGCCTGTTTGTCCTCTCAGCCATTATTAGAGAATGGATGTCAAAAGATGAAGATGTTCAGTCTCCATGGCCAACTTGGTCCTTTTTCCTCCTGCCTCTGGTTGTGACACTAGACATTAAGTAAAAACAATGGCTATAAAGACAAGTATTTCAGCAAGAGATGAACAACTGACCACAAGACATCTCTCACCCAAAGTCTTCTGAGCTATCACATTGTGAAAAAGGCATTTCACAGCAAGGTTCAAAACAGGACTTAGCAAATACCTATGAAATTCTAGCACATTGAGTTACCTAATGAACTTGCAGAAACACTAGCATTAGAACATGTCACCTGATTTAAAGCCCATAATTCAGTCAGGTAATCTTAGTTATCCCTTTATAATCACAGGCTGCTCCACAGAATAAATCAAGAAGCTGAAGTCCTGCTGCACAGATTCAAACAGAAACTTTTCCTCTCTAACTGCAAAGGAGATATAAAGTGACTGACTAACATAGCCAATTGAGAGAGGTGCCTACAGCTGGGGTATAAACACCTCCCCTAGGTTGGGTATTTTCAGAAATGGGTTGCTAGAACGATTAAGTCTAAAAACCGACAGCTTCACAGTTCTTATTGTTACTTGGTATATAAAGGCGGTTCCCATTTCACCCCCAGGATTTAGTGGAGGTTTTTCTTTGGACAAGAATTTTCTCTTTCCTAAGTCTGCCCCAACTTTTGCAACAAATTAAGATGAAGAGCTCCCTGGCTGCAGAAAGTCCCATTAGAGATTGAAAGGACCTGGAACAGTTTGCAAGGAAAAAAATTTACATCTCCTCACCCTGGCCAGCACTGAAGAAAACCTTCTCAAAGAGGGACAACTCTCGAGTGATGCAGACCGTAGAACAGAGAGATCACTGTTGTAATGCACAGGTTCACCGACATGCACTGCAGCAGAGATGTCTCAGAGAAAAATCCATAAGAAAAGAGTGCTTTCTCCTCTGCCTGTTTCCATTCAGGTCCTTAGATTACAAGGAGCAGGATGTGGAAGGGAGGAAACACTGTTATCCCACATTACAGTCACAAAGCCAAGTGAAAAGTCTAGGGTTACACAAACACTGCCACAGTATAGGCAGAGACTCACAGCCATGCTCTAAGTACTGGATCATTCTTCCTCTCCTGAATTCTCCTGGATCTCCATCCGCCCTTGCACAGTCATACTCAATGGCTCACACTTAAACAACCTTATTTAAGGCAGGCCTTACAGCCTTTGCTTTCTCTGCAGAACAAATTACCCTGAAAGCAGCAAGAAGAAATCATGTCAGGCCTGGCTCTAACCTGGCTGAAATTAAATGGTAAAACAGGAAAGTACTTTCTACATGTACTTTAAGGAGCCCAGGGGACTACCATGCCTTCTAAACAACACTGTCTCCTGGCAATTTCTCAAGCACAGTGAGCATGACCAGTACTCAGCACTTTGTGCATAAGCTAACACCAAAAAAAGTGTTAGTCATGTTCCTGACATGACTAGTGCTTTGGAGGGATCCTTGAATACAGCTATGTCTCTTGTTGGTTAATGAGGGCTTTGAAAAATTGCTCATCTTGGCTGGTACAAAAACAAGCATTCGTGGAATGGAAACCTTCCCCCTTTAGCTGAAAAGCTGTATATAAGCAAAAGGTTGCTTCATGTTTGACACTGGTTAGCTAAGCATGGCAACGAGTGAAGTTTTCTCCCCCTTTACAGAGCCTGGTTTTTAGATGCACTCTCTTTTGTGCTAAAAATAACAAAGGGAGTATTCGGAAGAAATCAGAATAGATGAGCTGATACATTATTGATAAAAGTTTCAAGCAGCCTGCCACTCTGTTTTGTAATGTGGCTGAATCTCAATTTTTAATGAAGCAACCTACGAAAATCTGATGGGGTGAAAAACATGACCTCTACATGATACTGTATACAAAAGTTCCCATCAGATAGCTGAACTGCCCTCTTTCACATCCCATCAGAGTTTTACCTCAACTTGACCCTAGAGTTTACAGGCAAAAGAGACAATACCCTGACTCAGACAGGAAAGGTGGCATTAGAGAGATGCACAATCTGAAAGAGGACTAAACAAACTAGTCTTTTCTTCTATTGTGTGGAGTTTCCATCATGTGCATACTGACTAATACTCATCCTGTTAGAAACACACCTCTAATTCGGTGAGAACATGTTTACTAAACCATGGTTTCTAAAGAAAAATCCGTGGAAATGGACCATGCCATTAAGTGCACCAAGACCAGAGTAGCATGACAAGGAGGCGCACTGAATACCCAGAAAAGACCAGCAGAAACAGGTTTTAAAACATAGGAGTATGGGATTAAAAGAAGCCAGTTCTGGAGCGTTTGTTCTCGATGATGCAAGAATGGAGAACTTTACGCAACTGGTTTTTGTATGGGGTTAAGTCTTTGTCTAAAACAACTATTCCACTGTCATTTTGACTATGATTCTTTATTCCCTATGGCTGTGATAACATCCTAAACAACAGAGGAACTGCTCTTCTATCTTCTATCTCCATTTTCTCAAATCTAGAAAGAAAGGAAATATAAATAACCCTCTTTCATTCATTTTGATCTGATAATGAACCAATATGTGCTTCTGTTTATGAAAATACTAACACTTCCAATATGAAGACAGGCTAATTTACAGTTGAAGTCCTGTACACAAAATGGCATTCACTGGCCTGGAGTAAAGTAACATTGATCATAGGTAGGTGACATTCATGGATTATATTCAAGAGTTTGCTCCAAAGAATAAGGAAAGAACTGGTGGAAAATGCTTTCATAAAAATTAATTGTGTTCATTAGATGTGCTCATATGTCAGAGAGATAAGTATAAATGGTTCAGCAACACAGTATGTAAAAAAAAGAGAAGCTTAACAACACACTTCACACAGAACATTAAAGTCACGAATACAGTCCTTTGTATAGTAAAAGCCAAATTTTCCCCTGGCAGTCATGAATCAGCTCTAATGAAGGCAGTGGAGTCACCCCTGCAGATTCCAAGAGGGAACTGGCTGTACGTGACTCTCTTACCTGTCCAGACAAACTGTTATTCAGTTCATGTTCTCAGAGACATCATGGGTTGGTATCATAGTGCAAAATTTCCTCAATGTAATTCAATCACTTTCTTCAATGTAATTTTTAGCTCTTGAATCAGCATTTTACAATTCTTTGGCATATAGTATTGCATTTCTGAATGGAACTGTATGTTTCTATGTTGTGCCCTTCTTTAGAGAAAAATCAGAAATAATATGGAGTGTTCACTGGCACTTCATAAGTGAAATTGTTAAGGTACAGTGACAACATACTATAATGCTCCCATCTTATAATTCACAAAGTGTGAAAAGATATTCCTAACATATTACTCAAAGAGCATCACTTGCTATCAGTAATCACTTCACAACAGTGGATAATCACTTTCAAAATGGAAGAACAAGGAAAAGGGGAAGAGATAGAAAAAAAAAAAAAAAAGGAGTGGAACAATACTTGTCACTGGAGAAAAAATAAGAAAGAAAATGTCAAAATTATAACCTTTATCTCTTCTGAGTTATACTGCTCTAAATCCACCAAAAGCAGGGGGACTTCTGCTAAGTGTTGTGTTCAGAAACCACCTGGCTCTCCAGAGTGACCTACATTCAAAGTCATGCTTAATCACAAGACCTCTCTTCTTGCCAGACTTCTGAACTCAGCTCCAGTGGGATAACTTTTCTTTCTCCAATTTATTTTAACTACTTCATTTATTTCCCTCTTTGGTTGGGATTCACAGACATCTCTTTTTAAATATTAAGCACCAAAATAAAACTCTTGTTTTGCTACCTGGCAGAATGGAAGAATGACCTTGTGATTAAAGGGGCTGGAGTAGGATTCAAAACTCTGGGTTCAGTTCCTCACTTCAATGCAGGATATTTATATGACTTCAGACAAATCACCATTTGTCTCCCCACTTTGATTACTTGTCATAAAATGTGGATAAATCAATATATTATCCATGTGGATATGTCACAAAACTTTGCACAGCCTCTGGCTGCCTGGTGCAATGGTATCTCAAAGACAATGTCAGTCTGCAGTGATGACTTGGATTCCCTTCCCGCAAGCTGTCCCATATACCTTGTTAAAAAGCTTACCCCTGCTACAAAATCAGTTTGTATGATTCTGTTCAACCAGAATGAGGTAACATTTACAAAAAGGTAGCTGGAGGAAGTCCCTCAAATGCACTGGATCAGGCAGAGCAAGATGTGCTGTACACATGCAACCATTTGTGTACAACCGCTGCTCTGCAGTTGTATCATCACTATCCCAGTTTACAGCAATTGCACCCTACTACAAACGCTTTGTTTTTAGCAAGGGACCCCACCATTTAATATGTCTCATCAGTATTAGTGTTACAGCAGCAAAAGTTCACTCAATCTTGAAGTAAATCTCACCAGAAATGGCCCCAAAGGGAAAATCTGTACCCACTACAAACCGTGCTGCAAGCCCTGGGCTGCCCCCACAGCCTGCGCCCTCAGAGCTGCCTCCCAAGACAACCCATGGTGGCACAGACAACTGAACATGAGCAAGGGCTGCGGGGATGAACAACACCACTCCAGAAGCCTGTGGTCTGGGATTTCCTCCCCCTCCCCTGATGCTTTTAGAGGGTTAACTTTCTCACAATCAGATATTGGGACAATCTAGAGTTTCAGGCCCACAGTCAGCCTAGAGCTTGAAGGGAAGGAGTTAAGCATGATGCCCCTGATAATTTGTGTGTTTCTCATGCAGTTCTGTTTACCTCGGAGAATAGCTCAGATTCATGTGGTGGCTCATCTGTTTGTTTCCCAGGAGTGTCCTCCTCATCAGGTACAAATGACTTGTTGTTTCCCCGTCCTGTCTGCCTCCTTGGTGACGGATAGATGAGAACTGTTCCCTGTGCTCTGGGACTCTAATGTGATCTGGGTCGTGCTTGTGGCAGGCAGGGGTGGAGGGGTGGGGGGAGAGGAGTGCAGGGAAGGGGCAGTTAACACTATGAGAACTAAAATCTCTTTGTAGACAAGCATGTTTGTGTGCATTTCCAAACTAGCTGCAATTTGTTGCCAGCTGCTTCACCATCCCCAAGTCAGGGGAACAACAGCTCAGGAGCAACACTGGCAGAAAAAAGAGGTCTAAAAATAGATCTGGGGGGAAACTAAAATCACAGGGAGTGGGTGGGGGGTGGTGGAGCATTTCCAGAAAGCATTATTTGATTGTTTTTATTTTCTGCAAAGTGAAAAGTCACCATGTTTATTGCCTTGGACTGTATGAGCACTCCTGAAGGCCTGATACTACCCTCACTTAGAGGCATATGGGAAGTCACCGATCCATTCCTTTTACTTATTTACATTTACAATTATGCGACGTATCATTCAAGCCACAATCCACTGGTTTGCTGGATGCCTACCTGATGACAGAAGATGCGATAATATTTCTAAACATAACCTACATTCCCTTTCACTTTTTCTTTAGAAACTCATTTTTATAGGCAGTCTTAATTTGGCAGTTACACTTCAGCAGGGATCACATGAGCATTTTTTCTTTTGATTCACATAGTTTCAGATGCCCTGAACTCCATTCAAATTCAGCGCCATGCACAGAGAAGCCAAGTTTCACCAGGACTAGGACTGAAATCATACATTCCTGGGAACATCACAGTTTCTACAGAAAACCTTAAACTGACCCCATTTCTGTCAAATCTGGCTAGAGATTCATCAAAAAATTTCACAAACTCCTTAATAAACCTGAGTAAAAGCTCAGTCTTGGCTCTTAATGATATCCACATGAGTCATGTTGCTGACAGCAGAGGCAGCAGGATTGGGATCCCAGTTAATTAACCTCCACGTTTTACACTGTGTGAAGAAAACATTTCACACAATTCCACTTGTTTCAATCAACTGGCTCAATTAATAAAAACAGGTCTGTGAAGATGCTTCCACTGGATTTTTGGCAGCATCTTCAGCTTGCCTACATTCTCTATTTGTGTGACTAGAAGGAAATCCTGTTGATTTCATTTTCATCTTTCTCTGTCTCTCAACTGGAAAATAGAATCTATGATTTTCCATCATTTCCACTTAGATAGAAATATGTTGTGAAAGGTAATTTTATTGCTGAGAAATAATCTTCCTTATATCAGCCATTATTTCACTCTCAGTGTGACAACTAGGGTAACTGTTGGAAATCACTGTATGTTTCAGCTAAAGTATCTTGACAACACAAACGAAGAAGGAAAAGGTAGTCTTTTTGTTAATGAAAACTGCACTGTTATTTTGGTCTATAATGGAGAGATTCATGTAAATGATTGCCTGTCGTCTATACTAAAGAAAAATAGTGAAAAAAATATTCAGCAAGTAGAAGAAGCAGTTTCCTTCCTTCCTCCTTGAATTTGCTCTTATCTTTACTGTAATCAACTCTCTCACAATGTTTGCCTCTGATATAATGCTTATAGGATCCCTTGGTAAAATATATTGAAATTCATCAGCAGACCGGGGCTACCAGCTTCACAAAAACTGGGGAAATTATGGAAATTTTAGCTGCTCACTGTTATGACTATACGTTATCCTATTTATAACTCTATAAGCACTCGGTATGTAATATTATACAGTAAAACCATCCTACCCCATGCCTCTCCTCTACCATCAGCACAACCACCTGTATGTCAATTCAGAGCGGAGGATTCCTTCCTTTGGGATGGAGGGACAGATGATATCTCCTAATGTTATCATCCCTCAGGGCTCTTCTGCAATGTCACATTTCTCCCCTTCCTCCACTGCATCTGCAGACAAAAGAGCTGTCTTACTATGCCTGCAGTGCAAAATTCAAATTCAGAGACAGAGAAAGAAATATGTTACTAAAGATGCATTATTTTGCCCAACTTGAAAGTTGGATAAAAAAGAAATTTTTCAACAGTTTGGTAGCCTGCTGCCCCTCCATACCTAGTGAACAAGGACATTTTTGCTAACTCCCTAAACTAGTTTTCAATTAGCTTTAGCTATCAGGTCTGCAAAGCCCAAGCAGCAGAGAGGGTTGTGAGAAAACTGAAACCACAAGTGGACTGTCAGTGGGTAAAACAGAACCCTGCAGCACCTTCAGCAAAGATGCTTCAGTATCTTGGAGTTCTGCCTACCTCCTATGTCAATTACTGTTCTCAGTAATTATTCATGTCTTAAAATTCTAGGTCATCAGATCTGGCCTTTGCAATCATATTACAACCGCTTAAATTTACTCTTTGCATTCAACAGAGAATTTCTGATTAAGTTTTTCAGCTGGATTTTCTAACTGTCCAGAAACTCCAGACAGCGTTTCAGCAGATGGAATATGTGAAATGTTTGCTTCTCAATTTTATAGATTGGAATTATGAATGCTGGTATTACATTTGGGCAAGGCTTACTCACACAAGTAGTCTTTTCTAACAGAAATAGCTTCATTTAAGAGGGAGTGATCAAAGAATCTGCCGACTTGGATGAGAATTCCCTGAATCTATTCCTGGTACAGATCTAGCTTGCTTTTCACTGCCTGATGAAGAAAAACAAGTAAAAACAAATTAAGGAACGCTTCCAGAATTTTAAGAGATTGAGGGGGGTGGATCACTGGACAGCAGTGACTCAGTGCACTGCAGTTCTGTAGAACACAGAGAAGTCCCCAGGCCCTTGACTTCAGCAAAGTGATCCTGACTTGCTTGCTGAGGAAAAAAGATAGAGCAAAGCCGCTCTGGCTTAACTCCCTATCTAGTGATGTTGCCAAATATTAGTTACCTGTGAAAAGCATAATGCAGGACAATGAAAATGCAGTAACTTCATGTGAAGAGTTTGAAGCAACTCTGCTGGCAGCTTGTTGACGAAGGTAAAGCTCTCAGGTGCCTTGCTTTGCTTTCTAGCCGTTATTTTGTTGCTGGGACAGCAAAAGACACTGGGAAGGTTCACCAAGTGAGGGAGAGAAACTAAGATTTGTGCACTGATTCTTCTTAAGCTGTTTCCATAGGGTTTTCTTTTTTACATGCAAAAGAAAAGCAAGACATCTAAAAAACCTTGGGCAACAACACGGAAGGATTTCCCTGTCTCAAACAGCTCCATGGGGAGAGGGTCCATTGTGCCTTATCAAGTCAGTTTCTCCTTCTTATGTTTTACTGCAGCAGTATTAGGCAACAGGCAGGGATCTTGATTCCCTTTACCAGCTTTGTAGTCTTTTACCTATCAAAGTCTTGCATCAAATTAATTAAGCACCACCCTTCCCAATTGAAGAACTATGAAAAGCCTGGTAACACAAAATGATCCTCCTCTTGCACAGAAAGGAACATTAAGAGGTCTTCCAGGAGCTGTCAGTGTCTGTTGATGTCCAGAAGATTTCCTGAGGCCCTAAAAGTAAAAGTTTGAATCTCTACCTCTGCCCAAACATGTACATGGCTCCTGAGCTCAGGAGTAGCCTAACAGATAGGGAATTTCCCATAGAAATAAGAAGTTACAGCACAGACAGGTAAAGATCCATGGTTTGCCTCAGGCTATTTTCCAGCATCAACAGGCTGCATCTGTAGGGACACGTATCTAAATTGGGGGAGCCTTCTTAACAAGAACATAACAATGAGGCACAGGAAACCTCCACTGAAGCGGGACATTCGCAGAGGGCCAAGGTGTCCCATGGGTGCACTCATACATGGCCTATTGACCTGCCTGTCCTCCACAGCCTGGCTGGAACTGCCTGCGCAGGAACAGAGACCCTCTGCTCGCTGCCTGCCTGCAAGTATACAGCTGCCCACCTGGAGTCTGAATGTAGTGAAACATAATTTATATGCTCTTCTGCAGAGTAGCAGAGGCACCCCAGCACGAAGGAAATGAAATTTGCTATTTCCAGTCCCTCAAGCTTCCTGCTCTGCTTCTGCTGTAGGCAGCATCCCTGTTCCCATGTCAAAAGTGCTTCCTCCCTTTTTCTTCTCTGATTCGCAGATTTTTGCTCTCACCAGTTGTTGCAGGCCAAGGAATCAGATGATAAGGCAATTCAGTCTTCCCACTAACTCTTCAGCAGCAATAACTCTAGGGCACATGTGCCCCTGAACAGATCCACAAACCAGAAATTATAGCTGCAGACAGAACAGCATTGACCCGTGCTTATCCACACATCGCAGCCCAATTCCCCTGCTAGGGGAGAAGGAAAAGGATGATCAGCTCTTGAGAAATATTTGCATACAGCAAAAGGATGGAAAGGTCCAAATTTGCACCAGAGGTGATTTAACAGCAGTTTCCAATTCAGTTTCTGGGAAGGCAGAAAGCAGGTGGTGAGAGTGCAATGGCCCATGCACCAGGAACATGGGCAGCATGTGCCACGCCACTGCTACCTTGTGCAGAGCAAGCATTCCCCTCATAAAACACACTTGCGTTCTGTCCTCTTTGTCATCAGGGGTATGGTAGGAAAACGGGCCATGAAAATACATTCTCATGGCATCATTTAAGGAAAACACAGTTTTAAAGAAAAACATTTTTCCAGAGACCTACAGAAGCTGAGGCCTGACCCTGCCACCCTGTTACATTTGACTAATGTTAACTGGTGCAAACAACCCTACTCATACCAGTAGTAAAAAATGCAAAACTAGGATCAATGATTTTTCATGCACAATTACAGCAGAAATTTAAGCATTAATTTGGTCCTGCTTTCTATTAATAGCAAGCTACAAAGTTTAGGTGTCCCAGGCATTCTTGGAAGGTGAATTTAAGCCTCACACTCAGGCACTTTTGTGAAACAAATATGTTAAACCAGCTTGGACAAGGGCTGAAATATTCTGTACGTTAAAGTTCTTAAGTACTTAAGCCAGCAGTGGGAAAGGCTTTCCCAAAATATATGCACTTTTGAAATTAAGTCATATTTCTTGAGTTTCACATTTTACTCAGAACTATAGTACCAACAATCAGAACAAGCCTTTATAAACCAAACAGACCTAGAAATATATGGGCACATTTTAGCTTTCCTATAAAATTATGTAAGAAGGCAAAAGGCCTCAGCTCCCTTTGAAATTCCATGGGAATTCAGCACCCAGCATCATACTTTAAAACATCTTCATCATTTTTTAGCTTCTTAGGATTTTTATTGTTTTTTAATATATATTGGAAAACAACAGCCTTGTTTACAAATCCTGCCAGGGGAGGGGGCTGCTTCCTTTATATTAGGAGTACAGCAAAACTTCCACCACCACCCTGCCTGTCTGAGACAAAATCTGTTTCTGCTCAAGAACTTGACGCCCAGGAGAGGTTACTCTGAAGCACGGGAGACAACAGAGCACGCTCGCCTGTGCAAAGGACAAATCCCAGCCTCTGACACCAGCCAACTCTTCCAGCACCGTCAACTCAAGACAACCTGCTGCCTTTGAAAGCGCTGCTGACTAGTGGCACTTGTCTGCAGCCACTCTACCAGGACTCACAACAAAATAAAATAAAATATGTCCTATATATGATGGCCCAAAACCCTACAAGGGTTTGGGAACCATTTTTAGGGACAAAGGATTACTGTTCACTCCTTGTTTACACAAAATCCAAGCTCACGCAGTTCATACTCATCCATATGCAATGGAATGTAATTGCAGGGAGCAACTGTCTTATTTTTTCATGAGGCATGTTTATGTGTGGGTGGATAATGGGAATAGCAATGGGTTGGTTGGGCTCAGGAATAGAATACCTTTGCAGGCATGGCAAAAACCCTAATACACAGCAATTTCCAAGGACAGTCTCCTGTTCCTCAGACCAAAACCTTTACAAGCCACCCAGAGAATTGAGAAGCAGCCAACAGTGTTTGGCAGCTGTGTGAATATATGATGGAGAGACTATTTTAGGAAAAGCACTTGTTGAGCATCTGACAAAAAGGGCAGTGATTTGAGCTGGAGATGTTTGGATGCTACTGCAGTTTTACAGGTTGAAAAAGTTGCAATCTGCCCATGGACAAAGTATGACCAGGAGAACAAGCTAATTGTCGCAGTAAATAATTTATGCAAATTATTTGCTCAATGCCATACAGGGGCTTGCCTGTTCAGATTACAGATTGGTAATACTTTGTGGTCTTTGCAGAACCTTCAAATTCCCTACCACAATTGTGGTTGGTTTTTTTTTAAAAAAAAGGAGGGAGCGGAGTGTCTTTTTTTTTTTTTTTTTTTTTTTTTTTTTTTCAGAATCAACCATTTTCTTTGAAGAGAAAACAAAGTTAACAGGTTTGCAGGAAGGAATCTTCACATTCTTTTTAGAATGTCTATTTATGAGGAAGAAGAACCTACTTTTCAATCCTATACTTAAACTTGAAAAAGGACTGTTGCCTAAAACTAGCCATTTGCCTACTTTCTCATGCTAATGTCCTGTTTATAATTGACACCTTTACTGCCTACCACTATATCAATTTCACTTCCCCAGAGAAAGGAAAACCAGATCCTGTGACTAGTGCTCTGGATTGATAATCTAGCCTAATGCTGACAGATAAATGCACTAATTTTCTTCTGTGGTTGGCTCCACGTTGCAGAGTAAATCTGCTTCTAACAACTGCCTCAATAGGCTCTGTAACCTGTCCAAAAGATGATGTCAAGTGCTACAAGGGCCTAGGGCTAGTATGGCAGGTAAGAGTTACCACTGGGATAAAGTTACAGGTGAGGTTTTGAATGAGAGGGTTATTTTAAATGAAAGCCTAGCTGGAAATACAGATTGCTTTTTAAAAAGTTGAAAGAGTAAAGGAATAAAGAGCAACTTACATAATTTTGGGGTCTACATCTTCAGTATGAAAATTAGCATGTTCTTAACAGAAGTTAGCTTAAGGTATTGCAACCCCCAGGAAACACAAAAAAAAATCTAATTATTACACTGGATAGTGGTGCACGTGAAAATGATGTGCCTTGCCCTGCCTTTGCTGGATTTGGTGGCAGCAGGTGATTGTGTCGATGGCTCACTGGAGGTATAAACTACAGACATTGACGGAGAACCAAAGGACTTTGGGGTTTTTTAAATTTTGTTCCAATGAGGGGGGGAAAGCAATGAAAAACAATTAACGTCTCTTTTTAAGTCCATGCCAAATATTTGGATCATTTCTAAGAATGTCAGCAACAACTGCAGAGCCAGTAAGATATCAGTATTGCTTTGCTCTTGTTGGTTTTCTTGCTGAATTCCAGGATCACTACACTGGTTGCTACCAATTTATAGCACTTCAATGTTCATTTATCATTTTGACCAAAAGAGCAACTTTGGTGGACATTTATTGATTCCCTCTTTGGAAAAGATCACAAGCAATAGCTTTTTAAATAAAAAGGGTCTTTGGGTTACATGGATAACCCTGGCACTGAGGGATACATCTCTTACTCTGCTCTCATGTCTAAAACGTTCAATCAGCTCCCACTCCCCTAACCTGAAACAAAAATAAAACCTCATTTTAATCACATCTTTTTCTCCTGATTTTCTCTCCCCACCTCCTGACCTTTCCATGTGAAGAGGATCACGCAGAACATTTCAGCTTTTCTTAGGCTAACTTTTGCTCACTTTGAATAGCACTTATATAGGTCAATAGCATCACTTCCCCTTTTGCCCCCCTCCCCATCACAGAAGAAATACAGGATCTGACCTCTTTAATGTATCAGTTAACAGGATGCCTTTTTGTTTGTTTATGCCACAGGAGGTTTGATATTTAAATTAAACAAAATGTTCAGGACAGAGACTGACTTTATAGTCTCTGCGCTTTTTTTTCTCCCCATATTTGTACAGCACCAAGCACATCTGGCTCTGAGTAAAACAGTGCTATTTCAATATAAGTAACAACAGGAGTGCTCTGATCACACGCTACAGGATTAACAGTGCTAGATCTACTCACATTACAGAATACATGGAAAAAATATGCCATATTAATAGTATGTACTACAGCATGTACAAAAAGCTCTGTATATTGTAAGTAAACTATAGTTCACTGATTTCATTGCTACAGAAGAAAGGCAAAAAGCAAGCCAATGTCTGAACACAGTGGCTCACCAGTTTGGTCATATTCTAATACGTTATCGTTATGGTCACAAGGAGACATTAAAACGTGTGTAGGAGGACACACAGAGAAAATATTCTTGGACAACAATAAAGATGTACATATTTTGTGCACTTTCTGAAATGTTCTACAACTAAACTAATATACATTTCTTTTTCTTTCATTCCTGAATATTTCTGAATGTCCTCTTTCCTGAGCAGAGGAAGCTAAAAGTTTCAGTAACATTTCAGGCTGACTGTTTATCTTTTAATTCCATATGACTATTCAATGAACCCAATCCTGCTCCCATGGAAGTCTAATGAGACTTTGGGTACTACATTCCCTGGGAACTGGATGGAGCCTCCAACTACTGACTTTGTAAGGCTTCAGCCATGCAAAACCCTGCTGGCACAAGTAACGCATATGAGCAAAAATAAAAATTCTGCTTCTTTGAAATGTTTAACCACGGCTCATTTGTTAATACAGTAGTTGAAAGGTGAAAAAACACCCACTGATTCTGAAAAGTATGGAAACAGGTATTATTTTTTGGACTGTAATGCCTTCGCTAGCTGTTAGCTTTGGAAATATTTAGACATAAATCAATTTTCTCCCAAAATAGAGTCCAAAAGGAAGAATCGTCAGAAACTGGAACAAAGTCCTGCACTGTACTCTATAAAATACTTGTCAAGATTTTTCACTAGAGGGCACTACCACATCATCACCAAAAGGCACCAAGGACAAAGGACAAGAGTGGCCTGGTTGTTTAACTTGCACACTCTGCACAGGCTGCTTTACGGCTTGAGAAAAAAAAAATTAATCACATCGCAGAAATTATTTTTTTATAGTAGTGGGACTTCAGTAATCGGCTATATTATTAAACAGCTACTACATGGAGCCTTCACACCATAAAGTTCTGACTCTTTGGGCTGTGGAGCTCATTAAAATAGTCTGCACTGAGTTAGCAGTTCTCATCAAAACAATTCAAGGAGGCTGTATTTGGGAATTACGCTGCTGAATTAGCACAACAAATAAGGAATAATATGGGGCATAAGGCAAAGGAAACTTACACTTGGGCCGCTTCCTTTCTTTGTATTCAGTGCTGCTCACAGGCACCCTGCCCAAACGAGGTTGGGGGAAGAGCTGAAACTGGGAATCACAGGAGGAAATAGAGAAATATAAGGGAACTCTGCTTTTCTCCCAAATAAATGCTACTTGCAACAACCTGTGATAATTGCCTAACTGCATTTATTAAGACAAATGCCCCTCACTGATAGGAAAGTGCAAGAAGATTTCAAACGTTTCATGTTTAGGGATTCCTTTTCTTAAAGTGTTTTCTTTGATGGGCGCGCAATGCTTGTTCACTCATTGTTAGAGGATAAATACAAACAGAGGTTTTATTTCAATGCTTCTAGCTGAGAGAGCGCACAGAGGTTGCATTTAAGGTGATGAGGTTTTAGTTTGAAAATGGTGGGTCCCCTGTTTCTCAAGAAACTCTCTGCTTTGTAGTCCATTGCTATGCACCTGAAAACTTCCCACTGACTTCCAGGGAAATTTGGCTGCTCAGGAATGTAGGATTGGGCTCCAGAATTGCAATTGCATACAGAGAACTTAATGTGCAAAAATTTAACCCTTCAATGGAGCTAGTCACATGCTTAAAGCTATTCATGCATTTATTAACCTGCTTCATATAGAAGACAGCAAGAAATGCATTTGTTATATTAGAAAATTATAAGAAAAAAATTATGAGGTGGTTTGGGTTTAATTGAAATCATGTGATTCATCCAAACATCTAGCTTCTTAAGCCTTCTTCTGATCTAAATATGATTTCTGAAAGCTCTTAAAACTTGGCATCTTATTTAGGGCACAATCCAGCTCCCTTTAACCACATAAGAATTCAGCCATTTATAATTGTAGTTAGAGGCAAGCCCACAGTTACAAAGCCCCACTGAATTCCTGCACTGTGCTCGGATCTCTGTACTTCATCAGTGAAATGTTATTGCTAAATCTAATTTAAAGATGAGTTTATTGAGATGACATTATTAAAACTGACCTGCATATGGCATCCATCAGATGGAACGGTAGCCTACTAAGCTAGTCTCATTCAAGCGGGGCTGGGAGAAAAGCAGAGGTATTTCTGACTTGGAGGCCTCTTATGTCACACAGCAACGGACATCAATAAAAGTTGCTTATAAGCTGTAGACAAAATGGTAGCAAAGCAGCGTTAGCGGGTTGCCTATGGGGCCAGAATGTCTGGACTCTACGAAGTGCTGCTGAGGAAAACAGCTTCAAGGTCAGATATGTTAATTGGGAAGACTGCAGCGGCAGAGAGGGGATTCTGTGGCCTGTGGGGTGAACACCAAGCCCCATAATATCTCACTATGGCTCTTCATTATAGGAACAATAACAGACCCTTTGGCTATGAAGAAAGTGCAACTGGGGTAATATTTAAAAAAAGCAACAGTCCCAAGATTTTGGCAATTGTGTGTTTTCCTATTATGACTTATGGAAACCTAGCCCTGTGCAGACAAGCCTGGGAAGCGATGAGTGAGCACAATGCAATGTCTTTCCTAATATAAACAGATTATTTTGCATTATGGCAGATTTAGGAATGTAAAATGTTCACTCTGTAGCTAGTTAAAGGCTTACCATAATTGCTCTACTACTGCTATTGCTACAGGTTTCCCTGTCTGGTCTGACTGGTGGATGTTGCTTGGCTTCTACTCAGTTTGCAGGAGGTTGCTGCAGATGGAAAGGAGGAGATCGGAGGACAGATCCTCCATGTACAGTGTCACAGACATTCTGTGTTGTACAACGGTTCATAACTCGCTTAATCCAGGCTGAGAACACACCTTAGAAACACACAGGATCCAAAACATGAAAGGGAGCCTTTGCCTCCTCCCTTTCCAAGTGAGCAGCTGTTTGGGCAGCACAAGAATATGAGACAGGGAGAAACTAGCCAGACTGAAGCCACAGCACATCATCACTGGATGTCAGAGGATTTGGAGTTTCACCTCACACAGTACTGCCAGAGCACTGAGAATTGAGTAAATCCCCTTTGCCTGGGCCTGCTTCTCAAAATGGAAGTCTCAAGCCCAGCAACAGAGCATTCAGCTGGGGCAAAAATATTTCTGGAATAAGAAACCCAACCACTATCTACTATGTACTAGCGAGATACTTTGCAATCCAAGGTCAAAACTCTAGTTTCAAGCAACCAAAGTATTTTGTGTGGCAAGACAGATGGAGGATGAATTTAGTTACTAATTCATGCACCAATAGGAGATCAACCCAAAAAGCTGAATCCAAACACTCCCAAAACTGGGACAAGAATTCTAGTTTGGGCTTGCAACCAGGTCTGCATGTTCAAATGGATAGTCAGAGACAACCTGGCTTCTTTTGTCAGAAGATCACTTTCTTAACTCTGCCAGCAGTGCTTCAGACTGTCTGACGTTTCGTGTTGTATCTCTTTTTTTAAACAGAATTAAAGGGAGGGGGAGGTGAAAAATCCTTAACCCAATATCTTTAGGGCTTTTGATTTGGTTTTGCAACTTTTCTGTTTCTGAAAAGAGCACCAAGTAATCTGTTGATGAGAGAAGGAAAAATATATTTAAGCAAGAAAAAACATGCTGCTACAGTAAAACTGTGTCAGATTCTATTAATTCAGTTTTTCATTGTCTGATATTTCCAGGCACAGTGGGCTTTTTGGTAGACCTCTGAGCTCTGTTTTCTAACAGAAGCATAGCACAGGGCCTGTCAGGAAAAGGCAGTGCTCTCATTGTTATAGACCTCAAAGAGACAATATAATCCTCATGCCTTCAGAAGGGCCAGGACCAAACCCCAAAACAACAGCCCTGTCTTCCTTGAAAAGGTTGAGCAAAGCTCAGCTGAAGCCTTGTTAGAGCATGCCTATGCATTATTCCCTCATTGAGTGGCCGATCACACTACATTAATATCGTGGGCACATTCTGCTTTGTTAGCAAAACCGAATTCCACTGTGGTACTAATGAAGAACCAGTCCTCATGTAAGACATGATATCTCCAGGATGTGTCTATTCTGCTATGAAATTATTTCCTTTTGTCAAGAGTATTATGAGATTACTAATTGGAAAATATTTAAACACAACACACGGAAAATATCTCTCTTTTGGGGAAGTTGCATGAACACACAGTAATGTAATTCTGATGAAAACAAATGCATCTACTCAATATTAAGCATCTGTCCTTGGTGTGCGAGCCATGGAGGCACCAAGCCTTTTACAAGGCACTGCTACAGAAGTCGGTTCTTTGTCTGTAGAGACTGGAGTGGGGAAAGGTTTTGGCAGTCCCTGGTTCTATCCACATTTTGCAAAGTTTGCTGAGTAGCTTCATGGTTTACCTGTTGGATTAGTTGAAACTGGATCCTTTCCAGCTCATTATCAAATTTCATAGGTAGCAAACCCAAGAATAACAAGTGCATTTGTATTATTTTGGAAACATCCCATGAGGCCAAGGACAAGCCTGGGACTCATCAGGTAGAGCAGGTGGTTGCTGCACGCTGCAATACTGCACACTTCAAGGAAGTGCTTTTTGCTTAGTCTTTCCTCTCCCCATCTGCGTTGCAATCGAGCATAATAACATCCAAAAGAAGCAGGAAGAGAAATCAAGTTATAGCCAGATGTGTTGCACTGAATTAAAACACAGTGACCCACAAAATAAATTTCCTGAAGCTAACTTCTAGTTCAGCCTCAATAATATCTAGCTACCTGAAGGAATGTCTCTCTAAAATTGCATGTCCCTCAATAACATCAGCAGTAGTGAAATAAATTATAAAGACTGTGTGGGGTGAAAAAATGCTCAATCTAATCTGTACCTACATCTCAGAAAAATCTCCACTATTATTTTAAATTTCAGAGCAATATGAACTCTACTATGGATGCCCCAAAGAGAAAAAGTGTAACTGGTAATAATCAACACATCCAGTTGTAATGCCCCTTTGCCCAACTATTTTCCCACTAAATGTCCAAGTTTTTTTCCAAAACAAAATAAATTCTGAAGCTGACTTAAAGCTTTCTGGAATCATCAGGATACTTTCCACAGGTTTCAAAGTGTTTTCAATCTGGTCTGTTGAGTCCTTAATAATTTTTACAATTGGAAGGGCTGATTTAGCATGCAGTTAAGGATTTGAGAACAGATACACAGGAACCAGTAGGATTTTCTAAAGTCTTCAATGTTGTCCAAGCTTTTCTCTCATTTAGGTCAGCAGAAGTCCTAAAACTGATTTTTTTTTTTCTAAAATTCCTCCATGCTGCTTAAATTTAGCCACATTAATCCTTCACTACTGGAAAACTGCTACACATCTCCATACAGGGCCTTTCCAATTTACATGTGAGTAATGTCATATGCTTACCAGTCTTGGTGGGATTATTGCTCAGCGTTCACTTCCACAATATCAAGAATAATTTATAGGAATCCCATATCAAGATGTGTTATTCGTCACAGGCTGCTTGCATATATTCTTCCTCACTGATTCTATAATACCCTTTGCTGTGGATGACTTGGATTCATTATATTCCAAGGTATTTCTTTTTCCTTTATTATTATATCATTATTTGAAGTAAAACTCAATAATAATTTTAAATAAGCTTGTGTATTCCACTTCACCAGTGCTGACAGACAAAATGTCACATATTGCTTCTTTTTTGTTAAGGAGTTACTATTCTCTCTCTCTCTCTGTTGCATAATCCCAACACAAAGTAAAGAGTATTTGAGGGTTTGTTTAAAATGATTCAGTTTCATTATACTGCTACAAGTGGTGCTGACAGCAAAACCACTTGCTTGCCTAAAATAAAATGAAACATAAAGGATTTATTTTCTTGCATAAGGAAAGTTGTGCAGGCAACAAGTAATCTCACTACTTCAAATCTCATTCTATTTCTACCAACTCAACAAAAAACTTCTAGTATTATTAGATACATTTTAATATATATTACATATATATTTTATATATATGTATATACAATTATATACAAAATTTTTAATTTTCGTGTGTTAGCAAACAGTTCTCTCTCCTGTTCATTACTGATTTTATGATGGCTAAATTCTACCTCAAATGCAGATTTGTCTTCCTTGTCCTTGATAATAGCCTACAGGAGTCCAGCAGGCAGAATTTAGTCCCAGCTTGTCCAGGGCATAGATGATTATAAGTAGTCTACCATTTCTTAAAGGAAAAATCATAGATGACAGCAATAACCAGAAGAAACCCTTTCAAACTTTTATAGTTATAATTAAAGAGAAAAGGTGCTCAGCTATTTATGAATTAGAGAGAACATTTACTTCAGTGGTTGCCCTATTAGCAACATTAAAGTAAAATATTTTGTCCTTCAAAGGAGAAAACCTCAGCCCTGTCTATTCCCTGAGGATGCTAATCTTGCTTCTGCCACCACACCAGTCAAATAGGGAGAGATCAACATACTGCAGTGAAAGGGCCAGTATGTACATAATTTTTAAGATGTCATATGCAGACCCAGCTGCTCAGCCATTATGGTTGTTAGTATTTGGCCCTTTGCCACCAGCTGACAGCCAAGCAGAAAACAAACCATAAGGGTTAAATCACATCTACTTACAGATTAAACTTGCTGGCCCAAGGCATACTGCAGTGGTGGCCAAGAAAAGCGAGAGTGCAGCAAATTAGCCTTTTACCATAACACTTGGAGTAAGAAAATGGCAAGCTGATTATGAGGTCACTCCTCTTAACTAGGTGTCCAGTAAATTGTGAAACCCAGAACATTTCTGCAGTACTACATCTTTCTCATATATTTGATCGGGGTGGGGGGGTTCGTGGGGGGGGGTGTTTAGAGCTTTTGTTAAAAATGTGTGCTGCATAGATAAAAAACCCCAATCAGCCAATTCAACAGCTCTCTTTTGCCTAATAACCACTCTTTTGGTCTCAAAAGTTAGCTTTTGCAAAGTGAGCATACTTCTGACAAAGGTAGAACTTGGGTTACCAATACACACACACATACATGTTTGGGGAAAGGGGGTTATTTATTTGCTAATCAGTTAATTTTTTATGTAGCACTTGAAAATCAGAACAAAATACTTCAAAGGGACAAAGATCATCTAGAGAACTTTCCAGCTCCAGACTAGATAGTTGGGGGCTTTGGGGCCATAGAAAACCCTGTGGAAATATTAGTAGAGGCAAGAGACTTCAGCCACTCTGCAAGTGATTTCCTATACTGTGCACAGGAACCCTCAAAAGTAATAAAAAACAGTGGGTGCTTACTTCCTATCAGAAAGCATCTGATCAGAAAGATCTTATCCTGTGCACACTATCCCATACCGTACCTAAACTGGCACTCTCTGCCTACCCTCCTGCAGATTCAGAACAGCACCCAAAGCACTGCTATAATTCTTTAAGCAAAATGAAAATGTAATATAAATTCAAACCTCAAAATGAACCCCAGGAGTTCAGGATTACCGGAGAATGATGTTTTTTGACCAGGGTACTCTACTTTTCCATACACTCAATTATATAAGACTATTAAATAGATAAAGAACATTGAGTTCACAATCACAGTCCCAGGTTACAACGGGAGGAGTAGTAATACAGACATCTGATACCAGGAAAGGTACACACGGGTAACAAGAAGATGTGCTCTTGTGCTTACATGTCCCATTCATCACTTATTGAAGAACACTCACAGGAGATCACATTGGCTTCTCGTTAACATCAAGAACTGCTGAGCTCTCCACCTCACCCTTTCCTCTCCCTCTGCCATACAGCAAGGCAGACAGGCATGGATGCAAGCTGATTGTTGATTTCTAAAGCTGAGCAGCAAGTTGCTGCTGTGTGGCTAGGAAATGAGTCTGAGTTAACACTGCAATAACTGGAAATCTCATAATCGAGGCAAGCCACTTCTTCTGCACAGCCAGCTCTACCCTCACACCTGAAGGCCTGGTGCTGGGAAAGAAGAAAGGCTCTTTTCTTCTTAGGCCAATTTGAGGAGGCCACAGCCAGGTGATACCTTCCTTGCATAAAGAGAGAGTCCAGCTGACTGCAGAAAGAAGTGAAAAAAGAAAAGCTGCAGAGTGGCCAATGGAAAACACTGCAAATGCCTCTGCTGTAGTAATGGGCAACTATGTCAAGGAGTGGTAAGGATGAAGGAAGAGATCCTATAGGACCAAACAGAGAGGCTGAGGGGGTGGGGGTTGGTTGAAAGAACACACATGGTAATACTAAACCAGTTCAGGAAAACATATTCATTTGTTATTCAAAAATAGATGCACAGCACAGTAAATATGATGTACTATCACTGTAGCTATAAAATAATGTCCCTTTACTTGATTTCACCATTAAAAAAACCCTAAAAAGTCATCATCCTAAATAATTCAGAGCATAGAATGTAAGTAAATCTTAATTGTCAGATTAGGAGCATTTTTGTAGCCATAAAGATGTGACAGATATTAGTGAATGAAATGCTACAATATTCAGGCTGTTGGAAAACCTGTTTTCTAAGTATCCACAGGGTCCAGAATCATTGGGACATGTGAGAGAAATATGTACAGCAAACAGAGCTGTATTTAATCCTTACATCTGTGACAGGCAGAGACCATGAAAGGAATGCTCTTATAAATAAAAGGGACCCATGTTGTTAAGCTTCTCTCTTCACTCCAGGCCAGGTAAATCTCACAAGAGAAACGTGTGTGTTCTGAAAGATTATATGAAGAACCAGAAAAAAAGGAAAAACTACACTGACCCAAAAAGATGCAAAGGCAGCAAACAGCACTAATGTTTCTGTGGCTGCAATTTGTCCTCTCTCATTATGACTGAGTGGGATCGGTTCATATAAACTTGGGATGTTCACATATAAAGATGTTATTGCATGGCCTCTGATTCATGGTAACTGTCTGTGCACATGCTCTAAACTTCCAGGTAACCAGAATTAGCTAATTCCTTTCATTCAGAGCAGAGGGACAAGCCAACATGAATTACTTCACATTTTTTCGGGAGCTAAAAGCATGCAGGTAAGACTGTGGTGGATCAGATGATGTGCAGGAAATGTTCACCACATATAAGCTTTCACTTGTGTTTGTTTTGGGTTCCTCTTTAACACTGACTGGGGGATATTTCTTTTATTTACATCTTTACACATGGTAAAAAGGAGTCCTTGGCACATATACTGGGAAGGAATAATAATAGCTGGTTGATGTTCATTTTTTCCAGCTGTAGCACAGATGCAAGTCAAGATACCACTTCTTCCCCAAACCTCACCTTTTTAGCAAAGGCAAATACCTACATATTCAGACTGTGCTCTCACATGAGGTTCTCATCATCTGGGCTTCTCCCTGGTTGTTCTCAGCTCCACTTCAAATCTGGGTGTGCATTCTGCGCTCGCTGGGTTGATCAAACTTCAGCTAACTGTGCAAAACCATCTCTCCATTCCTCATCAGCTTCTCCTCTTCCACCAAGTAAGACACTTCAATGCTGTCTCAAATCAGACTAATTTCCAATGCCTATTATATAGCACATTGCCACCTGGCAATCTTTTGGTTGGCATCTGACAGACATTGGATGTAAGGGGCTATAACATACTCCAGCTTGGGAGAGTGATCCTATCAGCAGGACTCTATCATCACTTAAAGTTCCATTAACTCTGAATCATCAGAACAACATTATTCCACAAAGCAATTTCTAAAAACAGAAGCTTGAAATTTAAGAATATTCTCCCCAGGCTGACATTATCAATCAAATTTAGCTTCTTTGTCACCTTTTCCATTTGTGATTCTGAATGTACTGTGTAAAACTGGGGAAACTGAGACAGGAAAGAAGGAACCCATTTCACCAATGTTGCAAGAAGGACAGAGGAAACCCCAGAAACAGAAAGCACATTTCTTGCTCTTTCACATTCAGAGTTAACCTGACAGGTCCTGCCTACATAACAACAAAATATCAAAAATTAATTGAAACTCAGCTGCACATGGCCCCAAATGACTGGATTGACCATAGAGAAGCTTAAAGACATTTAAAATGCATTTTTTTCCTACCCAGAATAATCTATGAATTTGTGTTGCAACTTGTTCTTTCCAAATTTCTACACCTAAAGAAACAGTCAATCAAGTCTCTTCTATGTATTATAAAGAAAGATTTTCATCATATCATTATTTAAAATTAAATCTAGAAAGACAGAAGCCAGGGCATTCACTGATCTTTTAGCTCTTTATAATTTGTGGACAAATGCACACAATTATATTACAATGCTTTAACATAATAGAAAATGTAGCTTGAAGATACCTTAAAATAAACCAAACTTGCCTGTGTTGGTCAGCTATTGTGATAAAAAATTAACATGTTTGGGAAAGTCTGATTTGCATTATACAGTGCCTGTAATCAAATTACCTCTAAATGTTATGCCATGTCACACTGTGTTTGAGATGTTGCTGTCAGAAATGCATACATATGCTTTGCAGTTTGACTCAACCTGGCTTGCTTTTAAGCGATCATGTATGCCTCTGAGCCATTTCAGCCAAACGGTGGTAAAATACAGAGGTTGGCAATTCAATTTCATTCAACCTTTCAAGAAGGAAAGAGCAGATAAGCTTTGCTTGTTCGTGTCAATGATAATATTCAGCACAGCCTAAATCTAATTCAATAGGTTTGCTCCCGCTCTCTTGTCACATTGTCATTTCCGAACCCAGTCCCTCGCCACCCCCTCCCCACTCCAGTTGCAGCAAAACTTTCTGAAGTGCTTAACCCACAGCCACAGCTGCTTCCCTGGAGGACGGCGCTGCCGTTCAAACCAGCCCCGGGTTTTGTGCAGGGGGACAGGCTAGGCCTGCTCAGGTGGCAGCTGCCGGACACTGTCTCTGCTGACCTCATTGCAGCCACAGATGTTTACTGCACTTTTGGCGTTCTGCAGAAAGCAGAGCAGTAAAGTAGGCCAGCTTGCGGGAAGGCTGTTACCCACAATTCATAGAAAAATGCCGGATAGTTCCCACTAGGTTGTGGTCGGCTAGGAAACGGCAACTTATTAATCTTGTGTCAGAGGGCCAGCTGCAAGCCTGGCAGTTACCATATTTCACCACCAACTCCATGTCTGGACAGCCATTGTCTTTTTTATGAAAACTCCACAAATCAGCTGCTTTTTTTCCCCCCTCTACGTGCAGAAATGGAGCTCGGGGGCTGAGGTGGCTCTGGCGCATCATCCACACGGCAGTCAGGTTTGCTAATTCAGAGCGACTGCTTAGTTTCCAACTTTAATGATATTCCCTCAGCATATCACTATGGTTGCCTGGCGACCGGATTTGAGCTAGGCCTCTCATTTGATTCCCACACATCAGACCCTGAAAAGCACTTTTTTTCCTCCCTCCGCTTTTGATTCTGGCTCCTCTGAAACCCTTCCCCCTGCGGTGTCGGTATGGGTGGGCAGCACGGTGGCAGAACAAGGCCAGGGGTGACGGGAGGCCTGGAGGCTCCTGGTCACACATCAAGGCCTGGAAACAAAGCTTCCAGGAGCCCTTCCTGACAAACACAAATTCCCTTCAGAAAAAGCAAATTTGGTCTTCCCTTCCTAGCGTGGGTGTCATTTTAAGACTTTCCTTAGACACTTTACTAAATCTGACGCTTTCCATTGTTTTTCAGGCCGTTTCTCACAAAAGGCTTCCTATTATCAACAAGTTGCTATTGGAGTAAGGAAACAGCTTGTGAAGGCCTGAAATAATCTAATAAGCAACGGGCTTGTGTGCTTTATGTACCCACATCTTTATAGGATACAAAGTTTGTTTGGATAAATAATTTTCCACTTTAGTTTGCTTAGTTTCAATTAAAGTACCCTTTCAGAATGAACATTTCTGCTTAACTCCACACCCTTCCCCCAAACCATACACATAAACTCACTCTACAAAGTATATATAGTATAGCCGTAAATACATTTTTCATAAGCTGTTCTCACCCAAACAAAAGAATTTTTAAAACATTCTGCTTCCTGGTACAATTACAGTTCTGATCAATAAGACGGGTACAAGGGCTACATTGACTTTCTTATTCTTCTCTTGGCTACAACTGAAAGTCTTCACAAAGTTAAAGGATTGACTTCACTGGAAGCCAGATCAGCTTACACCAGCTTAAGGTTTAGTCCTGAATCTTTAATGTGCTGAGGCAAAAAAAAAAATGTTGTTCACTATAAGAAATCTTTGTTAAAGAGGTCTAAGAACAAAATACAGAATTATTTCAGTCCATTAAAAAATATCATGCTAAAATAACATAAAACAGATGGTGAAAGAAGAAACATCATGGGGCATATATTTAATACATAACAAATATTTTTCAGAGATTACTACTGAGGAAAATGCTGTTAGCTAGGTAATTTACTAAAGGTTCAATATGAGTACCATAGAAAGTTTAAATACAATGTTCTGCTTCTTGTTAGCATGGATTTCAGAT
Source organism: Falco naumanni (assembly GCF_017639655.2). Lineage (NCBI taxonomy): Eukaryota > Metazoa > Chordata > Aves > Falconiformes > Falconidae > Falco > Falco naumanni. The sequence continues at coordinate 20,557,645 of NC_054066.1, forward strand.
CATTCCCTTTCCAGCCTGTTGATGGATATGAAAATTCATAGTTATCTGTCATAAACCACAAGGTAAATGTCTACACTAGTGCTGAGCACAGTTTCACTGAAGTTAATGGCAATGCATCAACAGCAGATCAAACCTTGTTAGCCTATACAGTACCTGAGTTGCCTCATCTTTTGTACTGATCACAATCTCATGTTGTTTAGAGATTCTCAAAAATCCTCAACTCCTCAAGTTATTCAGTTACAGAAGAACCTTAGCTCATTATTTTTTAAAGAAGTTCATAGCCCTTTTGTTTGAATAAAATGTGAATTCTTAGGGAGAAAAAAAAAAAACAGACAGACAGCTGAGTGTTCCTTATGCTTAGAGATTTTGTTTTTGAAATTTCCTGATGTTTCGTAAAGCTTCCACATTGCAGGGAGGGACAGACAGTTTCTCTGTCTGTATGGGGCAGTCCTGATTGTCCCTGATGAGAAGCATTCAGCTTTAACTTGTCACTGTCACAACCCAGGAGAAGAGTACGCTGAGCATAGACTGTCCAGGCAATGTCCACCTCAGACCAGAGATCTCATTTGTGATGTGCAGTCCCATTTGAGTATTGCATGGTGAAATAAATAAAAACAAAACAAAACAGTACAACAATACTATGAAACCATGTTAGTTTACATGGCAAGTATGATGCAGCTGGATTTCAAAGTGTGAAGTTTCTCTCTCTCCCTCTGTCCTCAGTTGGTCCACTACTTGTCACCAGTGTGATCTCACTGCAACATATGCAGGACCTTTCAAATGATTGTTTCACAAGGGACTGTCGTTCTATAGTCCAGGCCAAAACATAGAGCAGACTGCTGGGCCTAACCTTCTCTGCACTGCAGTGGTAGAAGGACATCGTCCCTATTCACCCTATCCAGGGCTTCCCAATCCTCATGGAATATAGAGCTATATTCTACAGTCCAGCCCATGACCTAACTAACAACATTAGGGTTACCTGACACCTCATGCGTTTTGTACTACCAGTTATAATAGTATGCTATGCCATTTATTGCTTGTTACATCCTCATTTGAGGTTCTTAGCTGAAAAGTTCAGTTCCAGAAATGGAACTTGCAATTGAAATCTTAGAAAATCTGTTGAGAAAAAAGGTTGCTAGCTAAGAAATGTAGGGTATACATTGCTAGAGCTCCACAGCCATGCAGAAAAGTCTCAAAAGCTAGTAATGCATTTTCTCTCTGTGTGTCAGATTAATTTTCCAAGGACTTGTAGATATATGAAACAAGGAGTTTATTTCATGGCAGACAACACTGCTGGTGTGAGCTATCATCTCTGAATGCTAACTTCTATAGGACAGAAAGTTCTGGTGCAGGAGTAAATTGTTTTGCAGATCTATGCTGAGAAAAATTGTGCTCAGTTATATCAATAATAGTATCAGAGAAGTGTCCTCATTTTCATATTGACTGGAAGGAGGATTTTGCCCACTGCATGCCATTTCATAAGAAATGCAGTCCAAAAAATGTCAGTGTATTGGAACACTTCAAAATATATTTAGACTGCTCTAGCTCTAATTAAAGGTAGCTCAAATGCACCTTATAAAATGTATGCTCACGTGAAGATTAGAAAGGATTTAGATGTGTATTCCCCATTACTATCTGCAAATTTCCTTGGTGGGAGAACAGATGTCCGATTTTGTGTTACAACTAAAAGTAGGACTTTCAATCTCTCTCTCTCCCTTAACCTAGACCAGGTGCCAGTTCCTTACCCTTCACTCAGCAACAGCTAAACCTTCACAAGTTAACAGATTTAAACTAATTTTTTTTTTTTTTTAAATCAATCATTTGCAATAGCTGTTATCACTGAAGATCCACTACCTGCTGCGACATTTCTCACTTACTTATTAAGTTGTTAAGGAACCCATTTTGTACAGTACACTCCTGACATGTTAAAAAAGAATGTTTTCAGATTAGTGTTCAAGCTTCATTTTTCTTTTCACTGAAAGTTTTAATTAATACATTAAACACATTGTAGCTGTGCAGATGGGTAAAGGAGATATCTATTTATATATTCTATTGATTCAGTTATTCCAATGTTTAGTAGCATTATACTATACATGCAACAAGAACATGGTGCCCTTTGAGAATTGCTTCCATATTGTTGAGTCTAAATTGAAATACACACACATACACAAAATCCCATCTGCAATAATGGGATGTATACCACATTAAATTACCATTCCCCACCCACTGGAAGTATTTTCAAGAAAGAAAGGTAAACATTCAATACTGCTTTGCTGCCAGAAAACAGGTTTTTGGTGCACTCTGGAAATAGGATTGCCCTGTAGTTATCTCACATCCTTCCAGACAGAGCACCTAAAAAGGTAAATTTGCCAAATAAGTGCTTTCTTAGAAAGCTCTAGCCTCTCCTTGAAAGGAACTAAGACATTAGCATCACTTCAATTTTTTGTTGTTGTTGTTGTTCTTTTGCTGTAACACATATAATTTTGGCTTTGGGTTTTCACTGCAGGTCGGAAGTTTGGAATGGAAAGCATATTGGGGACTTACAATAGACTGTGGATTTTTCTTATCTGTTATCTAACTGTATGGTTTCCATTGAACACTGGGGACTGGATTTGATAACCTGGGGAAGCTCTTCTTTTTCCTGTGATCTTAAATGAAAGACAGTGAACATGGCTACAGTTAAAGTGCATAAGTGACTGCATGAGTATACAGAATTCTTACTTTCATTCACTATCCATGTAATCTTTCAGTTGTCTAAAAAAAACTCTTAACTATAAAAGAAGAATATTTATTTTTTAAAAATGTAATCAGAATTTTAATACAAAAATGGATGTCATCAGCTTCAGAGTTGTTCCCTCAAAAAAAAAAAAAGTAGTTCTGGGCACACTATCTATATATAAGTATGTGTTGCCATTCATATTATATATAGAGTCTCAGATTTCAGGAAAAAACCTGTGTTGACTAAGCAATAGGAAATAAAACTGACCAGCTATAGAAAGGAAACAGCATGCCTAGCATCAGGCATTCAAAAGAAAGGGACTGGAGAAGCAGTACCTCATATTTCTCACATCAGAATTCTTGTGTTTCAGTAAGCAAGACAAGTTAAGAAACTATGCCTAAAAACATGTGTAAGTAAAAAAAGTAAAAAAAAAAAGTAAAAAAATTACTTTTACTTTGATGTGATTTGTCTTAAGTCACAGAACGTTTGGCCCAATTTCCACTGATTTGGGATCCAACCAATAATGAATCAGAAGTAGAACCAAGAATAGATCTAAGGAGTTCTGACTCACAAGCCACCTCTTTCTCAAAACACCCACTCCCTCCCAATCAGACAGACGTCCCTTGTTTCTAATTAAATGCATTTAGTTACAAAATGAATTTATTTATTTTTAGCAAAAAATTGCTCATAGTGACAAAATTGTCCATTCAGTTAATGACAAAATACATTCTGTTGCATAAGATTTCCACTCATGCATAAAATTGCCACTCTTATGATAATTAATATATAGATTGGAATTATAAGACATACAGAGATGCTGATGTGTCACTGTCTGAACATCCCCATTTCTCTTCTCCACTTTTCTTTCACCCTTTTAGCTCATTATAGTATCTCTTCAGTACTATGAAAAATCACATACACACAAAAAAATTGTATTCATATTACTTCAAAATGAAAAAAACAGTTGCCCACATCAACCCAGTACAACTGTCACCCTCTGTGGCAGAACAAACTATGATAGTCAACTACATCCCTGAGCTAACAGAGCTTGAACTTTAAGTTCAGACCGTTGAGGGGTTGAGGGATTTACTTATCTAGAACACAGTGCTCCTAGGTACCAGCTTTGCTATTGCCAGCCTTCACCAGAACATCAGTGTTATGCAAACAAATGAAGAATAAATCCTAATATGGTTCCTGTTCCTTACATCACTACAGATAACTCAACTAGGAATCTTTCATCTGCATGTGTTGTTAAATTAAGACCTATGAGTGATGCACAGAATTAAAATGAAGATAAAATTATCTCACTGTGATTTAATTATCTCAATTATCTGAGTGGAATAGTGCACTGGCTGCTCTGATGCAGAACCACCTCTGATGAACAAGCCACACTGGATAAAATAAATAGCAAGTCAAATCACTGTACAAAATTTGAAAAGAAACTAATCCCGAGGATAAAAGACACTTTAGTTTCCTGTCTTCCACTCCTTCCTTTTCACTTGCATCTTCTAGTCAGAAAGGAAAATATCTTACCTTGGCAAAACCCTAAAGTTCTGTCTTAAATAATACATATATATTTAAAGCACAACCTTATTGTTGCTAATATATTAAAGCACAATCCCATGGAAAAAGCACCCCTTCTTAACTGACAGTTGCAGAAGAGTTTGAAGTGCCTGGGAAAATTTTGAATGAACTTCCAAATGTACAGGAAGCTTCCTCAGTGCCTCTGCTCTTTTTTAAAATGTTTCGACAAGAAAATAAACTATACTGCACAGAGGATCTGAAAACATGTTTAACACTGACAAAAGAGTCCCCCCCCCCCCCCCTTTTTTTTTTTTTTTTTTTTTTTTTTTTTTTTCCCCCTGTTGCAAGCATTGAGCCATAGAAAAATTACTTGCCCGAAATTTGTGCCAGAGCCTGGTTCAGCCTCCAGTCTGGTGTTTTAACCATGAGACTACTCCTTACTGTGGCACTCATTAGAAGACTAGAATGTGCTCATGGTCAAAATCTTCCCAGCCCAGGGCAAACACATGCAAAACAACATACATAAGCAACGTTTTCTTTTTAATGTCATTATATTAAGTACATTAGAGGAACTAAGGATAGATATGAAAGTGAAGGTGGGAGACAATTTTTACCAGCAAAAGCTGAACTGATCCAATAGGTCTGCAGACATTTTCTGATTTAACATGTTTGCATGTAAACAATAGGTTTCCAAAGCCTGCTATAATTCCTAGTGACTGCTCTTGTCACTATGTGATGTGAATGAATGCTAAAAATAATACACATTCTATATGGTGGCTACCCAGTACAGATTTCATTCAGCCTGGGTTTGTGTATAATTCCTGATGCCTTCACAACAATGACAGTCAGAGAACTGCAACAGTGGCCTATTTTCGTGTAGGATGGATCTAGAATGCAGATTAAATGTATTTAATATAAAGACTAGTCTTGATCTCCTTAGGCAAAGAGTTACCCTAAGTCAATGAAATTTCATGTGACATGTTCAGGATTGGGCCCAAAACATTTACTTGCAAAAGGAAGACAAGCCATGGTACAGTGCCAGAATATAGTCATGAAGAGATGAGGTTTCCCTTTAAAGGTATCTTATCACAGAAGCGAAACTGTTATATTTTCAAGATAGACTATGAATAAACAAAGACTTGAGCCAACTTATTTCTCAGGGGATGTTTATTTTTTATGCCAAAATCCACCTCCCCAGATATCTGGCCCCCTTGACAGCTTTTGGTCAAAACCAATCTCTAAACTAAAGCTTTCTGTCTACTACTTGGGAAACAATTTAATCTGGAAAAGATGAAGAGGAAACAATGTCTATTAGGATAAAACTGTTCCTTTAATGACACAAAGAAATTTGCTGTCACCTCTTACACAATATTTACAGGTCACAGAGAGGCTGGCAATGGGTCAACCAAACAAAACCCCTAAACAACCAGAGATTGCTACAGACAGAAGAGAGTTCGGTCCTGCACCCTTTCTGTGTGGCTAGGAGAACAAGTGTTTCTATAGGAAAATGCAGAGGGGGAACAGAAGTAGGGTGTCTATTGGAAGGGGAGGTGGCCCCAGGTCACTGTGCAGCAGGCAGACCCACACAGAATATACAATGCAGGGTTCAGTCAAGGCAGGGTATGGTGCCAGTGGGGAGGCTACTTCATGGATCCTCCTAACTACGTTCTCTAGTAGGACCTCAGAAGCTACTGCAGCTTCAAAAGGGCTGCCTGGATTCAACTTGCTGCACCCTACAGAAAACCTTACCAGATGAGCTAGCACACACCATCACCAACACAGATGCTGGAGAGGACTGCTCAGGCCTTTGTAGACGTTCCTTTAGGACTGTGTATTAGCCAGCAGCAGAAGGAAGCCTCGTGGCACAAGGCAGTCATGCCCAAGTTCAGCGTGTCTTCCCAATCTGCCATCCACTTGATGCATGTAGGAAATACATACTCAGGAACATCCTTGTCAGTGAAAGGATGAATTGCCCACTTTTGGAAATTCTGAGGTTTGGGAGACTGGGGGTGTGGGGGGAAGGGGGGTGTAGGTGGGACAGCAAATAAATGATGTATGAACAGCAGCTCTAGAGATCTTGCTATAGATCATAAAGACAGTAAGCAGACTTTGAACCAACATGCCCCCCCTTTTATGGAGACAATGCAAGGAAGGGCCTTTACAGGGGGACCATCCCATCATGAAAATGTCCTGAACTGAATGGGTAAGTGCTGCAACAGCACAGAAGTTCAGGGCAAAATTGACAGAGCTTCATACCTCAAGAAGCAGAGCACAGGTGGTGGATCCACTCAGGGTAACACTGAGGTATAGACTTCTTAGGAATACGAGTAGTCCCATTTTAGGCTTATGTGCTTTGTAGAAACAAGACCAAAACATTAAGCCTCTTCAATGGGCCAAACTTGAAATACAAAATGGGACATGAATGTAGCTGAGGTTACAATTAAAAGTTGTAGAAAGTTACTTTGTGCAGAAGTTAAGAATACATGAGTTTGAAGCTGCTATGCTCTAGTGGCTGAGACAGGCAATTACATTTATAAAAAAGAATTATCTAACTTATTAAAACCTCGCAAGCTTCTGTTGTCTGTGGGTCATCTGACCAGTACTCAGCAAATGGTACTGAGGTTTTCTTTTTCCCACTTTGTAAATAATGAATAAGAACTTACTTATGAAGTGCCAGCTTAATTTTAAGGGGCATTACCAGAGGTCTTGTAAGTCTGAGAGGGTTTTTCAGTTGACATCTTGCCCACCCATTTCTGCACCAGGCTCATATTATAGACTTTTTTGTCTAAGTTTAACATCCATTAAGTACTAATTAACCATGCCTGATGCAGTAGAAGTCAATGGCAGTTCTGTCACTGACTTGAAGAGAAACAAGACAGGGTAGACAAGCATACCTTGGCTACTGTTAAAATAATAATAGAAAATATAAACCCAAAAAACCTTAAAATATTTGATGGCTTAGTTCATGGTATTTGTGTTTGGAACTATTAGCCTTTATAAAACAGATCCTAGAATGATATCCAGAAGAACAAATTCCCTATATAGTAAGATCAAAAAACAAGTTAGTTTGCCTTTTAAACAATCAAAAAGGAACTACTCAAAACATGTTTCGCTTTATGCACTGAAAAATTAAAACTGAATGCTTGCATGAGCACAGTCCCTCTCTTTTTTAAAGTAATCATGTAACCACCAATTTCAAAAATACTGTCTAAATGCCCTGGGCCAGCAGAGCAACAGTTTGCTGCAGTGAGGCTGCCCTGATTTACAAAGACTGAAAGCATGGTTCACAGTACTGTATCTAATCCACGCAAGTATTTCTACAGCCTCCATCTCAGAGGGTTTTGTGTGCACCAAACATCAATCCCCCAGTTTGTCTGGGTTACTTCCAAATGCCAAGAGCGCAGACAACCCTGCACCGTCCCAGCAGCACAGGCCCTGTGCTGTGACAATGCACTTTTGTCACAGAAGCTGCCACAGACCCTTAATTTCGCAGCCCCGCACTAACAGGTCTGTCTACAACGTGGCTTGCTCCCTCGGCTGTCCCCAGGCAGCTCTACCTCGAAATGCCAATGTACTGATGTAAGCATTTGAAATGAGCTTGCTCAGGAGTGCGTAGATTAGCTGTGTTGCCAGGCTCTAGCCACTCTAACCCCCTTTTCCACTTCAGTGGGCTGAGCTTTTGACATTCTGAAAAGCACCATTTAAAATTAATTAAAGCTCCTTATTTTGTACCAAATCTCACCACTACCAACTCTTTATTGTTTTTTCCGGGGGTGGGGGGTGGGGGGGGGTGGGGGTGGGGGGCGGGGGGGGGTGTCCAGTCAGCAAGGTGTTCTGAGCTATGCTACCAAAACTCATGGATGAGGAGATATTTCAGGGTAAACAGGTTGCGAACTGTGTTTCCGCAAAGCACAGGTTTTGCACAGATTACTGGACTCCTCTGATGGAATCCACATGTTATACTGCAAGGCAAGGCAAACTTTCTGGCAATAACTTCTTAAGGAGATTTATTATATTATTTTTACTACTGCGCACAACATTGTAAAGTTTTACTTGAGGCATATACCAAGTAAATTTTTAAAATAATTTGTTACGAACTGTAACAAAATAGTTTAATACACATATGACCAAGCCAACTATTTTCCAGTCTATTTGTTACAGCTGATTTATGATTTTTTTAAACAGCTGGAGGCAAATACTTTCTTTTAGTTTCCTCTTCTGAAACATCTTCTGCCCATCTGATAAAAACAATTAATCTAAAGATAATTTTACTGCATGTTTGAACTGTCACCTACAAGATAGCGTAATGCAGTCATGTCAATTTGTGCACACAACATTTTATTAGATCGCTGCTCATTGTGAAGGAGATCACAACAGTGAACTAATCCAGCATATGAAGTGTTCTTCAGCACTTCATATTTGGCAAACATCAAATTTCTGAACTATCCACCAAAATGTAAATGGGATACTTGATATTCAAACTAACAGCAGGTTGTCCCATACAAAATAGTGTTCTTTAAACATTAGGCATTGATTGTATAGCACTCAGCACTTCTGTGGTATTTTGAAATATGATGTTGACAAACATTGAGCGGGAAAAATGTAATACAATAGGTTCAAACTAAAATGGTATAAAAGCAACAGTTAGAAGCAAATACCACAGTCAAAGCATAGTGGCATGAAACCTAATGTAGCTGCTGTATTCATGATCTAGTGAGCTCAGAGGATGCCCAGCTAGTCAAAACAATTAGTCTGATACATCATTACTCATAGCGGAACAGCTTCACTTTACATTACTTTAGACAGGGCAGTAGCATAATAGGCTCTTCAGAGCTTTACAGCAAAAAAATCTCTTGGATTCACAGTTACAGTACTGTGAAATCCTCCTTTCTGAACAAAACTAAAAAGAAGGGAATTTTCAGGTAGAATTTGAGTTACACACAGAGATGACTGCACAAGTATAAACATCAGCAATTGCTGGGAATTTCTGGAAGTTGTATTTTTGTGTTAGATCCTGCTTTTTCTGTTATTAACAGAGTAAACAACAATTTATTCTTCTAGAGAAAATGTGTCAGAATCTAGCCCTAAATGTGTAAGATGTCTTAACTCTTCTGCTGCTCAGTCTCAAGTTTAATTCAACTGTGTGACTATGCCAATTCCCTGTTGGCAGTATAGATAGGGCAAGGAAAAAAACAGCCACAATGTACACAGTTTATTTCTTATGTACATTGATTTGTGTGAAAGTTAGGAAAACTTTCCTTCAAGAGTAAGACTAAACACCTGTAAACATATTTATAATCTGTAAACATCTACAATACTTTAACAGAATAAGTGAATATCTTTTCATTTAAGACTATTACAGGATTCTTCTCTACTTCTAAGCATCCTAACTTGTACAAATGTCCTTGCACTAGTTAAACCCACTTCTCCACTGCTCTGCCCTTTGTGCAGATACTTGTACCTGTGCTGAGTAGTTATAAAATGCTTCCAAGTCAGAACAGCACAGTTTCATATACTAGCACCAGCATAAACAAATAGCAACACAAGACATAAGGCAGTAGAGAATCAGGCACTGAACACTACAGTCGCATGAGAAGGAGTCTCCAGAACATAAATGCTGCTACAAGTTCCCTTTTTAACCAGAAGGAGCCTTCCCATACCTCTGAGAGCTGAATCAGGCTAATGACAAATATTTCTACATGGAGTACACAAGGGCAAAGTGTCCTAAGAGGTCTCGGTAGAGATTAAGAGGAGTTCATAGGCACTGGCACAGTACAGACTGAGCCCTTGAGTCACTTCTGTTGCAAACCCAAATGATTAAGATAAATAAATCACAAACAAAACATCTCTGCATTGTTTATCAGGCTCCCATAGATTCTGCTGCAAGGATCCCCTCTCAGCCCTGTGACACCTCTCTACTGGGATGCAGCAACAACAACCAAACTCAGTGGTGGAAATCCAGTTAAAATATATATCTATATATATATATCTTTTATCAGGATTATTTTTAATCTGGCAAGGTTTGTATCCAAGCGTGCTGCCTTCTCCCCCACAACACACTCTCACAAACTGTCGTGTCAACACAAGGGAGGGGGCAGGCCTGGGTTAGGAATAGGTGGCCAACAGTTTTGTGAGCTGGCATTGCTCCTGCAAAAAAGGGTATAGGGACAAATATCTTTGATTACACAGAAACTGTCAAAGTGGATGAAACCCAAAGTCCAGCCAACCTTGTGTCTTGTCCAAGAGTTATGCTGATACATATTTTTTTAATATACACCTTATGTAGTGCCAGGCACATTCTCTGATCCTTAAATTAGAAGTCCACAATTATTTTCAGAAAAATGCAAGTGTTGAAGCCCACTATTTGCTTCTGTGGGCATTTGTCCTGATAAAATTCATCTATGGAGGTGCTTGTGGAGACTGAAAATAATGTGGGAGCCAAAAAAATTTGGCAAACTGACCTGGAAATGCCTTCAAGTCCAGTTTCCTGGTATTATCACAAAATCTCTTACATAAACTAGTCAAGATTCATTAAGAAATATTTATTAGCCCGTTATACCCATGGGGAAAGGTTGTTCTGCTGATCAGAGTCTTCTCATGCTAAACCTGAACAATCATGGCCAACTCCTGCTCATTTCTTCTCATGTCAGCGCTAGTTCTTCATTACACCTCCATTTTGCTTATCTTTCTGATAAAGCAGAAAATAACCCTCCTCAAGAGCGAAAAGAATTAATTTAAAAATAAGTTATAAAAGATTAGAGGATTTTTACCAAACTATGATAATAGAAAATCTTTTGGAAGCTAATATCCCTATGCCAAGGATTTAATCCCATCTCATGCAAATTTCCATCAGTTTTTTGGGTGTGCATGGAAATAAAGAACTGTACTTGACTGTCCCATAAATTTTATCTGCTCTTCTCAGAGAAGCAAGGGTTTGTAGAGTCCCTTTATCTCTCTATCTAAAAGGAATAAACCCAAGAGTTCTCAAACCAAAACATCATGGAAGAAGTCCCTCTTAACAGTCAGTTACATACATCACCAAGCTAGTATTACTAAATTGGGAATTTTTTACATTAAACAAAACACAGAAAAATCTCAGCCTACCAGTGACTCGTTCTTTTTAATCACTACACTCACCAGTGACCGTCTATCCCTGTATTTTTTCTAACTTTCAGTATACAAAGGTGTAAGTATATGAACTGAAGCTGTAAACTAGCTTCCACTATCTTCCACTGCTTGTTGCAACCTACTGACATATTTTCTTCCCCCTACTCACACAGGGAAGCACAAATAAATATTTAAACAAAACCAAAACATCATCAGTGCACATTCTCTTTTCTTGTCAGAATGGAATCGACAAAAGAATAATCCCTTGTTGAGAGTTCTCTCTCTTTCTCACTCTCTTTTTTCCTCTGCTTAAAAGACTATGAACATTTGCTTCCCTTGTTTTCCTAAACAAGTCTTTGAAAAACATCAATTCATCCTGCAGGCTTTAGGAAGTTTACTGATCCTATCGGCTTAATAGCCCACTGCTACACTCAAAAGAAGGCACTAGTGCTCTTGACTGTTATGTCCTTTTTTAAAGCATGGCAAAGACATCACACACTCTGGCACGCCCTCACACTCTCTAGCACGTCCTTAATAGCATATAATAAATTAAATAACAAGACAGTCAGGAATTACTGGGACCAGCTAGTATTTTTTTCACCCCAGTGTTACAATTTACTTATTTATTTACATCATCAGAAGGAAATGGTTGCTCAGCATCCAGCTGGGCCTTCAAGTTGTGCTGTTCAGTGAGGAAACCTTTCAAATGCCAATACAAAGATCAGGGGTTAAGGTCCCGGTTCTGCTCCACTTGCAGATGCTGGAAGTTGCTTATATCAGGAGACTTTGGCCCTTCAAGAGTAAGCATATCATAACAAAATCAGTCTCCTAGGAACTGAAATTGTAGGAGATTCTAGGAAAAACACCTGCATTTTGGATTCATTATGAATAACGGAATTTGCCAAATGGCAATGAATGGTTTGCCTGTGTTTATTGTAGGAGGGAGCAAAATTGCTAATAGCAAAAGCACAACATCTACATCCCTCTTTCTCTCCAGAACTTTAGGGTGGATACTACTGGCCCTGCATCTTGCTTTCCTGCCTAAATCTTCCCATAAAGGTAAGATGGGCTCTTACTGTGTAAGGCTACATGGGAGCTGCAGGAAAACAGATACCATATTTCAACCCTTCATATTTGCCATTATGTATAAGAAGATTGAAAAGATAATTGTTTCCAGTAAGAGTAGTTCTACTATTACACTGAGGCTAATGTGTTCATTAGCCATAAATTCACAGAAAGATTTTGAGGAGCAGCTTTTTTCAAACAAGACAAAAAAATTCTTCACCTGCATCAGTGAGGGATGCTATTGCTTAGCCTAAAGAAGATCCTGATTTTTTTTATTATTTATCTCACAATCATAAACAGACACTGGTGTGAAATAACATCAACCAACTGATTAATTAAACAGCCAAGGAAAACTACCTCCACCAAATAACATCATTCAGTCCAGATGGGTCAATTTAATTTCTATTGGAAGACTCCAGTAAATTCAATATTATTTATTGCATTTATAAAACTACTGTTGTAAATGGACTCACAGTCAGACCATACAGATGTAATAATTAAAGTAAATGAGAATAATGAAGGTTAAGGACATCAGTCTCTTAGCTATCCCTCAATTTCTCAGGCTAGTTTTGATGTCAACCCTGTTCTGCTCTAAAATAAGGGAAAATAAGAAACTTGGCTATTAATTTTATATAGCAAAGTACAAAATATTTTAATGTAGACAAATCTCTTTGGCAGATCCTGACCTTGATCTCATTTCTGTTACAATGCTGCACTAGTTCCATCATTTCCATACCAGTAGGTATGGAAAGAAGGACAAGTCTGAATAACTTCCTGACTTAGGACTTCCATAGCTAACTAATAATTACATATCCCTGTCCCTCAGAACAGTTTAAAATGCCTGCTTAATTTTAAGCCTAGAGTTCAGTAAAACTGACAGCATGGGAAGTGACACTGATTCAATGGAATGCTGAGGCTTGCTAGAGAGATGTTTTTCTCAAATTGGACTGTAATGCTGTCTAATACCTTTATTTGGTATCAATGGATATATTGGTGTTTGGTATATATTACATAGTGCTATTACAATAAATGATTGGTTAGCTGAGAAACTGAAACTGTGGGGAAAAGAAGAAACAAATGGCTTCAAATTAAAACTTCCCCATTTTCCCACAAAACCTCAGCTATTTTACCTAAAATTTGGATCAATGTTACAGAAAATGTTTTATAGTTTCAAATACAAAAATCAAAATTAAATCAAACCCCCTTCAAACTGTTTAAATGTAATATTGTTAAAACAAAATCTGACAGCTATCAGATTCTTCCAAATGCAAAGAGCTGGGAAAATTCAATATGAATTTGTAAATAATTTCAACTAAATTAAATTAACTAGTTTTAGCTAATGGAAGACATATTTCATTTCACTCTATAGTTTGCAGTGTTTAAGAATATTTTGTGAGATTTTCATAAAAGGCAGCAGTTAACAATTGAAAACAATTTGCAGTTTAATTTTTCCCCCCATCTCTGACACCGGTTGTAAGAGGCTTTGGCTGCCAGGCAGTATAGTGTACATTTTTCCTGTACAATTATAGGTAAATGGATATACAAAGAGCATTAATATGGCACTCTGATAGCAAGATCCAACAATGTGTCTATATATGTATATATAACCTCACTGCATCATCAGACACACAGTTATGACCGGCTGGTTTTAGCCAACTTATTTTAAAGAGGTTGTTCACACTGCAGTCTATGGCATTTTTTGGTCAGGACACACTGCCTTTTTGGGGATTGGGGAAGACCAGCACTGCTTTTCTCAGATGAGTGCTGTTATGAACTACAAATACACCCATTCATGCAAGTAAGGTAAGTCTCAAAATAATAACTTACTTTCTAAGTTGAAAACCTTTATTACTTGTCCCCATCACAGGCTGTATTTCTGAATAACACTGTGGTATTGAAATAATACAAGCAAACAGCTTTAGAAAGAGAAATAACACATTTTAAAAACACATGTATAGTGTAACAGTGTGTACAATCTTTCTTTATGACCTCTCTTTACACAATTTCAGTGATTTGAAAATTAAGATTCTTGATGAGTCAAACTGAAGTGGATGCCAAAACTATTCAATATCAGTGAAATGCAGTTTAGAGTCAATAGGATTGGCCATCTAATGACGATTAAGTATGCTATAAATTTAAATCTTTGAACTACTTGTTGAGATTTATTCAGGCAGACAAACAAAGATAACAAAAGTCTTTTGTGTGTTTGTCACTCATTTCCGTTGCTCTGTTGTTGCAGTGTCAAATAATGTCAGTTATTTAAGCACAATTAATGTAATTTAAAATTCTCAACAAATTAAATTATAAAGATTAGCAGTCCAAGGAGGACCCTACCCATTTTTCTTGCACATTTTCTTTTTTTCCCCCAGTTTTGTGGCAACTTTTAAATCAATGAAAGGTGAGTTTCAACCTTGATTCTTAGAGAACCAGCCCATTTTGAGACAAAATTAATTTTCTTTTCATTAAGTTATTTCTCCCTGGTTCTGAAAAGGAAAACTGTACCTTGGAGTATAATTCAGGAAGATTTAATAATTTTTATAACATTCAGAAAAGTCAGACAGGAAGAGGCCATATATGCCAAATGACTCTCACCTATGCAAGGATTATTTCCTTTCATTTATGATTATATGTGTTCATTCAATGCAGGGGTACCTGCAGATCCGGTACTTGTGTGGTTACTAACTTCATTTTAGCAGAATTGGAAGAAAGCTTTTTAAAACAATGCCACAATATAAACGACCATTGAAGGAAAACCAGAGGCTTGATAAGGAAATATACAATTGTTTTATCTCCTTAATAAAAGGACATGAAGTCCTTCATTTAGAAATCTTGAAAATTAATTGAAGACAAAAAGATTGCCTATCTCTAGTCTTGCTTAATTAGAATAGGATTGGGGAAGTTATTCTATAAAAGCAACTTAAAGCTGGTCATCTCAAAGAAACAAAATTACCACCCATTGTGCCTAAATTATGTTGACTATGTTGAATGTTATATAATTTAGGTGGAAGGGGGTGAGATATTTTACATTTTGTGAGATCATACCTCAAGATTTAGTACAGCATCTAGAATTTCTTTGCAAGTAATAAAGACAATGATCTATTGTGTACTTCTATTACTAATTATTCTGTAAAGATTGTCTGTTCCAAAAGATAATTAGAAAGGGTGAAATTTAATTCCATTAAACAAAACTCAGCTGGGACATAATGAAATTTTGTTGTGAAGTAGTAGACTCACTTTGAAGCCAAATAAAAAGCTTTTACATCGATGGAATGAATAAGATTGTAAAAACTCACACCTTTTTTTTCCCCTTCTTTCCTGCACAAGCAGCATTTTAAAATAATTAGTCTAAAACTGAATTATACTTGCAAGAAATTTCAGTTCTCAGGTATTTCAGGAAAAAAAATGTCATCTTCTGCTTTTTACACAGATCAATTTTTAGTATTTGTTTTGCAGAAGTCAACAAAGCAGGCACAGAACAGAAGTAACCAAAGTGATCTATACTTATACATACCAAACTTCCCCAATTCCATAACTCAGTCTTCCCACTATTAGAGGGAAAACAAATAACCCGAATCCTGCCCAAACAAGCCCCATACAAGGCTCACCCCAAGCCATTTCTGGGTGGGAGGAGACCATCAGGCTGGCTCCAGGTCTTGATCACTTTTCCAAAGCGTCTAACATGCTTGGCCGAGTGATGATTTGGAGTGTGGACCCCTGTCCACACAAAAATAGTCCAAGAAATCCAGTGCAGAGCTGGAGAACTTGACCATTTTTCCCAGGCCACTCAGAGTAGCCAGCACTACTGCATGAAAGGTGTGCTTGAAGTAATGGCTAGTAACTGGGTTCAGGTCTTTATTGTCTCATTTGAAGGTCATAGGAACCTACTTAATGGCACAGGGCTTATTGTAAAGAAAAGAATGACATGAATACATTAGTAACCCATTTCTTTGAGGCTAACCACTAAACACAATGCAGCAGTAGATAATACGCTTGGGAAAACTCTTTGGGAAAATACATGAAACTGCTTGAAACCAACTTGCTTCAGTTCACTGGACCAAGTCCAAACATTACAGGGTTGAGTTTGGCTGACCGTAACGTCAAGCTGCTCCTGCAGTGGGATGAAAACGTTTCACACCACAGTTGTCATGCCCTGTGACAGTCCTTTACAAGAGCCTGAGCCCTGCACACCCATCCTGGGAAGAAAGAATTGATGAAGAACTGCCTGGCCAACAGGAGCATGAAGATGCAGGAAAGGAACAGAAGCAAGCTTCTAAACCGATCTCCTAAACAGGGCACTCAGCTTCAGCATTGTTTTTACCTGACTTTAGATCACCGAATTAGACTCCTGATTGACATCATTAAACCAGCGGCCTTAGGAAATATTGCACAACAGAGCACTTCCATATCAGATTTTAGGAACTTCACTACTGCCTGTCTAGCTTGTATGGACACTGCCAAATATCTGAGCACATCCCAACACCCCTGTGGAGAAAGGAAATGTTGTAATTACTATCTTATAGCAGGGGAACCAAAGTATAGAGAGAATAAGTGACTTGCCCGAAGTCCCATTGTTAAGGCTGTACCTTTCTTGACTCCAGGTAAGCACCCTAAGGACAGGGTATCTTTCCTCTCAAGGATCACGAGGCAATTGCTGGTTTTGCAAAAAAACCCAAGCAGCTCTTTTCCTCATGGTATGCTGAATGGATGTGAGTTATTTTTTAAGACCAATTCCTATTTTAACAGAAAGTGCCATTGCTAAATTCTGAAACTGAAAAGAATTTCAACATACTGTGACCTAATGACAGTGGATGTTAAGAACACATGTGGCTTTTTCGAGCTTTGTGGAACATTCCCATGAAGAGATACTTAGCAAATGCAGCTTTGTGTACATTTCACAGAACTCTGCCAGCATTACTGACTTTTACCCAGGTCTGAGCCTTACTCTAGACTGAAGTCACAAAAGAGGGGATTAGTAGGGCTACACTGAGGCTGTCTGTCACATAAATAGCTAATTAACTCCTGATTGGACTCTGCTAAATCCCCATTTCCTTTGCATTTTAGCCACTCTCCCCACAAAAAATAATTCTTATATAGCAGAAAAATAAAAACTGTAGTCAAGAGTAGTAACAAAACAAGCCTCTTCTGAAGAAAAAGTTGTTATATCATTAACATGACAATACGTGGCATTCTGTTGATACAGAGTTAATTGCCATCCTCAAATTATCACTTCTAAATATGACCCCAAAATGTAAAATTACAGCAACAAAAAACCGAAGCTGATCTTCAAGATATACAATGTCTTTCACAGAATTATTTATAAAGTAAATTTTAAATCTCTATACTACCTGCTACCTGAACTCACTATCAGTGGTGTAAATCTAGAGCAATCTGGAGTAAGACATGAGTTACAGAGTGTGACAGAGAAAAGAAGTAGGTCTATTCGCATTGAACTCATCTTTTCTGCACAAACATACGGTTTATACTAGATTCAAAGCAATCAGAACTACCCTTCCGTTTCACAGAAGCAAGTCTGCACCAAAAAGGGGGTGTTGGGAAATTCCTCTCCACAGGTAAAGCAACAACGCAATGATCTTCCTCTGAGACATTTCCAATAGCTACCTTGTCTCAAGGCATGTAAACACTTAGAACATGATCTGAATTTAGCTCTTTTCCATTTCCTGAACATCAGTTTATCAGTTTTAATGTATTTGAAAAATGAATAGACTACATTTTCTAGGTGCTGATTGGAATAAATAAAAGAAAAATTTTCATCCTTCCACATTTTTTAGAAATATCACTTTCTTGAAGTTCAAAATATAACAGAAGAAAATTAAGGAAGTGTTACAGCTATACAAAATGAGACAGGGAAAAATGTTTGCTTTAACTGTCTACAGTGTTAAGCATTTCAATCAGAACTAGTAATTTTATCTTTTAGAAATACCAAGCTATAAATTTATTTCCCAGCTGCAAGAGAAATTGCTGATATATAGTGTATCTGTTTTTCCAAAGTACTAGGCAGCTACCTTGAGGTGCTGCACACCCTTAACCCCCTCTGTACATAAGACCAAACTCTTTTCTATATGAACACACATCAAATGTTTACATCACCCAAGTGAAAGAGGATTTAAGAGGTGAGGGTATGAAGGTAACAATTTTAAGAACACATCACAAGTGGCAATGTTAATCATCAATAAAAGCAAGTTGTTGTTAGATAAAGGAAAGTTTCTCCATTTGACAGAAGACAGTGTACCCCTTGTTCTGAATCACAGAAAAAATTATTTTCACCACATAGAGTCAAACTTTCTGCAGAATCTTTCGTTCTCCAGCCCCAAATTGTTAGTGAACAGATATTATAAGTTACAGGAGAAAGAGGTAGACATCAAATATGAAGATAAGAACCAAATTACAAAGTGAGTCAAACTGAATGCAAAGGTTGGAAACAACCAAGTGGGAATTTCACTCCCATTTTTCCATCTTTTATCTCCTCTCCACACTACTGGATATCACAAATGGTTTTTCAAAGTCAGAATTACAAAATTCATTCTTTACTACATCAGGAATATTCCTGTGTTAGCTGTGAAGTACATATGAAAGGTGCTCGCAAATCATGGCTCACATGGCCTAACCAGTTATCCTAGAGCTGGCAATCATGCTAGCAATGCCAGAGACACACCAAAACCTACACAGCACCTCAGCAAGACAATTTCTGAACTGCCTGTCTCATATTAGATTTCAGTTAATGCCAAATTCAAGCATATGAATGCCTGTCATGTAGGGTGGAGGAGGGAAAGAGAAAGGAGGGAGCAGTGAGAAAAGATCAGCTGCCTTCAGAAATTAGTATTACATGAAATAAAAGAGCTCAAGACAGAAGGTCAGGTATCCTCTGTTATTAAGAACAAGCAGATTTAGTCATGGTTCCAAGCCACTTATTAAACTGAAATTCAATAGCCATTATTTTATTACCAACTCTAACCTTCCAATGGATATGCCAGTCCTACCACTGTCAGCTTGTTGGAAGCATTCAGAAGGTGCTTACTGCAATCCCCAGAGACATAAAAGATATGATAGAGGGGAACACAGGAGATCATAGCATTTCTTTGAGTTTGTGTATCCCTTATTTAACAGCTTGGTGTTCAAAGAGTGAACAAGCAAAACAAAACATGAGTGTTTGAATAAGGAATGTCTTCCAGTCAGTGAGATACCTAGTGTCTGTATGGCACTTTTGATGACAGTGCTGCACGTCTCAGGATAGTGCACATTTCCAAGGATCTCAGGATTTTTTTGCACAACCTTTTTCTTGCTACTTTTTCTCCAGCTTCACTCCATCAACACTGCCTGTCAAAGGGAGGTCTGAGGAACAGGTTGGAAGAAGCCAAGCTCCCTGCTACTACTCATTCTCCTTCAGAAACAGCAAAGGTGAAATCCTGGCTTTGTTGCAATAAATGGAACACATGCCAAAATCTCAAAGGGCAGAATTTCACCCTGTCAGGCTGTTCTCTGTAATATTAATGAGTCCCTATATACACACCCTTCAGAGGACAAGGGTTTGCAGGTGGATTCACAAAAAACAATGCCAAAGGCAGAAAGGGGAAAGTTTTTCCAAAAAGGTCTGTCCTCAGGGAGTAGGGTTCCCCATTACAGAAATCTCCTTCACTTCCAATGTCTCCTACTTTGTCCTCAAAATCCATTCCTCACCCAAGGAGACAATCCCACACAGTGAGAACCTTACAGACTTTTAGGATTTATTTTGTGCTTCTAAGGTTCTTACCAGTCTCCCAGGGTTGATATTTCCAAAGAAAAGTACAAATTGGCTCTTAAGAACAAAGACCATAATAAGACTTGCATTTCTTTTAAGCTCTGAGCATGTGCTACATGGTTCTAGTACACGCGAAAGAACAGAAAGCCCACACCTTGTAATGAGAGGGGGAAATCACTGCTAAAGAGGAAATTATCCCTGTTAGACAACAGGAACTGAATCATTTTTTGGTGGTTACTTGGTTAGGGTTTTTTTTTTTTTTTAATTCTCCACTATTTTTAAAGAGCATTTCCTTATGCAAACAAGAGCATTCACTGATCAGCACCAGTATCTCTTTGCTTTTGGTGTACATTAAGAAAATTAAATGGAATATTCTTAGAAAGACATCTGTGCCTGGGGTGACTCACATTTGATCAATCCCTATGAACTGTTCTCTTTTCAGAGGATGTGCAATTATTTGCTCAGTTAGGCTTAAACTTTTTATTTATCTAATCACCCCCCTGTAAAGCTTTGATCTGAGCTTCCAAAACCTATTTTTCTAACCACTTTAGCTACATATTTTAAGTCTTATTGTCTAATCAACTTCAGCCTGTAAAACATGCAATGTCCTACTTAATGCATCCTATTAGGAAATCAAGCTGCCGCATGGATTTTTAGATCTCTCATTTTGCAACCCCGTGAGCCATTTGGAAGCATCATTAATGTCATTATTCCAGGGGAGAAGGAGAGAACTGGCAGCAGAGTGAGCCTTCTACACGGCTGTCAGCTTTGCCCTGCTAACATTTGTGGAGTGACTCAGAGGTGAATCACAGGTTTCTGCAGGTGTACACCAGGGAGAGCTTGGATGATTTCCATGTCACAGTGGCTGCAAATGTTTACTTCATTAGTTCATGGGGTTACTCAGCAGTCCTAGCCAACTCAATTTCTCAATCTTACTGTATGGCAGTTTAAAAAAAAAAAAAAAAGAAAAAAAAAAAGGAGTAGATAGCAGCTTTGAAATTAAAAACACAAAACCAACCGTCAATTTGTAATTAGAAAATCTGAGCGATGTTGGAATGTGAATGGATTTACATGTAGCTGTCATTAAACACACATTATGAAATATTTCAAAGTGTATCTAGCGTTAGATCTATTATATTCTTTACTATAAGAGTAAAGGGTATATTTACTATATCCTTTTCCACACCAGTACATCCTGCACAAGAAATGGTGTCTGAACCTTGCATGGATGGTTATCTCTCTCCACTGAAAATGCATTTGCCTTAAGAATACTTTGTGATATCTCTACTCAGGAACTACTTCAACAGCTTTTTTGAAGTCTCCAGATGTTTTACAATAAGACTTTGCATAAGTAAGAGTAGTCACTTGGGATTTATGATGGCATCTCTCATCCACTGCTGCTGGTGTGGCTGTGAGCACTAAATTCCTGTAGCCACATCATCTCCTTATGTTTCAAGTTTGCAAGTGCTACAGCTGCCATAGGTAGGAGGAAATTCCTGTGTGCAGGACACTTTGTAGCTGTGTGAGACTCTACCTTAAATTTCTCTAAATTAGATTCCATAAGCCACTTTATCTACCCATTTTCCTAGTCTGTTTAAGTTATTTCTAACTGTACTGTCTTTTGACGTCACATCAACATGTTCCCCACAAGACTGGGTCATCAGCAAATGTTATCACTTTACTTCATATTCCTACTTTAAGGTTATTAATATATAAAGTGAACAAAATCAGGCCTCCCAGGACTGATCCTTGACCTGTGCAATACTCTAAGTAACCTCTAGCCAGCACAAACTCCCAGATGTTTCCACTTAGATGAGCTGTTTGTCTTAGATGTAGAAACCTGTTTTTCCCATGGTCAAGAAAAAGCCCCTCCTCAATTTACAAGACAAAATAATGAAAAAGTATGTTTTGCATAGTTACCATACCCAAAAGATTCTGGAAATCCTGGCTAGATTTTCTCTCCAGTACAAAACCAGTAATGGGTTACAACAAAGTCAGTTCATTCCTGTAATTAAAATTGATCAAGCTATCTGATACTCAATGGAAATAAAGATATTAAGACCTAATTTTCATTCAAACAAGCCTGACCAACTCAAGAGGAGTAAAATACTGGCTAAAGATTGAAAGGATATGAAGATAAAATGGAGTTGAGACCCACAAAAGTTGAAAGCTCTGTTTATCCCAGATTTCCTCCACATTTTATGAAAACAGCTGACCTTCAAAAGATCTCATTAGAAGCTACCCAACCAGAGAGCAGAGTACCACATCAGTTATATACTCACTGCATTATTATACCAACGACACACTTTCTTAAGGACGCACTTCTAACCACTAAAATGCTTTTCTACCTAAACTATGAACTTTTGAATATAATGGAGGATAAAAATGGAAGCTTGTGAGAAAACAGAGACACTTAAAACATATGTTCTAAGAGCATTCCAGTGACCCAGTATGCCATTCTGCATGCTCACACCGAAACTGCAAATGAAATCCAGGGAACTTGTAATCTCTGTAGTCAGAGTATTTCAAGACAGAAACAGCCATGTAGTGTTTATTAATAATACTAGCTGGGCTTTTTCTGGCCAAGGATCCTACCAAGTGTCATCTACACATGAAATGAACTCCACAGATACTTGCAGTTACAGCAGAGCAGTCTTGATAACTGCTGATGGTCCTTTCCAATTCTCTGCTCCCGAAAGAACAAGCTGTGCCCTAAAGCACCGGGTAACCAGCAAAAGGCAACGATGACAGTTGGCACAGACAGATGGAGGTTATCCAGCAGCAGCATCTCACAGCAGGGGGCTCAGCACCCCTCACCAGGCACCACCAGGCTCTGTATCACCAGCCAGATTGTGCTCTGGGTAGTAAAAATTTTCCTGGACTAAAATACGAGAGCAGTGTTCAAGTTAGCAAGGGGAAACCCAGGGAAAGAAAGCCTCCCACTCTCCTCCTCAACAGAAAACAGCATTGTCGCAGCTAATCCAGATGTCTGTGAGCTCCTCTGCCCCAGAAGTAAGGAAAGCACAATGAGAGAGCAACTCCAGGGATCCTGTATTACAGGTGCATAATGGTGCAAGGACATTGTGCAACACAGAAGCTGTACATCTACCTGTTCTTTAATTTCATGTATTATTTTAGCAGCTTATGTTCAAATCTGGACCCCATGAAAAAATGGTAGTCAGGTGAGGCAGGTACTGAATACAATGCAAGCTCATAGCCATGTTTATATATTAACAGCTCCCCTTAAACATATCTTGTTTCTGACTTAGCAGATAAACCAGCATCCCATCAAGGCAATAACTGCATAAATACCCATTTTCACTCAGCAGCAACTATCTAAAAACACACTTGAAGACAGATTTTTTAAATCCCATTAGAAAAGAATAATTGCTTAATCAAGTTACCATCCTAAAATTGGCACCAAATTCTTTCCAGGTCTTAAATGCAGACGACAATGGCAAGAGAGGAAAGAAATACATTTGAAAGCAGTCAAAGCGTGAAGTTGAAATGATGAGAACAACACTGTGCTGAGCTGCAAATCACATGGCACTGCAATCCCAATTGTTTAGATGTGCTTTATTTAAAAACTATTAGCATGTTATGCTATACTTACTCAAGTAAACTACAAAAACCTTGTAGAAACGAGCATTAGCTATTATGAATCCATTTCTGCATTGAACACACTGCCCCCAGGGTAAATGAGCACTAAAGCTTACTACAGCTATAAATATCCTGGTTTTCACATGGCCTGATTGAAAATGATGTAGGTGTGTTTGGCATTTAACTTGGGGAAGTCGTGTCAGCTCCCCTCCCTTCCTCCTCCCCATGCTAACAATGCTGTTTGGCAGCTTTTTCATTTTATCTCACCACAAATCTTTGCCAAAACTTGAATCTGCTCCTGACAGATTAACTGCCACCATAAAAGAAACTGGCATCTTTTTTTCCTGCAGATCCTGATTGAAAGGATAAGCTTGAATGACAATCTTCTCAAATAGCCAGGTCTCCTCTCAGGCCTGGGGTTGGGAAACGAGGACCAGTACAGTTGGAGAGGCTTTAGTTAGTCAGTAACCACACTTTAAATTCAATTATTTGAACAGTACAACAGACTGTGAGGCTAGATTCCCAGCTGTTTCGTAACTTATGTTGTCACTTGCACCTGTGCAAAGTGGGCACAAAATACTTCTAATTTGGCAGTTGGGAATTAGACCCCATATTTACATTTGCTTCCTGATTCCTGACTTTATTCATTAGCCAGCATGTGGTACACGAGCTGATGAATTATTGTTTAGCTTGTTTTGAAAACACATCACTTGCAAACATACTTTAAAAAGATCTGCAATAATTAGCTGCATTTTATTTTCTATGCTAACTGCACCTTTTTGTGTCTTCTTATGTATACATGCATACACAAGTACATTTATGTCAAATTAAATTTTGTCCCTTATGATTACTTTAGGGTCAAAATCAGGCCTGACTGAAACAACTGGAAAGGCAGAGATTTTAACAGAGTTCAATATACTTACACCAGGTTTGAATTCTGCTTTTCACCTCAAGGCACATTTCGGATTTCCAATGTACAGAGGACATTTTAAATCATGTTTTGCATTGACAAAATACAGGCAAGACTGCAGCTAACTTCATCCATACATCTTGACCAAGCTACGTTATCTTGCATTTCCTATTGATCAAAGGGCACGCATGCAGTTATATTGACTTTTCCTCTGTGCAGAGGAATCCTTACTTAGCACTCAGACACTCAGCTTAATGAACTGGGCTGAGGATCTAGCTCATCAAAATAACCTTCATATAACCAAATGTATCTTAGTGCTTTACCCACTCTCATGCTCATCCTTCCCATAAACGTCACCCTTCCTCTCAATTCAGGCTTTCATTTGACACCTCTCCTACACTCTTATCAACAGCAATGTGGGGGATCCTCAAGGTCCCGTATTTTACATAAAGCCTCACAGACAGCAATAGCACTGTATAAATAGTAAATAACAACAACAATGATAATTTAACAAGTAGGCATCAGCTTTAACAACTCATACCGTAGGTGGTGTTCACAGTCCACTGCAGGACCTTAACATCAACTCTGCTGATGCAGACAATGAAACTGACTTCAGGCTGAGGTAAAAATGATCAGAATTATTAATCTGGGTTAATATCTGGAACCTGGATGGGGATCAATCATCACTGAAGTATCAGTCACATCACCTATTGGTGCCAGAAAAATACAGAACCGTAATGATGCACAGGAGGTAAGAAATGTGTAAGGCCACTTAGACCCAAACCTCTTCTGTTGTAATGATCTACCAAGCAAAACTTAAAAAAAAGTGTCAAACATACAGAAAGCATTTGCTCACCGTAATTTACAGAACAACTAACATCAAAGTTTTAGCTAGATTTTCATCTAAGAATCAAGGAAGTAAGTCTGAAATGTTATAAAGTGGGGTGAGAACCTAACAGAATTCCACCTTGTTTTAATGCAATGACTTTTGGTAATGGGTTAGTAAAGTGTAAGCATCAAGACCACAGTTCTCTATAGGGAGAGACAAACCTTCAGTAGTACACAAACTATACTCTTATATATATGTTGTTTGCATGCATGCATATATATATTACATACAAATATATATGTTCAACTAATACAGTGGTACAGTCATTGTACAATAAATATGAGTTATGGCTGTATGAAGTTGCTTATATAATGCACTTTCTGCTGCTGAAGAACCTATAAGGTTCTAACTTTATATGGGACTTGCCCCCACTGTCATAGGGTATGTACTGATCCCACAGGTGTGTCAGCTGCACTGCTTGCTGAGTGCTCCTGATGTTGTCTCAATATGGCCTGGGAAAACAGAGTGCTATCATTTGCTGGTTTTCTAACCTGATTAGATGACTTTGGGGGAGATTATATTAGCAACTCAGGAGCGGACAGAGGGCAGATACCCACATATCTGGGAAGATACAGCTGCTGCAGCAGAATTATGAGCAAGGGAAAAGATTTGCACTCAACTGTATAAATTCTTGTTACATTCTGTTCCAAAAGTTGCATATACTTGCGTATACATTTATGTACAGAAGTGTGTATATATACATATACACACAAACAAACTTCAATGAAAATTGTATGTTGTCTCAGTCATATAGTACCAAGATCTAGGAGGGGGTGAAAACCAAGCATTTATCATCTTCCAAGATTTTAGCCATTCTCCAGGGCAAAAATCACTCCTAACATTGTATAAAGGGTGACATTACTGCAAAGCTAAGGACTATAGGCGACACTCTAAAAAATTCTTGGAGTTTGCTTGAAATACTTTAAAATGCACTCTGGTTTTTGTTTTGTTTAAGTTGGGATGGACAATTGACTATTGTGCAAAGGTAGATTGCATCCACAACTCGGTATTTGTAAAGCAATTTAAAGGTCACTTTAACAATTCCAGTAATAGTGACCATTAGTGATTTTGCAAAGAAAACAGCCATTGCAAGATAAACCAAAGTGCTCTGAAAGTAACTGCTATTCTTTCTTCTCTCTGTTCCTGAACTACCCTTATCCTTGTCGCATCTCACCTTCCAGTAGCATAGTAAGGGATGTGACTAGCAAGCATTGCATCTAGTATACTTTTTTATTTTCTCCCAAACTGCTATTATGCTATAATCTCACCCTAAGTCAACAAAATCATGGTAGGTTAATGCAATTTAATACTCATATGCAGACAGCTATCAATAGGGGAAACCCCAAAGCTACTTCAGATATTTATTAGACATTTACAAAATGTGTCCAAATAAGTTAGACATTTTTAAAGAGCAGAAGGTTTTTTTGGTTTGTGGTGTGGGTTTTTTCCTTCAAACTGAACAACCCTTCACTATAGTTCTATGAAAAGACACTGGAATAATATTATAGCCTTTACTTTAAGGTACTTCTGACAGTGATACCTAGACTGGAAGTTTCTGCAAGTACAGTTGCATAAATATATCTCTAATTACTCAGCTTTTATATAGTCTCTGCTTTCCAGAAAGAATTAGAAATGTGACATATGATCAGGACTGCAAGTATTTTTTCAAAGTTGGATTAATTAACAGTCTCTCAAAACCAGAAAGAACAAAGCTACCAGGTATGTGGAGCATTAATCACATCACTAGTAATTAGTGCTAGAATATAGAAATAAAAAGACAAAATGAGGCCATAAGAAATAAGTCTAATCCAACTACAGTTTTCCAGAAATACTGTAAGAAATAGGATAGAAACTACACAATTACATTTTTTAAATATAGGGTAGGGAAAACCTGGCTGGCTGGACCAGCTCAACACACTAAGAATGCTTAAAATGCTGAAGAAAAAGAACAATGATAGATGGCAAAATTGCAATATGTATGATTCAAAAAGTGTTATAACGCTAACATACAGGTGTCAGAGGGCAGTGTATAAAGCAGCAATATACATCAATGAAATACAGGGTAAATTTTAATCAAATTCATGCAGTCCTGAGGTTATGGACCTTAGTAATAACAAGATCAGTAACACAACAAATCACTAAACAGGCCCACAGGGACCCGAGTCTGGTAACCAGTGAGACAAATGTAAAAAAAATCAGTTTTGTGCTCGGAAGCTAAAGTTTGAGCATCTGCACAGCATAACTTTGTAGGGTCTCTCAGATACAGAGCTATGGCCTATTCCACCAACACTAAGCTATCCCACCCTCTCAGCATATAAACAATGAATATGCTGCAGAACTTCTCTCATGGCCGAGTCCAACTATACCCCAGTAAGCAGATGCCAAGAAGAGGACCACAGACCATATACAAAACCCATGTTCATGGCTTCAGCTGTCCAAAACGACACTAAAAATAAACCACAGAGAGATAGCAAAATAAGCATGATGCATCAAAGCATCATGGACACATCTGCTCTCTTCTGATCCTTGCTCCTACCTTTGTCAAACATCTTGCTGCACCTTGTTTCTTTTTTGCTCCTTTAAGCTGACAGGCATGTTGCTGACAAGTGGTAGAAGTGAGCATCCTGAAAAATCTGAACTCTGGCAAATCTACAAGGAAATTATTTTATCCTGAAGTATTAGCTTATACATTCTCATCCATTGTGATATCCCACACCATGGTTTATTTTCACATGTGTACTTTCCTGTGTGGTCAGGCAGTTTCTTGGTTTGAACTGCGTGTGGCAAAGTAGTACTTATGGACCATCAGTACAGAAGCAAGAGTTCACTGCAATAGGTGAGTTTTTTGAATTTCTCGCTAGAGCATATGCATCCTGGGCATTCCTACACTACGATCTAACTTCAGCACGTCCAATTATACTCAAGTGTGTGAACTGTGTACAAGAAAACCTTTCAGGTTCCTAAACAGTTCACAGCCTGATCTCTGCAAACATATTCCACAAATGAATGTTATCTGAATGAATGTAAATGGATTTCAACTTAAAAAGAGATTGTAAAGCTGACTGCTGGGCATTAGTAGTTGTGTTCCATTGATCACCTAGCTCTATGCATCTTAGCATAGTTTACAGTTGCTACTGCCTCATACCATCCCCCAGAAAGCGGTGAGCATTCTTAGATGTACACAGTGAGTAGACAGAGCAGACAGATACATAGGAGAGTAACTCACCAAGGTTACTCTCTGTAGGTCAGTGATATGGAAACAGGAATAAAGCCAATTTCTTCTGCTAGTATGAAACTATCTTTTCCCTCACTGGGATGCAAAGCTTTAGTTTTCAACAAAAATCTGGCTTTTCATCATTTAGACACTGATTCAAGAAAGCCCCAGCGTTTACTGAGCAGCAGTGGAACGGTATCTGTAAACATTTGGCTAAATCAGGGCCCCTGTGATTATGTTTTAACAAGTTTTTTTTATCAAAGAACCTAAAAAAAATCCCCACAAGAAAGATCTTTTCTTCACTTGTGGCTTACTAGTTTTCAGTAGATAACCACTTGGTTCCAATAATAATTTAGAAGAAAAAAGGCTAAGATACAATCAGTGTAAAAGCAATTAGCCAAATTATTTAATGGATTACTATAAATTACATTGTTTAATTACAAGATCAAATGAAATAATACTGGTTTCAATTAGAGCAATTCAAACCAGTGGTGAAGCAGGGACCCAACTGATTTTTTCAATGCTGCCTTCCAAGTCTCTCCAAAAAAGGTTACATTAACTACATGAAGACATAAAAACCTACAGTAATGACAAATCACTATAAGGATACTCTTGAATATATTTTTTTCAGCTACTTAGAAATTTGGATTTTACTACCAAATTATGTAATAATGACAATGAGGTGCAGAAAGGGAGAAGGAGACAGACGGAGTAAGATGTAATCCCAGATCTGAACCACATATTCTCCAGTTCCTACACAAAGACAAACCTCTTCATGTATATGCTTGTGTCACACAGATTTAAAACTTAACCAACCCACTTTACCGACCTTTTCTCCTTCTTTCCCCACACTGCATTGTCCTCCTCTTCATTCTTTTACACAGACTATGGGTGCTCATTTTCAAATTGTCCACCAAGTCTGATTTCTCAATCTCTAACTCCTTGCCCTTATCCATCCTAGTAGTCATTCTTCTCCAGCTTCTATAACACTGACTCTCCCTTCTCCCCCACACTTGGTCTTACCTGCATTTATCTCTGTAACTGTGTTATTTAGCGTGGCTTTGCATGAAAAATGCTACAAAGTGAGGTCTTTCATCAAGGCTATTCTTCACAAGGGGAAATATCAAATTGCCTGCAGTCTAAACTAGCCCAGTTCAGCACAAAGCTGCACAACCCCTAGCTCATGTGCCCCATGACTGGCACTTCAACATACTGTTTCAACAAGGGCTCCGGACAACAGCAGGCTGCTACAATACCACCCCAGTGCAACCCAGGCAAGCTCTCCTTCCAAATGCACTCATGCCTATATCCACATGCCCTTCCCTGCTGCTGATCTGCACATCACTTCCCCTGCCTGAATATAATCATCACCAGCCACACACAACCTGTATGCCACCCTCACTTCTTTCCCAGGCCACCCAGTAGAGCTGCAAGGAAGAGGAGCAAGACAGACAGCCTGGATTCAAGGATTTTTCCCCTGCTCCCCTCTGCTGCGATACCCACCAAAGACTGTCTCTGCCCTCTAAGCAAAAGTACTGCTGGAGCCATCTAGACCTGAGCCACAGAAACCTCATGATGAGCATGATTCTACCTGCACCCCAGAACAAGGGGTTCTGCATTTAGGCTGTACAGAAAGAAGCACCTGACTATTTGATTAATATTTTGTGTGCTGCTTTGAAGCATTCTGCAGAGCCCAGGTCCTTGGCCCAGCACAGCTTGCTTCCTACCCTTTCAACGTTACTGCACTGGTTGTTCCATCGCAACCTGTCCTCCCACCCATTAACTAGGGATGCAAAAGAAATCCCAGCACAACCCAGGCTAAAAATGAATGCACCCATCATAAGAAGAAGCTTAAATCATTACCTGCCTAATACATTTATAGAAAGGAACAGTTACACCACCTGAGAAATAAATATCAAGTATACATAATGAACAGCGTTACCTGCACAATAGTCCCGCTTGCTGAAATTAAGGATACCACCTCAGAAATATTACAACATTTTCCGCCCCAATGAAATTCCAAAACAAGGAACAAAATAAACTATGGGTAAGGAGGGAGGAGAGCAAAAAGCTGCTGTGGCCAAGCCAACAGAGGCCACCAGAGCTGGGTCCAGGGCTCTGACAGCCAACTCCCAACTGCTTGGTACTGACATTGCAAAACATACAGGCTTAACAAGTTGGATTTTCCTTTACAGATAACAGCAACTCAGATTAGAAAAAAATAGAACTCTCTATATTGAGGATTTTAAATCACCAAGATGTAACAAAACACCAAACAGCACAAGACATTTTTCTGCTGCTTTCCAATACATATCAAGAACTATCTCCCTTTAAAGCCACCATCTGTATTAGCTAGCAGATTGACTGCAGTGTTGTTTTGGCAATGGTGAGCACTGCAGCTCAGTGAGCACTGGTTTCACTCATCATTTTAATGGCATTCATGATTTTTGAATGGGTTGCAGGTACTATCAGGGATAGTTCATCAGAACTTTGTTTTGTGCAGGAAAGTTCTGGGCTTTATGATGGGTTGGATGTGAAATGAATTCAAAAGGAGTCTAAAATGCAAATGTATCCTCTGACTCCATGAGTCAGCAGAGTTATTTTCCCAGTTGGTTTGTGGCTTGAAAACTTCATATTAAGTTTGTTAAGTATATTAAAATATAATCAATTAGATATATTAAAAACAAACAATGCTTATATCTAAATATTAATTTCCCCTTTATGCAGTGTTGTCTCGGCTCATTATTTCGGCTTATTTCAGAGGCCAGGGGAGGGGGGCAGTGTGTGAGAGGAAAACCAGAAATGGAGCAAGCAAAATACCTCCAGCCAAACTAAGGCAAGAAGAATTATACTAACTTGTCCCTGTGAATCTGTGTGTTGTGTTGGTTTTGCTCCACTGTTTGTATCCACAACAACCTAATGATGTTGCTTTACAGAAATCCCTGCACATCCAGTACCAGGAGAGTGCTGCTGGTTTCAGCTCCTGAGCTCTGCAGGGAAAAAAAAATCTCAAGCTTGAGCTCACTGCAGCTCTAATTAAAAATAAAATACGGATGACTCATTTCACTGCTTATTGTTAATGGTTAAGCTACTGGAAGAAGCCCTACCAGAGCTCCTCCTGACCGAACATGCTCATGTGCTAGGTCTAGCAGAGAGCGTGTTTTGTTGAGAGCAGGAGTACTGGTCACAGGTTAACAAGGACTATTTAGGGACCTATCACCAGAAACATTATTTGCAATATATTAAACCAGAAGTCTACACTGGGGAAGGGGAGGGGGAAATAAACACACACATACAGTGTAATTACAGTCATTTTTTCTTGCATGGGAGGATATTTTCACCCACTGGTTCCAGCCCAAAGGTGAAGGGCTGTTTCCACTGCAGTAAAAATGAAAGCAACAGCAGTAGGGCTGCATAGATATCTATTTTTGTGCTGCTCTCGACTCAAAAAGAGCAGGACTTACTGGATCCGATATTCACTTTCACTGTAACCCTTTTATCTCTGTTGTTAAACTGTGAGGAAGTTATATATGATGCAGGTCTATGTTCCAAATTTTTTACCAGTATATCACTGTGGATCCTGCTTTTCCTAGCACTCCTTATTTCAGCTTTCTATCAAGAGCTGGAAAAGTTATAACGTTATCAAAGCTTTTATAGCACAGTTTTCTATTATATCTATAGGGCAGAGTTACCCGAGCCAACAGCGAGCTACCTTAAGTATCAGATACAAAACAAAAGCAGTAGTACAGACCTCCACGCATGCTAGTTTATGCTTAAACTCACCATCTCCAGTAACTCTGGAATAGCTCTCAGGAAAGGCAACTCTACAGCCAACACCTGACTCAGCTCATTTACTCTTACCATCTCTATGCTGCGCTACACTATCTACAACACAGACATTTATCATCACACACAAATACAACCTCATCGTATCTTAAGTGGATATAACTACAGTGGTGAAAGTTTGGGGTGCCCATTTTAAGGTCTTTTTGTGTCATAATGACATTGTTAAATGACTTTACTGTAAATAAAATTTCCTTCATATATCTGGTTTCTTCAGGTGTTCATTCCTCTAGAGAGACTCAGGTGTTACACACATCAAGCTCTCAGTTTTATTTTAAAAAAATTCCAAGAACAATAATCCAGTACCTGACAATTCATAACTGCCATACTTCAATGTTATGATCTACTACTAGAGAATGCATTAGTCTATTTATATCTTATATTCTATATTGCTCATAAGGGTTTCAAAGATATTTTGGTAACACTGTCCCTTCATAGATGGCATTGGTTGAGAGAAAACATTTCCAACGTGATCAAGAGTTACAGAATGGGCTAAGTATAGCAGAACCTATTGTATTAACAAGACAAGATTTGTTTTAAGTTCAGTGGGGAAAAGATACCTTTGATTTTTGAGAAGTTAAAGGGTGTTGCATTACCTAAGCACAATAGGATAAGTTAATGATGAAGTTTCAGTTTTAACTTGGAAACTGCTGGGTTATGTAGGCTTCAGCCTGTCACTAATAGGTATATTTTAACAAGGTACATGGGGATTTAGGGGAACAACTCACATATAACGTTAATGGGATTCACACAGCTAAATCCCTGTGCTGGAAACGTTTCTTCTAATGTGTCTTTAATTTGGCCTCTGTGTGTGCGAGCATACACGTGTGTGCATGTCTAGTTAATGGTTAAATGTATAAATAGGGACATTACACTTCCAAGTGTTACCATTTCATTCCATGACACATGACTAAAATGGAAGTAAAATATGGGTCCTGGAAGAGTAGTTTTTTGACAGCAGTGGGTAAATCTGCTCCAAAGGTTTGACAGGAATGAGGACATCACATCAGTTGCACACCTGTGGGCTCACAAGTCTGCATTGTTTATGCTCTTTGTGTCTTAAGGCAGGGTGACTTGTACAGTCAGTGCTCTACTTCTGACAGGATCCCTAGCAAAGGAGGTCTGCTGAAAATCTGGTTAGTGGTACGTGGGAGCAATGCATGTTGAACTGGTGAGAAAATCTGCTAAATGGCTGTAGTATGCCCGGCTGATCTGGCGCTGATTGTTGTGGGTAGCAGTCTATGTGGAACTTGGATTGCTATGGGGAGAAAGCTTGGCCAGTACACTGGAGAGCTAGAATAGGTGCACACAGCTACTATAGCAGCAGTAAATCAATTGCAACAGCTCTGTAAAGAATTTTCTAAATAAAAGAGAGAGTTTAATTTTAGAAACATGAAGTACTCTCATATTATTACCCACCAGGTGGTAAGCAATCCAGGAACCAGTCAACCTAAAAGGGACACCACACAAAAAGAAGCATGATTATCTGAGGGGCCAAGCAGCATCTTGAAACAGAGCAAACATACTGCATCAAAGGAGTGACCACCAGGATGTTGGATTTTCAGAAGTAAACCTGAGGACATAGCAGAACTGAGACTTGAATCAGCACCGAGCTGAACATTGACGCATGAAAAGGAAAGCAAAAAGTTAAAACTTCTTTTTTTCCTTACTATTTCATCAGTGATAAAGAATTAGGAGCAAGTAAAACTCAGGTGTCAAAAATAACATCTAAAACACTAAAATACCAGATAGCAGCATTTGATGGCAAGCATCAGCCAAAAAAATGAGACTATGCAGAGGGGATAGGGCTTACCCATGTAAAAAAAAAGACCACAAATTTTAGACTTAAAGCTGAAAGCAGTGGTGTGCACATGTAATCTTGGAACCCTATATGTTCTCTAGATAGTGAGTGCTGGTTTTATCTGAGGTAGAGTTAATTTTCTTCACAGTAGCTAGTATGGGGCTACATTTTAGATTTGTGCTGGAAACAGTGTTGACAATCCAGGGATGTTTTATATTTACTGCTGAGCAGCGCTTACACAGAGCCAAGGCCTTTTCTGCTTCTTACCCCACCCCACAAGCGAGCAGCTGGGGGTGCACAACAAGTTGGGAGGGGACACAGCTGGGACAGCTGACCCCAACTGGCCAAAGGGATATTCCATACTGTATTATGTCATGCTCAGCATATAAAGCTGGGGGAAGGAGGAAGAAGGAAGGTCATTCAGAGACATTCCTGGAGATGGCTGAATGCCTGCCTGCTGATGTGAAGTAGTGAATGAATTCCTTGTTTTGCTTTGCTTGCATGTGTAGTTTTTGCACCTATTAAATTGTCTTTATCTCAGCCCATGAGTTTTCTCACTTTTACTCTTCTGATTCTCTCTTCCATCCCACCGGGGGGAGCGAACAAGCAGCTGTGTGGTGCTTAGCTGTTGGCTGAGGGTTAAACCATGATAGTGTTTTAAGAGCACAATGTGTCTTTTGAGCTTACAAGAAAGATTCACAGGGGAAAGAAGCATTAGCCTAGAGAAACATGTCTCCAGATGACAAAGACAGCTAGCTGAACAGGCCCCCCAAAATGCAAAGCAATAACAAGTACTAAAGCATAAGTAGGATGTAGTTTCTAGCAAGGTTAAGTACCAAGAAATACAGGGTCCATGACCCAGGACATAGAATGTGGAAAGCAAAAGAAAGGCAATGGTTGTCCAAGGTGAACGTGGAAAACAGAATTCTGTGTCCCAATGACAGAGAGATCCCAGGAAGAAAAAGTAAATGTACATGCACTGATTATGGTTACAGAGACTTCCAATGAAAATTAAGACAACTACTGAGGTCTGTAGCACATTAAACAAACAAACAAACAACACCTAGGGTATGTGATCTCAAGAAAAGGCTATTGGCCATGCTGCTGCCCTGTTTGTGACTATTACATGATCAGTGGCCAACTTGCTTTCACCTGTATGAAGCCAGTAGTAATTTAAATCATACAGCACTGATAAGCATCAGTCTTGAGACTAAACAATGGGTTCAACAGAATATTCACCTCCATGAAGAGAAGTCAAAGACAAACAGTATCTCTGTTTTAGAGGGACTTCTATCCCACTTTTGAACATGGGACTACCAAAGAATGCCCAGGATAAAAGGCATCTAGTCAGTTATAGAGAGGTCTACCTCTCTTTCAGGCTCTCTGCATGCCTTTCTAAAGCAGGTACCCTCTTGTTACTTCCAGATAATTTAAAACCTATATTGAATCTAGACTGAGAAAAGGGTTTTATCAGTATTTGCGCAGCACCTACCAATGGCATCAGTTCTGAGAGTTGCCTCTGATGGTTGGTGTGATACAAAGAGGTCAATAATGAAATAATGTTTTAAAATAAATCAGGTACCTACTGCCCAAGAAGTTTGCCTTTATCCTTCTAATCTGTCTGTATTTTAATGCTGAATGTGAGGAAAGAAAAGGTCCTTCTTTGTGGCTCTAAACCCAGCAGAGAGGGACTCAAGCCTAGATCTGCCATAACACCCAGGTAAGTGACCTTGCTACTGGGATATGATATTCCCCTTGCCTCCCTGGTGCTGTACTATTCTGCATAATTTATTAGCTATGAACAGAGTAAGGAAAGAAGTTACTCTACAGCCTGATGATTACTGCAGTGACACAGAAAGACAAAGACACATGTTAAATCCATGACTTGAAACACAGACACTTAACTTGAAGCTTCCCTGCGTGTGCTAGGCACCAGCCTGTCCTGTGGGAGCAGTAACTGCTATAGCACCTTGTTACTGCTACCTGCCAAAGATTTTAGCAATATTACTGGAGAAGCAAGTGTTTTCCAGAAGCCTAAATTTTACCTTGATAACGCATGCTCTTAGTACAAAGTTTTACAAAATAGATTCAGACCTGTCTAAAACAATCACCAAAGTGAAGGTATTTTGATTACTCAAAGTAAAAAGGATTTCCTTTTGTTTTACTTTGCTGGTTCCTTCTGCAAACTTCAATTTTTACTTGAGTGTCATATCCATTTTGATAACGGATCACTCGTCTACTTTCATATCTCACTGCCAAATGGGACTCACCTGTTATCTCTGATTGCAGGCAATTCGAACTTAAAGCAAGCCTGTCTATCAACTACTGTTTTAACAGCTGATTAATTAGGGCTACATGGATCCTGTGGAGGGCTTTATCTGAAGAGCAGCTCAACCATTAGTAGAAAAAACTTCCTTGTACACTCCTAGCTCAGATAACAAAGCAAGATAATAGCTCACAATCCTCTTCCAGCTAACACAAATAGAGGCACTCCCTCTTATCCTAACACATGAGTCAAACAAATCCCCATGATATCGTACTATAGAGCTGAATTCTCCAATGTTTCTGAAAATGAGTATCAGAAAACAGACACATAAATGACACATTATTAACCAAAAGTGTTACTATCAAGGATAAATTGCCTGCCTCTCTCTTTCCATTCTTTCTTTTTCCTCTCTAGCTTGTTTTTTTGTTGTTGTTGTTTTAAAAAATTTTTAAACAATCAGAGAAATCAGTCCCTAGAGAAATATGAGAATGCACTGTGGTCCTGTACTGATCTTGGGCTACCACTGCCAAATAATGATTTATCTCTTTGCCTTTAACTCATTCTTTAATATTCTTTCAGATGATGATTGGTGATCCAGGCCACGAAAAATTCACTGTTCTTTCAGTATTTATTCCTCTTACTTAAACTAATTCAATCCACATTTCTGCATCAGACCTGTGAACTGCCCTTATCTTTTCCTATGGTTTTGGAACCCATACAGGCCGCTGTAAGGCAGGTCCATATGTTCAATGCAATGATATGCAGAATTCAGTTGTGCAAGGCAGTGGTATAGTGTGCTCTTGAAGCCAAAACTTAAGTTGTCTCCAAGACTGATTGAGTAAATTGAGTGAAGAAAAGCTTATCAAGTATTAATGACATGCTGGATCCATGGCAACCTGCATCTCAGGAGTTTTTTTTGATCCTTGGCTTCCCTAAGAATCCACTACTGATGATCCTCATGGAAGGCAGCATCAGGGAAGATGGGCTTTTTGTCTGGCTCTAAAGGGCTGGTTTTATATCAAAAACCTGATCCAAAGTCCACTAACATTAATGGGAACTCTTCTACTGATTCTAAAAGACTCAAAAACAGACTCAAAGAGAGCACTCAGCATCCTGTTGCTCCCTATAGGGGCTTTACTTCTAGGGTTGTTTTTTTTAAAAAAAACAACAAAAACAAAAAAAACACCCCACCAAACAAAACCAACCCCCATATCCCACTCCAAAAAAAAACCCAAAAAAAATCCAAAATTCAAGAAACAAAAAGTCTGTAAACCTGCAAAAGCTTTTTTTCCTCCCCTTTAATAAGAGGAGATTGCATGAAGAACTCGGCATTTGCCCATTTCTGAAATTGCAGCCTATCAGCAACAAAAACAGTATTTCCAGCAAGCTCAACATAAAATTTTATTGGTCATTGCCACAAAATCATCTCTCATTCTCAGTTAAGATTTCAGTGCAGTTTCTTTTTATGGTACTGTTCCAAGTTCTATCTGGAATAGCTAGGTTTCAAATGGCTGAAGCCACATAATATTTCTTCAGGATGCATCCCCAATTAACTGAATCTACCTAATGCATTTCAGATGTTACTCTTTCTGTGGTCAGGTATTTTACAGGCATCTACAGGTGAGAGAAGGCCCAAAGGACTTGAAAGGTACTGCCACTTTCACCCAAAATCTTGAATAGAGATTAACATACCATTAGAACCTTATCAACAGAAAGATATATCATAAGGAAAAATAGTCAATGGATGTATTTCTTGCAGAAGTCAATTTTGCAGCAGAGAACAGAAAAGACAGGGAATAAATGTAACCATATCCTTGATAAGACATCTGCTCTTCTGAAATTCTGTGTACTGAATGTCAGGAGTTTTGATCTATTTTGTGCATATATTGCCAATTAAATAAATCTCATTAATTTTAAAACAATCTTGCAATATCAGGTTGTTTGAATGATTTCTCAAGAAGATCAGAGATTGTAATGCTTGATTCACGTATATTACTGAAGGCATTACTCTGGCAAGTCAAAGCAAGTGTAGAAATGCCAGCAAGGACTAAAGAAGGCAAACTGTCAGACCTTGGTCTCAGATGCCCAACATACCACCACTGTGATTCACTTGTTACTTTCACTAGCACAGCTTTTTTCCACACAACAATGAATGAAGCACCAGCAGAGCCTCAGATTCAGAGAGCCTGATTTCTACCTAAGGTCCTGTCCAGGTGTTTCCCACGTTAGGCACCCCTAGCATAGAGGTGCTCAGTAGGGAACGCTACACTCGCAGGGTACTGGGTAGCATTTGCATTACTGTTTCCACAGATCCCATAGGGCCAAATCCTATCCTCATGGCTCAACATAAACTTAGCCTGGATCATCCTCCAAAAAGCATACTATTATTGAAATTATATTTTAAGTGATCTGTAACCATTATATGCTTTAGGAAAAGATTGAGATTCAGCTCAACAAAAATGTATTTCTTTTGTCTTTTTCAAGGGAAAAGGCCTCGCATATATTTTAGCACTTTGGAGAACTCTTTTCCCCAGAATCTGTGCCAGGGACTAATGACATATGGTATCCTTTCTTAGATTTGCAAGTTGAAAAGAGAAAGAGAAGACCCCTTTCATTACAGCATAATAGCATGCTTGCAATAGTTCAATAGCTATAATGAAACATGACAACCCAGATCTGCTTCCAGTGATGTCTCAAGCCAGTGTCTGAATTGCACATTTTTTGAACACGCGTCAAGTCACAACTAAATGCAAAATTCCTATATATTTAGAGGGGGAGGGGGGGAAATAATCTTAATTTTCATATTTTGTAGTGATCAGCCATTTTCAAATAACCAGTTTCCACAAAATGTTGTAAATTGTTACTTGTTCTAAAAGAAATGTATATTTTCCTTATTATTTTGGGATGCTTAAAAACATTTTCCTGAGCCCTGGCACTGTAATCTGTGGCAGTGATCATTATATTTAAACAAAGAGCAAATCATACAGTCGCAGATGAAGGGGAAAAAGCTGAAAAAAATAAAAACGTAAGGAAAAGCACTGTGCATTTGTCTCTTGTCCAACTGTAGGAAGTCTGAGTTCGGATCTGCCTGTCTTTAGGTGTGTTTCTTATACATGTAAAATGCAAATATATAGGATACACCACAGTTTAAAAGTATACATGTATCAGATACCAAAATGCAAATCTGGATCCTTTTTCTCAGTATTCTAAATTTAGATCCTGTTCACTCAACCGCCATGGTTACATGACCTACACCACTTTGTACCAGCCAAGGCTTCTGACTCTGGGTTACTACTTTGCTTCGTACATAACCACTTGCCTTGATATTTAAATATCATGACCTAGACCAATCAAAAGTCTCAAAATTTTCTTACTACTCACAAGATCTACAAAACAAGAAGTCCTGTAGCATCTTAATGACTGATTCTTTAAGGTTAATGTCCACTTGGAAACTACAAAGGTGAAAAATTTACCACTTTCATTAAACAAAAACTCAGGCTGTCACATTAAGACATGACTCCAGAAGTTGTGACTTGAAGAGAAACACTAAGTACTTCTATAAACTCAGAGAGAAAAATACCCATTTCTGATGATATTGACTGTGCACCCAACTGCAGGCCTCACAGGCAAAAATCTGACTCAAGTCTCATGTAGACATATAAGAAAAATCCTGTGGAAACAGTGCAGGGTAGTACATGATGAAAGACAAAGCAAACTCTTTCAGCTTGGCTCATAAAACACTGGGCTGAAGCCCAGACTTTGATGCTTCCTGGTTAAGAAGTGAAAATACTAAAAAACAAATAAACAAACAAAACCCCTATAGATTACAAGAACTGCTGTAAGTTAACACATTTCAAATTGCTTGTAAGTGACAGGGTTCTTCCATGTTCCAAGCAGACTGTACACACACGGTGGACAGAATCCAAATTCAACCATTTGCCAGCCTTCGTCTTCACTCTTAACTTTAATTAACAAAACAAAGGCCTCTTCTAGTATTTCTCAAAACGTGATTTTTTTCTTTAAAAAAATATTATTTTCCTCTCTCTGCTAAAACTCTCAAGTCTCCTTAATACTCTTGTGGTGGCACTAATAGGATTCCATTATCTGACACATAGTGAGTCATCACAAAGAAACAGAAAACCTTGCTTTCCTATGCAGGAGTCAAGTATCTGCTGCTTTGTAAGGTCTCAGCAAAAAGGTGTCTGTTTAAGTAAATTCATTGGTTTACTGCCATGTTATAAAAGTAGGGGTGATTGAAAATAAATAAATAAATCAAGGTTGCACAAAGTCAACAGAAGTCACATAAACAAGAAATAGCTGGTTGCATTTTTCATTGCAAAGTCAACAACAGTCGGTCAAAGTTCCAAGGGCTGTAGTAGTTTTTTCAATCATACAAGCATACTCTTCGATACTGTCCTTCTAGGCCTGGATTTGTGATTTGAGTGTAAAATGGAGTGTATCTTGGACAATTTGGCTTTGTACTTAGACTAAAATTTACTTAAAGCTGAACATGAAAAATGAAATTAGAGAACTATTTGATTTAGAAATAACTTGCACAAAACCACTGAAATGCAAGCTCTGGAAAATGCAAACAAACTACATACAGTTTTAACCATTATTTTACTAATAGGGTCAAATTCTAATTTCAGCAACCTGGGTCCATCTGCTTTGATCTCTACAAGGGTTGCACGCATCTACCCAAGAATGGTTCTCAATAATTGTATGTTAGCTCTGAGCAAAATGAGTCACAGTGAAAACAAACACCTGCCCTGTTCTCAATTGACAGCTCACACATTGTATTTTACATCTTTGAGTTTGGATTCTAACCTTCCTGCAAATTTGGAGTGATACTGCTGAAGACAATGAGGATTTCTATTGTTGTAATGAAGGACAGAGTCTGTCCATAGAGATTTTTTTTTAATAAAATCTTCAAACAGGCATTTTAAGTGAATTTCACAATGTCTTTAGTCAAAAATGAGCTGTTCACTAACTGAAAGTAACAACCAAAAAGAAAAGTTAAGGGATAAAAAAAAAAAAAGGTTAAAACTGTAGGGACTGGGATATTTAATCATTGATAACACTGACTGAATTGTAAAGAGGCTCAAAAGAAGGTGTATGTGAATGGAGATGTCAGATTAGCTTTCCTACTGGTTGGGATTTCAATAACTGACAGTAGATAAGATACAATTAGTATTCATATATTGAGGCCAGAGATTCGGAACCAGTTTTCAAAGTATTGTCTAGCCTTGAAAAAGTTCGAGCTGCTTTATTAAATTTCTACAAAATATGTATTTTAATAAAAATGCACTTCACAAGAAAAGAAAAATGTTGGATGATTGTCTTAATGCTTCAACGACCAGAAAACCAGCTGAGAAGAAAATTCTGTTTGAGACTCCTGGAAACTGCATGACTGATCTGTCAAGACTTCCACTGTACTTGAAAGGTCCATGGGTCACAACCGCAGGAAGTCACATTTTGAGACCCAGCTATGAAGCTATTCGAATGGCCCGAAGATATATCCCACATCAAATGGCTGACCTCCTGCACTTGTATACTACAGGTCAGCTTACATTTTTTAGCTTGAGGCCCTTGCTGATTCCCTTTCATAATACCCTGGAACAAAGAAACACACTCAACTTTCTGGGAAGTCTCCCTGGGTTACCTAGAACTCAGCTTGGCAGAACCGAGTGCAGCAGCTCTTTTACAAACAAGTTCATCTCTTTCAAATGGAGGCAATAACATAGTGCATGCGCACATTAACTGCTACCCATCTATGGTTTTAGAGCCCACTGAAAACAATTTCTCCAAATGGAGCTCCTAACTGCCTTTAATAGCTTCTGTCCCAAACTATGCATTGTAAAAATATTTCAATTATTTGGCTTTGTAGAAGAGAAATGATGACTTGTATAAATAAATGTTTCTAAAAAGCTACCAGGTCACCCTTTAGTCCTCTGCTGTTAAAATGGACATACCAGCAGAACTATTATAACACAGCCACTATGTAAATCCACAATCCAGTATGTAAAAACTCTGATAAAACAGAAAACTGCCACTATATGTCAGATACCC
This sequence comes from Falco naumanni, assembly GCF_017639655.2. Taxonomy (NCBI): domain Eukaryota; kingdom Metazoa; phylum Chordata; class Aves; order Falconiformes; family Falconidae; genus Falco; species Falco naumanni. The sequence goes on from NC_054066.1 coordinate 20,600,408, forward strand.
CACACAGTTATCAGTTAGATGTAATTATCTTTCTTCAAATGTTAGAGCTTCATTTACTTTTCAGATTTCTTTGGTCTCACCAGAAATGTTCACTGCAGGGAAAAAACATACTGAAAGTTTACACAACATACATGTGATGAAAAATTCTAGAATTTTAATGAAAAAAACTATAGAACCATTAATGATAATCTTCCATTTGTAGAACATAGCACTGCTGTATGATTTTAGCTAGTTACTTTGACATGTGGGACTACATTCTCCAAACTTAGGTCAACATAGTATCGAATACTTGCAGAGCACTGGATTCTACAAAATACAAAAATATCACAAGTGGTTTAAAACATTCATTGATACTAATGAATAATATCACCAAATAATAGTGGTTTCCTGGATTCATTTCAGTCTACATTAAGCAAGTGTGGTTACTTTGATGTATTTATTGCCTCTAAAAATAAAATACAATAAACTACATCATTCTGTTAACTGTTCATAGCAGAAGAGTACAATATATCATCAAATGTAGAAAATATAAATCTGTAAAGATCCTGTCTCCAAAGCTTTCAAATGCCCTCAGCTTGGTGGATTTTTTGGTTTAGTAGAAAGAATAATTTTTTATTGTTTTTTCATGAGATGGTATAATCTATCTGTAATACATTAAAGCTTCATGATTTAGGATTCATATTTTAGGTCCATCTACCCTCCTGACTAAGTCAAGTTTAAAAAAAAATGCAAACCATAAAAGGCAGAAATGTACCTACAGAGGCACTATACACAATGGAAAAAAAAAAAAAAAACCACAAAAGAAAACACAAACCCAAAACAGCAGAGCACTAGTAAATACTAAATTGGCATCCAGACAAAACTGTTTTATTTGGCATTAAAACATTGCCTCAGAAACCAAACCAATACATAAGTAAACTTGGCTTTCCTCCATTTCATATAAACAGACTGATTTGAAGATAAATTGCATTGTCTGTGAGTTTATTACATTTATTTTTCTCTTGTGTAGGACATGTTTGCATCAAGCAGTTGTGAACTGACTCTCTCCTCTGGCTCTTAGCAAGGAAAGCGCAGAGAAGCCACCACTCCTGAAGCACACAGACATATATGTAACTGGAATCTCAGTTAAGACAAGAATCCCACAGAAAGTTTTTTGCATTTTATCCTACCGAAAACCAAACTTTTAAGTTCACTTTTCAACTGTAAAGTTTTCAATTTGAAATTTTTCGGGTTTCATTTTGCTTTCTCCAAATATAGGTCAAAAACGTTCCTGCAGTTCCCTTTAGCAGGCCTGGGCTATTCAGCTCTCTTGGGCTGTTTCCAACCTCAGGGACCCCAAACCACCTTCAGAAAAAATACGGTAGCTGACTTAAGAGATTACTTTATCTCAACAGTGTGAAAAAGCACCAACTTCTATAACAGCAAAATTAAGCACTGCACAAGACTCTCAGGATCACAGTAAGGATACTTGTGAAATACAGATAAGGAGATATCGGAAAAACCATGCAAGTTGAATCCAAGCACTGGGAAGATTTTCCCATTCAAGTCACTGATCCATTGTTATAATTTACTTGAAAAGTGTTTGCTTTCCAAATGTTGCTTGAAAATAGCAGTTTGTTACCATCTAAGGCTGAAATCCTGTGAAAACAATTACTTGGAAAAAATCTACAAATGGGCAGGAGCTGTGAAGGTAACGTTGGTGGCACTACATTGCTGCTCATAACACCTCATTCCTGGTGAAAGACTGCACCAGGCAGCCCCGGCTGCTTGGCCCATGGCTCAACTCCCAAAAAAAGGCATCCACCTCCTAGTGCAAGGAGATCCTACAGTGAACAACCAGGGAACCACACCACTGGACACTGCTTGCATATATCAAAAAAAAAATCTTGTTATTTCAAACTGGAAAAAGAAAAAAAAATCAGCTGGAACTCACACCTAGGAAAAAGAAGAATTGAAAAGAACTCTCTGTATGCATACAGACACGCACACGTTAGCTATTAAAAATATGGGTGTGCTTAGCAGTTGAATAGCCCTCTTGTATTTGGAGTATTTTTTAAATACAATTCCTAAAGCTTAGTCCAAATCATTAATGCCATAAAAAGTGAGGCTACTGTGTGGCTTCAAAGCATAATCTTTTTGCAGAAGAGTAGACATCTGCCACATTCATTTTACTGCAGAGGTTTTTATAAAAAGAAATTAAATAGGAGAGAGGCATGTAGGGGAAAGGTGGTTTTTTTTTTTTTAAAGTACAGGAAAGAGTTCTGCCCTCATGTTAATATAATAGCAATCAGCAAAAGAGCGCTGGGACAGACAAGATGGGCCCTGCTCTCCACTTCGGTGGGTCAGATTAGCTTATTCAGCAGAGGTGTTTTGGTGCTGGGGCCAGCCTGCAGTCCTGGGAACCAACATTCTGCTCCTCTCTCATAATTCCTCTGTGCCTGAATTCAATGAAAGAGCCCGGTTTAGAGAAAGCTGTTAACTGAAAACATTTATACTAGCTAGTTTCATATAGGCAGAAGTAGACCTGGGAGCAATCACATGCATAGGGAGGCTGGTGATCCGAGCAGGACACTACACAGGCAGCTAAGGGGTTGCAAAGAGCAGGAACTTTTTTGTCTGCTCCCTCAACAACCAGGACAAGGCACAGAACTTCAGCCTCACTCTTTCCTCCCTCCTCTACACTGTGGTCTATTGCCCACTCCTTCGACCTTAAGTCCTTCTGGGCAGGTTGTTCACCATCCTGTGCTTGCACAGAGCCTGAAGAGGGCTCCACTGGAGCACCTACCTCACTGCAGGTACAATACACAGCAGTTCCGTAATTATAACGGCAATGTTAGGGCCTCATCCCTCTACTCTGCTGTTTTTGAAGTCACCTCCTGTTGACGTCACTGCGATTTTAATGCTAAGGATGTAGCTGTTACTTAGCCAAGGCAGATATACGCTTATCAAAGTATCTGAGCTACTGTGCTTAGAGCCGCTGACAGACTTTTATTGTTCTGCTGCTTACAAACCAAAAAGCAGGAGGGAAGACACTGCAGCTGCCCATGCATAAAAGGGGATTTTCTTAGGGATACACCGACAGGACATTCTTCCATTGCTTTTCTCCACAAATCGTTTGTCACTCAGCTCTATTACACAACTCTGCAGTAGCTGTGGTTTCCAATAACAACATTCCAGGAGACTGCATCACCCTGGACAAGAAAGCAAAAATGTGTTTTTCCCTAGCCCTGAAATTCAATGCATGAACACAAGAAGGTGATGATTATTGATTTCAGAGACATATAATATAATCAGAGGTCTGGAAAACATGTGGGAAGGTAGAATTGAGGTTGCTTTTCAAGAAAGGACATGGATATAGAAGATTGCCTTCAAACACACCTGAAGTTGCTGCAGACCACGAAAGGACAGTCTGTTCTCCATGCCAGGGTGGACAGACCAGGTAGTAGTGACAGCAGCAGTAAGGAAAGAGCCAGGTTAAACCTTAGGGAACAAACTCTGTGGCTGAGACCAGCAAAGTACTGACCCAGACTGCCTGGGTGTTGCAGAGCCTTCGCTACAACAGGGCTTAAAGGAGAGATGGACAAACAACAGCTAGGAATGATGTAAATAGTTGCCTCCTTTGAGGCTGATGAACGAATCAGATGTCTTCAACGTACTAATGCTACTTCACAAAATCATCACACCTTATATTCACCTCCTTGCTTGCTTTCCATTCCCTCACTTTTGCTTACCCCAAGAACATCTACTAACAAGTATCACATCCAAGACTCCGCAGGATCCTAAAGAAACACAGCTAAGCTGGAGAAGTTGAACCTATTGCAACCACCTGGGTTCTCGGGGAAAGCAAGACACAACACTTAATTGCTTTGAATGTTTTGATGTTAGCAAGATAGTTTTTAAAATAACTCATTCCAGGACAAAGATATTTGCTGGTATGCTGTGACTATGATTCCTACACAACAATCAGTCCCTTGGATTATTTTGCCTCCTTGAAAACAATTGCAGTTCATTTACCAGACAATAGATGATGTAATTGTTCTTAAATCAACATGCTGAGATTCAGAGTCAGCTTCAACCCAACAGGCACAAAACTGGCATCACAAATACTCCAAGTTTAGAAAGTTGAGGTGGAGACCAATGAATGAAAATAAATAAATAAACAAATAAACCTTAAGCTACACAAGTAGTTACTCCTCCTTACAACACAGCCACTGCCCCAGCTCTAATAAGGCAAAATGATGAACCAAAGTGTACCACTACAAGGAAATTACCACCCCAAACTTAAAAATGTTTCTTAGATTAACCAATATTGCCCTCAAAGAAAAAAGGTATTATAGTGTATGTTTTTATACCAGGTAAGTAATGAATTTCTTTACCGTCCTGCCTCTACAATAAGGGTCAGATTTCCAGATCTTTTACTATGACTGTTATGGACAAATTTTCAAAACAGCTGTATGCTAGTTAAGTAGGATGAGGGCTATTGAAAAGCTGGTGCTTATTATGCGATATTTAAATGAAAAATCTTTTAATTAGAAAAAATGGGATGTACTTTATTATTAGAGCTCTCAGACAGATGCAAGGGAGCATTAACATCCATTGCTCTGCTTCACTATAACGTTCTGTGTTAAAGTCTCTAGTGCCTGCTCTAGCATAAGATGCACCCCACATTTTTAGTCTTCAAGCAACATCACTTTAATTTTCATTTTAATCTTTTGCAGCAAAACAAAAACTGCATCTTATTGTAAGTAATATAATTTATTTATACTTGATATCATTTGAAAAAGTGATGACACACCAACAGCTCAAGCATGAAGCATTTTTAATTCTTCAGATGAAGTGACAGATGATTATCAAATAACATTTACTTAGTATTTAAATACTATCTAAAAAAAATGCTCCTTTTAGAATACATATGAAACAAAAGAAAAGTCTTTATTCTATTTTCTGTGGCCTTCCTGTGTTTGTGGGTGACCGGGGTGACAGGTCACATAGTCATAGAAACTTAAGCAATCGGTCCATCCCATTGTGTGAAACATTTTCTGCAAGGTATTGTTTGTTTTTTTGCCAAGACTCTTACCAGTTACTGGTTTCATCACTTGCCTTGTATTTATCCATCTCCTAACTCATTACTCTCCCTGACAAGCCCTTTCTTGCCCAATAATTTGTGGTTTTTTTCTCCCCACCTGGTACCATCTACAAGTGATAACAAATTTCTAAACATCCAATAAGTTGGGCTTTAATCACTCAATCTGCTTTTTTAAACATTTGCAGTTTGCTTAGGTGTGCCAACATTAAAAAAAATTCAAACATCTAGTACAGTAATTCTGTAATTAGGTATCATGACTCAAATGAGGTCACCCACAGGACGAAAATGTAATTAAAGAAAGAAGAAAAAAAATAGGGTAAAAAGTCTAAAATGGCATCAGAACTAAGAAAGTCTGGAAACTGCCTCTGTACTATAATCCCAATGTCCAAAACCTCCGTATACTCATTTTCAAGTTATTTGTTGGGTTTTTTTTAAATCCTAAAGTCTGACATTGGTATGATAAAATGAAACATTTTCACAAGGAAAATCCTTATGGCAGTAGAATCTAAAAAGTTCTTCGGAGACCTTTAGAGTTTATTCAAAATTTTGGCATGTTTCCCGGTTCTGTCAGATCTGTCATGTATCCACAAAGATTTTTTAAAGTTCACTTCTTGGTTTCAGAGTTTAGCAATCATGCTGCTTCTTCAGTGGCATCACAGTAAGAATAGATTGTGGAGTTTTGTTTTTGCAGAGAGGGACTGGGTGGGAGATAAATTTTTGTTAAGAGAAGGTTTTGGCTGGGAGCCTTTTGTTCTGGCTTTTTTCCAGCAGAAAAATGCCATTTAGCATCTGAGAACAGGGTTTCTCTTTACCAATTTGGCTCCTCCCATGAGTAACTGTAAACTATAATTGTTTTACTTCCGAATAAGTTCCAAGGAATTTTACTTCTCCACCGATGAGCTGGAGATGACAGTACATGTGAATGCAGGGAATTCAATCTACTGGTTTGCTTTATTCAATTTGTAATTAAAAATTGAATTAATATGTGGGTGCAAAAATAATCTTTTATGCAAATATTCCTCCTCTAAGGAAAAGGAGATATTTGATACCCTTTTTATGTAGTAGAATTTGTGAGATTTTGGCTACAGAACCATTGATTTTTGAAGCTCCACAGATTCCAGAACTGTCTATCTTGATAATGCTAAAGGCATAGGACAGCACTGTCTTCCCTTTACATCAGTCCATGTAGCTAGAATGATTCACAGGTCAACCAAGTTCTGATAAATAAAATATTTATTTTTATATCCATCTACGTTTAAAAACACATCCTTTGAGAATAAAAATGTGACTTAATTTCCAGTTTAAGCAAATACTTCCCTTCATCTCCATACAAAGAGTGCCTGTTGTCTGTACTGAGAACGAAGATTATCTAAGTGTAGTAGTATTTTTAACTTGCCTTTTGCAAAATAAAGCGTAGTTGGAGGGGATGGGGATTTTTTTTTTCTTTAATATAATGTGGTTTTGTCTGTAAAAATCCACTGACAGGTCAGCACCTGTCTGTAACTAGTTTACAGATGTAGTAATCTATAAAAATCCCAGAAATCTAAGGAAAAAAAAAAAAAAACAAAAATAATCCTCCTCTCTCCCCCAAGATCCATGAAAAAACCTGTGGTGAAAAGAAATGAAACACTATTAAAACATTTTCTTTCAGAATGAATAGGGAAAGAATGTTTAGAGAAATATTAAAAATTTTATTACTTCTGCTACGGTTCATCTTTAAAATGCTCTCTGTGACTGATAAAAGTTCCTCTGACAGAAATGCTTATTTCAACATTTACTGTATCAGACAAGAAATTCCTATGTATGGTGAACCTTCATCCTTTATAACAAATTTAGTAGTGGACCTTACTACTGTGCCACTATTAAAAACATAGTGATTGTGCATTAAAAGGTCATGTTCATTTTCTAAGCTTTCCCTGTAAAAAACATGCATTTCTAATGTATCTGCACCAAAACTTTAGGGTTGCATTCACTACAATTTTCTGAGCTCTGTGGATATAATCTTCCTTTTTGTTTACTTGTCAACAATATTAATGCTTTCTATTTTCAGCACACTCTTCGTACTCTGAAGATATGTCAACAGGCAAAAAAAAATATACTTAGGACTTGAATATGTAATGCAGCTTCATCTTTAGGCATATTTGGCATTATTCAGAGGTTAAAATTTTATACTTATTTCATAAATATACCATCAGTATTTTCTGTATGTTAACTAAATTATACATGGCACATTTCTCACTTTAAGCAGAAAATAAAATTTAGTATCAATGAGCATATGGGTATTACAAATATTTTCCAACCATTTGATTCTTTCCCCATGTTTTTTCCATGCCTTGAAGAAACACAAAATTTGGTACTGCTAAACCAGGTAATCCCAGAGATGCTGAAAGATCACTCTGATAAAGAATAGCTATTGCAGGGTGCAAAGAATACTAAAGCCTATTAGCATCATAATTAGTCATATTACTCTCTGTAAGCCTGAAAATATTTCACACAAGCCAAGTTAAAAGTTTCCATTAATCAGTGTCAGCAGTAGAAGCCAATTCCCATAATGCACCATCAATTTATGCAATGTACCCCATTTTGTTCAGAAATGTGGCATTTCATGACATCAGACAGAAAAAAAATGACTAAAGCTTTAAGATTTTTGCTGTACTCCTTCACAACATTACTATTTTACTACTGGCAATATAATCCATAATGCAGAAATGCCAACAGTCTTTCGTTTGGCACTCTCCCCATCTTTACTAGATCTTTATCAAATCATATTACAAGTTGAACTTTTGGCAACATCTTTTGGAACTCTTGGGAATTTTAGCACTTCCCAATCAAAGGGCCCAGATAACTGACACACCATAATGCTTCAGGGCTATTTCTTGAACTGTGATACCTCACAGAACATGATACTGGCATTTGGTCACAATGTCTTTTTTTGATATTTAAGATTGACACTTGCTGCAATTACCCTTTCCGCAAGATTCTGCTCCAGAGATGCGCAGCCTCTCGAATTACTGACAGCCCTGCCACAAACCTGACTTTGTTCTTTTAAGCAACTACTCCCCATGGCATTTCATTAAAGGGATATTTTGACTGAAAGCAGTCCTGCCAAATACCTTTCTACTCATAAATCGGTTTATCATTCCACTTCTGACTGTCTTTGCTGAATTACATGCACATTTGGAGGTGATCCAATTAACAAGCAGAGCAATTAATATCACAAACTACCTTCATGCTAACTTTCTGAGACAAAGGGTTAAACATTTTCCAGTGACATGAGATCTAAACAGTATATTCACAATTCTTGCATTCATGGAGCCTCTTCCACCACCAGCTCTCTTCCAGCATCTTAAAAGCTGTGAGTTGTAGCTTGTCACTGTTTCTCACGGAATCTCTCTGGGAACTCAACAGAATTTTTGCATGTATACTCAGATCAAAATTTATTTGTATGGAAGACAAAGATACTATCCTCATCTGCTTTAGGAAGCAGCACCAGTTTAACAAGTTACAGTAACAAGAAAGGACCAACTTAAATCAATAGAACTGATTTATTTTTATTATTTTTTTTTTGTCCTTTCTGTTGGGATGGTCAGTTCTGAAATACCGGTCTGGAAAACTTCTGCCACTTTTCAAAATGTTACTACTTCATCTCTTGGGAAGAGTTGAGGATATTATGCAGACACTTTGCATGAGTTCATTATCAGTCCAGTGTGTTTAATACCAGAATTCCTCTATATTCTGAGAGAATGGTACAGACTACAAAGGAAGTTTCCTCCCACTGACTTTTCTGGAAGCTAAAGTCAAGTAAAATATTAGTTATGATAATTTTACAAAAGAAAGATTTTTGATTATTGAAATGCCTTCCCAAGGCAATTTTGTGCTTGCCTTGCTGCTATGATAAGCATCAGGGGAGAAAAAAATCAGCTCCTTATAGAGGAGAAACTGTGTCATACCCACCTTTTAAAAGTGAGTCTTCCAGGATCAAAGCAGAACCCAGTAAAAGCTTTAGAAAAACTGTGCTGTTTTACATCAGGGCTGAATTTAGCTCTAAATCTTTGGCTAAGACTTTCAAAGGTAGCAAAAGAAACTGAAAAACAAGGACAACACAAGGTCACTTGATGGAATAAAAATAACTGATAAAAGCTTCTTGGTTTTTTTCCCCCCCAGATGTTCAAAAGTAGTTGTTTAGTTAGTCAAAATGCTAATTGTAACTATATGACAAGAAACAAGGAGTATAATAAGGCAGTGGCTCAACAGAACTGTGTGGCTGAACAGAGACTGAAGGACAAACTCAAGAAAATCAGCTAAACAAACAAAAAGAAATCATTAAACCAATTGGCTGCCCTAACTGTGGCTCCACTCACTTCTGCCCTTGGATAAAACATCACTTCTGGATGGGTTATTTTCCTAATTTATCCTAGTTGGCGTTCAATGTGTTTGAATGGTTAATTTCTTGGCAAATACATGAAAGATATATTGGGGAATTCCTTGTTCTATCATAAATTCCAGTCTCTATAATATCAGCACCACACCAAATTACTGCATCCCAAGATATGGACTTATGCTTGACCACTTGATGCCAGTTGACATACTTGTTAAAGTACTCAGTAGGTATCCAATGACCTATTATATGTCCTGAAAGGCATTCCTGCTGACGATCAGTCTGCATTTCATCCCATTGCCAAAAGGGATGGGCAAAGTATGGTTTATTTACTGTAGAGATATTCTCTCACTTTCACGTATTCCTAGAACAAACAGCACATCTGTACCATACGTTAGTCAGAAGTGACACTGTTTGAAATCTCACAAAGACAGAAAAACAGTTTTCCGAGATTCACATTCAGTAATTTCATACTAAAAAAAAAAAAAAGGAAAAGCATCTCCGATTCTAAGCTCCAGCCCAGCTGAGAAAAATATCGCAACTCCCCACCAAAACCTACTAAGACAGGTCTCTTACTGCTTGTAGAGTCAAAGAGAAGCCTTGGGCTGGTTATGGAAATTTCCTTGCACTGTCTTTCCTCTGTCTCCTCTAAACTTCAAGCTTTCTCATAAGGTTTTGAACATTCACAAGAATATTATGAAAAGCAAAGATGGGGAAGAACTGTTATTCTTGGATTACTTCGTTGTATATATCAGTCATTCCAGGACTGCTCCCTACAACTTGTTATATATAGTCAAAATCATGTTGTCCAGACTGTTCTTACAGATCCCTGCATTACCTCTCACTTCGAAATGTAGTTGCAGTCAAAGAGTTATACATGTCCTAAAACATGCACAGGTCCTCAATCTTTTTCTAGCCATCATCTTCCCTCTATTAGAAAATGAGGTCTAAAGGCATATAGTACTCTTCTTCACCTATAGGTTATATAAACTGCAGAAGTACTCGAAAGGTGTTTCCAAGACCGAGGTGTTCATCACACCTGTGGTGTTTTCATCATTGTAAAGAATTATAATTATGATTGTAAAGAATTATTGCCTTCACATGGCAAGCGAGTGGGAGTACCAGAGCCTAGGTAGAGGAATTTACCTGCCTTTGTCCATATCACAGCTTTCCTCTATATTTGTGTGGTCTTTGTCTAATCTGCATGCTCTAGATCTAACCGCATATGACTGCTTGCCTATTGGATTGGCCTCATGGCAATACATTCAAATGTGTTATGCCTTCTGTGTAAAGATAAAGTCAAAACTAAAATATAGACCAGTCCTACTCTGAAGAGACAGTAAAGAAATCGGACAAATAAATCTTGAGCTGCAGAACACATAGCACCAATATATGTCATAGAAAAATGAAGTACAGTTCACTTGCGGACAAATCCTACTGCCTTGTCACAGTTAGTCTGACAGCTAGAGCAGTACTACGACTGAGCATAAATCAGATCTTAATCATTTCATCCCCTTTTTTCGGAGGAGCACAGCTGGTAGGATCAGAGCACACCAACTGGGACATGCCATTTGATAACTTCTATTTCCAAAACCTTGAGGTTTAAAGCGAACCTTAGACCATTGGCTATGTCTGAGTTAGTAAATCCTTTAACACTTGAGGCCAACTGAGAACGAGCAGCCCATATCTACACTATTAATTATCTTACCCTGTGAAAAAGGAGGGACATGTCCAGACTGCTTATTGGAAGTGATTCCCAGCCTGTGCCACCTCCAGACTTGTTGGATGAGTGCTATTTGTCACGAGCCAGAGGCATGGGTTTTTTAAATGCAGTATAAAAGATCACATACCAGTTACTCAAATAACAGCATGAGAATAGCCTCCAAGAATAACTTCCCAATTACCACGTGCCATTACGTTTCATATAGTTACCACATAAATGGACACATCAACCAGAAATAAAACAGAAATATCAGTTTTTAAAATCTAATAGGTTCTTCTTTTACTTTATTGATTTAGCTCTTCAAGGTAGTCACAGCGTGACATTTTATTCAGCCTTAAATACCATGGATTCTTTATCCAGATTTCAATATCTTTTGGGGATGCAGAACCCTGAACTCTAAGCATCAGCCCAACCAATATTCAGCCCCTAAACCAAAAATCAACTTCTATTCATTATGTGCTTTTCCATAAATTATACATTCCCCTTTCTACCACATTGCATTTGAACATACATTTAATTGCTCATGCTCTCTGACCGTGGTGTAGGATTCACAGCTAGGAGGGAAAATAAGAACAGTTTTAATGATCAAGAAACATTGGAAATTATACCTAATTATTTTTGCTCTGTCTTCAGAAAGAAACAGAGCAATACAACCTATTAGTTATATTCACAATCTTCCATTATTTTGCCCAGGATGGATAACATATGTATCAGCTTGTTTTTATCACTGTAATCCTGAGCACTGGCAAAACATTAACACTCTTCCTGACTTCTGGAACTCTCTCAGTATTCCAGTATATAAACACATCCTGGTTTGGGTGTCTTTTTTCTGCTGAATGAAGAACACAAATTCATTGCTTTTGTGTGTACCAAACAACAGATGTTTTTCTCATCTCTGTCCAGTAACAGAGCTATTCCACTGTGTTGTTCTTCATTAAAAAAAAAAAAAAGTATTTACTTTCTTATTGTCCTTTCACATCATTTTATCTGAACGCTTTAGTGGCTGTTATCAACTTTCTACACTTCATAACTTCTGAACCATGTCAATTGCTGTTAGTGTCCCTTTTCCTATTCATTATAAATTGCTTTTTTATTTCTAATCTCTGCTTTCACTTCAACACTGAGCCAGAAAAGGCTTTTATGCTTTTTTCTTGGCTGTAGAGTCATGGATTTTGGACTATCTAATGTACCTTTACTTTATAAGAACCCTCAATTTTCATCCACACTTCTCATGCTCTTATATCTTTGTGGAGATATCATATTTCTTCCCCTTTTTGCTCTATATAAAGTTTGCTTCAGGTTTTAGTGGGTTTCCTTATGGGATCCTTTCTTATGGATAAATAGTTCCAGGCTTGGAGTTGTTGCTCTGGAGATTTTTTTTTATTATGTCCTCAGAATAACCTGACTAGTACCACTAGTTACTGTTACTTACCTCCAGTGCTAGCAGGGCCACCAGCTGAGTCTGCATCACCCTTCTACCACCTGAACTATCTGATTCACTGCCAAGCTGTCACAAAACCCTGCTGATTACCTAAGATCAGACTAACATAGGACTGTCTGTAAACACATTTATGTGGCAAGACCCTGTCAATGTCCCACCTTTAAAATAAAACTAAGTCATGCTAACACCAAGCTTTAATCACTGATTCAAGTAGACTTGAATCTACTCTGAGTAGACTCTGCACTTTTAATATTTATGAGATATCTAGCAACGGTACCTCTAAATTCAAGCTAGACAAAAATCCAAAGGAAAACTGGGTTCTCTGGAGCTCAGGATGGGTTATGGTCCCAAACAGCTCCTCTCCCTGTGAGAAAACAGATTCTGTTTGTGAGCACCTCTGAGCAGCACTGCTGATGGGGAGCATGCTGAAATCCAGATCTGAATTTCGAATCCTAAGACCTTCAATTTTTCAAGTCACTTAGAGGAAAACGGACAATTATCGATTTTATGAGTCCCTTGCGAAAAGTTCAGAAAGTGTGAGGTTATATTTGAAAATTGTTTGCAAACAGAAAAGGTGCCTTAAATTGCCTCTTCAGTTCACAGAAATAATAGGTTTCAGCAGAGTTAAGATTCTAGGAGTTTTCGAAGTGTCACTGGAAAAAAAATAATGGAAAGTGCTCAAAATGTTGGTACATCCTTGTAGCTCAGAGTGCAGTATATGTCTATTGTCACTTCTATGCACTAATTACAGTGAATGGAAAAGGGCAACAATAAATAAAAACCAGATGGGGAAATGTCATCCAGTTAATCCAACTCTGTATCCTTCTAATTCACAGGCAACATTTTATTTCTGGGTCACAATGGCTAGTGCTACAGCACATTTTATATGCTGGGAGTTTTTACAGCAGAGGGAGTTCTTACATTACATCTTTTCCTGACATTTTCTGACACTGATTTTTTTTTTTTCCTATAGAAAAGTGTGTGTAGCATACACACACACAAGGCCTAGAAAAGCAGGCTAACATTATTGACTTTTCAACTTGGAAAGTACCAAGTTTACAGGTCCCTGTTCATGACTTATGTTCCTCTTACTACAACCGTCGTGAGCCCCCAATAAGGAAAAGGAACAACAAATTTAGTACAGAATCACATCACTAACATCTGTTCAAGACTTAAAAGGGGACTGATTCAAAAGTGCACAGCAGCCAAGTATCCTGTACCCCTTTACCTTCAGACTGTTGGACTTCACAACTTATATAACTTCATCTTATTATCTTGTTTTGCATGACATCACCTCACAGCTTTGTTAATAACACATTTTAAAATACCAAGCATCCCGTGCTTTGTGTATAACATGCCTAAACCCATCATCATTGCTCAGACTCCAAATCTTACAGCTGATTACCAGGACTAAAAGCTATTGTGACACTGAGTGGGATGATACATGCAGAAGCACAACCAACACTTTCTCATATAACTCAGAGCATCAGACTCCTCAGGCTCCTTCCACCTGCTCCTCCACCAATAAATCTGCCTTGTTTCACCCCCATTTCAACAAGACTGTCTACCAAAAAGGCACAGGAGAGATGAAGAGTCCAATCCAGGTTTCATCCTGCATAGTGCTACTGTTTGTCTCTCTTACGGACCAAGAGACCCCTGCAACAACATGCCAAGTCTCAGATATGATGGGAAAGAGCAGTCAAGTTCCAGCCTTCCCCCTGCAGTTTGCACAGACCCCTGTACTCCTTGCCCTGCTCTAGGACTAATGGTAATGGCTTTTTGGACCATTAACATTTATGCATTTCTTTAGCAGGCCGCTAAAGCGCCTCCTGAGAGAGCAAGCCAGAAAAGGTAAGTGGGGATTTTCAGAGGTCAGGAACTCAGCCTAAATTGAACAGAATTTCACAGATCAAGTAAAAGGCTCTAGTTTAACTTGGCAACTTTATTGCTGATTAATCTCAAACATTTGTTGCAGAAAAAGGACACACTTAAGTTGGGGTTTGGCTTCCCCCCTCCCAGAAAGTTGTATCACGCATGTATACATTTTAACACAGAGAAAGGTACCTTGAAATGCAGACATTGAGTTCCATGGCATTCAGAAGATGCATCTAGTTGCCTATAGTTAGTTAATATTAACATTTTCAATTTAGAAAACATAGTAGGCGCAATAAGTATCTTTTGGGTGTCACAAACTCTGGTTTACACGTATACACAAGGAAAACAGTACAAAATGCACCTAAATCAACATCATTCTTATCATAATATTGACAACAGTTATTATAGAGCACTGTTCCAGAATCTGATAAGTCACAGTCCATTTACAAATATACTGGGAGAGGATATGCACCTTGACCAGGACAGACAACAGGTATATGGAAGCCGCAAAAGCAGATAACTTTTAAATCAAGTTCTCATACTCTAACCAACATGGCCCACCTTTCTTTCGAAACTGTACTAATGGGATGTTCTGGGGAGAAAGGGCATGCACTCTTCCAGACTATATGCAGTAACTACTACATTTTCTTTGCCTACCTACAGAAAAATGGAAAACAACACATATTTTGGGAGTGTGTAGTGTGTTTTTAATTTCATACCTTCCTTAGAAATAATTAAGATCTATGTGATAAGGACTGAGGTGCTGAGTTTAATATACTCCAAGCCAGAACTCCTGTTAAGAAGAACTACCAACAATAGAAACATATTTGAAACAAATTTGAGCACAGTAGCTTCCCTATTTCATTTCTCCAAAACTCCTCAATTCTTCTGTCCTCAAGCCTCAAATTCCATCCTTGGGTCAAGCACAGCAGAACTGCAGATCTACTAGCTTATGATCCAATAAAAGAATCAACCCTCAAGACCCCTCCAAAATGACTTGCTCACTCTCCAAATTCCCTTTTCGATGGCAAGAGTAGATTATATTTAGCTCATGTTCCATTAAAAATTGCCTGTCTTTAAACAAGGTGATGTTTTTTATTCTTTCTGTCTCCAGTTATATAAGACTTCACTGCTGTCTTCACTGTGATAACACTCCAACAGCCTAAAAAATACATTTCAGGTGTTCAACATGAAGGAGGTTGTGTGAGTTTAACCTTCCTTGGGATCCTTGCGAGCTTTTTGTATTTAATACTTGTTTTATCTGAAGCCTGTGGAGGTTCTAAAATATTAGAAGACACACTTTCTGAGAACTACCTTTCTAGTAGCCTGAAGATATAGCCTTGATGTTGGGCAACAAAGTTATTCTCTGTAATCCCCTTGATGTTGTAAATGAAAAAGAGGATGGAGCTAACATCATGTGAACTTTGGGCAAACCATTTGCTCAAAAGCACCATCAAAGAACCAAGCCCTGCCAAAAAAAGAAAAAAAAAACTTAAAAAAATCCCAAAGCATACACAAAATGAAATTGGTGCAAATTAACTTCATTGTATTTGGAGACCCATACAAAACAAAACCCACCACAGTCTATAAAGGGAAGTCAGAGAAGACAAGGATTGAAGTTGTAGCTTCACAGTAGCCATCTTTTAACAGCTTTCCTTTTTCAACACTTTAACCTAAAAAAAAAAAAAAAAAAAACCTTCCCATTGTTATGCCCCTATTCAACCTTCATTCGAAGTCATTCACTATGCATTAATTACCACTTTCTTCAATGCACCGGGAAGCTCCCAAACACGCTCCTGTTTTCAAAGAGGCACACTTCCATGGCTCAGCTTTTTATATGCAGAGCCTGCTGAATTTTTTTCCTCTGCATACTTTGAGATTCCCCTAAATTTTGCATACTGTAACTGTTCAGAAAGGGAGGAGTGAAAAGACAAAAGGCTGATTTCATGCTCCCAGAACAGTTGTTTGCATCTCTTTCATTTTTCTTTCCAGCTGTGAGAGGCAGCAGAAGGTTCTTTAGCAGGTGTCCTGCTTGCCTTATGGTAATTTTTAACTTTCCTTCACTTTCTTTTATGTCTGTTGCATTCATAGAGACATTTTCTCTCCTCTCAGTGCTTTATTGCTGTTTTTCCTTCCTTTCTTTTTTTCCCCTTTAAACAAAATAATTGAATTTCCACTATTATGTCATTCTGTTCAGCTGTGAACTCAAATTATAAAAGTGAGCAAGGAAGAAATGTTCAGAAGTCCCAATATATAAATTACATCTCAGCTGTTTCCTATTCATTCCACATACTTTCATCACTGCTAAACTGCACAAGTGCCATACAAGACACAACTGACAACATGACAGACAAAACCGTCTCTGATATCAAAACCCAGCATCCATACCCTAATCTTAAATCATATAACCTCTCTCCTGTTAGCCAGTATCCCAGTCTCTACATATCAGCAGTTGTAAGGACTCCCATGGGCTGAATGCATGAATGAAATTTGCAAGGTTACTCAAAAAGAAGCTGTTATGATTTAGATGATCAAAAGTATGTTTTCCTGTAAATAAAAAGAAATATTTTCCAAGGCAAAACTGATTTTGATTGCCTGTACTGATTTTGGTTTTATTTGCAAAGCCTCTACCAATAAGGAAACATTGTGAAAACAAAAGATAAAGGAAATGGACAAAAACAAAGTCAAGCAGAGAGAACTGTGAACCTTTTAAAGAAATTCAAACAATTCCATCAGAGGGAGTTGGTTTTAGATTTTAAAGAAGAAACTCACTACAATACACAGGCCTAAGTCTTTTCAGTGTAATATGCTCCATTCTTAGGTTGCAAACATAGACAGATAATGGTAATCAACGCTGAAAATGCATTTTGATAAAAAAAACTATGGAATTTTTGTAGACTTATTCTGCATATTTCATTCTAACACATATAAACTGAACAACAACAGATGATTCAAAGCTAAGAAGTAGGACGGTTATTGATTTTATCAGGGTTAAAAGGTCACTGCCATCTCCACAGCATTATGGTCACAGTAGTTTGAATAATCACATCACATCACAGTGTAAACGCTCCTGTTCTCATCCCTTACAACCAGCCTCATTCACTGAAAATCATGCAGGTGATTTTTAATAAATACTGATACACTTAAATAATTTTCAGCATTGCTGCTACAGACACAGCAAGTATTATAAGAATGATATAACTTCTTTTCAAATGATTGCAAGGTGAGTAATAACACAGATTTTCTTGTTTGACTACCTTTTCCTTACTCAATATAATAATAAGCATCTAATATAATATAGTTTCTCCACAGCACAAACAGTTTATTTTAAAAGGCAAATTTCATTATAACTAACCCCTGCTTTTAAAGGCTTAGAATTTAAATAAATAAATAAATAAATAAATATATATATATAAAAACCCACACAACAAGGGAAGGGAAGGGAAGAAAAATGGTCAGGTTTTTTAACAACATAGCTTTGGGATTATTAATTCAAAAGTCACATCAAGTTTCCAGTTTATTTTTGTGACGTTGGCAACCCACTGTTTAAAAAAAATACTTCCTACCTTTTTCCTGCAGTGAAAGTTGCACCCAGGAAAGAAGAAATCAGGAAGCAGGTGGCAAGAGAGGTCTTCTAAGGGAAAATTGTCTTTCTGCTGAAGGGGTAGGAAAAAAAACAAAAAAACAAAAGGAAAAGAGTTCTACTTCAATCAACACAGTTCAAGCGCAAGGAAGCATCCACATAAGAAAATATGTCTGTTATGGAAATATCTACAACTATTTTTTATTACTGTTTTTTAACAGCATCCTGACAGAAATATGGGAAATAAATAATATAATTTAGATTGTTTCACATTGCATTGTTTCACTGATTATTTTTATAATAGCTTAATAGATACACTTCTAAAAATGATTTTTTTTCATAAAAAATTAAGTGCGTTTTGAAATGTAAACCCTAGTCCTTCTACAGAAGAATATTGAGAATGCCTTCTCCTTATCTGCTTTTTCAAGTATGCCCAAAAGTTTTCACTTGAACTTGCTTCCCATGCTACAAATGTATACCCACATCAGGCTACTGGGTTTAGATTTAATTAGTGATGCCAAGAGGACATACTGCCAATGGCCTTTATGTCCCTCCTGCAGTATCAGACCACTGGATTAACCCACGTCCCCTTTTGCACATAATTCCAGGGACATCACTTCTCCCGAGTGCAGCCATCTGCAAGCGACTATGAGAGCTGCAGGGCTAATCCCTTGAAGACAGTCAAATATACAGGTCATGGTTTGCAAAATCACAATCTAGTTCTGTATCTGCTTCTATCAGACTATGCAAATTACATTTTATGGTGAGCTCCACAGATTTAAAATGACAATGGGGGCAGAACCTTTGTTTCACAATTACACAGTACTCAGCACAATAGCATTCTAGTTCACAACTAGGATTTCTAGGTGCTAAAGTAATACAAACAATGTGTATTACTTCATAATTCTAGGATATCTTCTGTGTCTGAAAAAATCCCTCAGCTGCTGGTTGACACACAGAGGGACACTGTACACCAGGGAAGGATGCTCTGTATGATCCCATTATTATATCTAGGCTCTTAGCATTACCAGGTGACAAATAAGATGTACCAACTTAGATGGATCTTTGGTTTGATACAGCATGGGCATTCTGATGCACCCATGAGCTGACTCTGCTGTTCACAGACTGTATCTTAGAATACTTTATATCCCGAAAAACACCACTGCTGTTGATGAGCTAGAACTGTTCAGCACAGGAGAGAAGAAACTCATGCAGTTATACCATGGGACGTTTTATCTCATTTAATATTATGTTTTCCCTTAATAGCTCAACACCAAATAAATATTTGTTTACAAGAAACCATCATCTAAGCTGCTGAGTTTCAGTAAGCCATCCAATTTTACCAGAGCTTCTGAATGGCTGACATTCTCCTACAGCCACAACTAGTGAAAACAACAATTTCAACATTCATTTTAAAAGAAGTCTAGCTATCCAGTTTTCCAGGAAAAGCTTGAAAAGCCAGATGATCCCACAAACTATAATCAGAGTAGAAAGAAAACAGCCCTAAACTTAAATTAGGTACTATTTTAAGCCATCATAGAGATAACAAGTCCCACTAAAGGATATTTTAGCACTTGGACTTGGCAGTCCTGAAGACAAATACAACTGGCAGCCAGGAAGCAGGACTGGGGTGATTTCTGGTTGTGGGGTAGGCACACAGCAGCCAACTACTGTTCCTAAGCCATGTACTGAAAGAAATCTCCACTGATTTCCTGCTGTCCCAGAGCTCCAACAGACTTACGCATGTGCAGAGCTGGATGCACATACTGGAAGGATCAGAACTGAACGTTTAAAGGCATAACAAAGAGCATGTAAATTTGCAGAATCAATCATGCAAGTTACCTGGAAGCCCAGACTCCTCCTTTTCCCCACTCATTTTAACTTCAGTGTTTCCCTGACAGTTTGTGTTAAGTCCTGAAGTGCTTTCTAAGTCAAGTGAACATATGTAACTAGAAACAATATATACTACTGAATTTCTTAAACCAAACAAAACAAGAATACATCCTCATTATAAACACAAAGAGTCCATTCAAAAAATAAGTGTGGGGGGAACCCTTCTTATGAAAAACAAGACAATAAATACGGACAAAAGGTCTTCTGGCAGCTTTTTGCTATTATTTTCCACTAATGTATACTTTCACAAATTATACATCACCACAGAACACACTCCAGGCTGCATGGAACAAGTGCCTTTCATGAATAGGTACCAAAGAGCCTATTAAAACTGAACATTTAACTAATTTGAAAAATAAATCTATATTTGGTTTATGTTTTGGTATGGAAGTAAACCAGCTTCTGCTGTTTTCATTACACTGTTGACAGGGGTAATTAGGGAACGTTGTGAATCTGCTTGTGCATTTGGTTACAAATAAATTAAAAATAATTTTTAAAGTAAATGGGAAAATCTACTACCTTATGTAAAGCCAGAACAACATCCCAATACTACAGCTGTTCTGGAGGACTATGCCAGTCAATCCTTTCCCAACAGCAATACTGTTGGTGGTAGTGAATGGCCAAAATAGCCAATAACCCAACTACGATAGCAGCAGTTTCTGAACAACAACAGCAGGTTTATTTGGGTTAGAGTTCTTCTGTGTGCACAGAGAAGAAAAACTGATGTAAAAAACTGCAGTCTAATCATCACCCTTTCAAGAACCATTTTCCCCGCCAGGTACACTGTGACCATTCCATTTCTCTGCATAGACACTCCAATCCTTTTAAACCAGCTGTTTCTGGAGGACACAGGGTCTGATTTTCTGCTGAAGTGAACTTCCAGGCTCTCACCTGTGTTTTAAGGACACAGACCATCTTTGCAGAATTGAGAAAAGGTCCCTTTTTAAATTATCAAGTAGAATTTTTGCACAGGAGGATCAAGAAAAGCTTGAAGCTTCCTCTTCAGATAACAAAATTTGCAACTTCCACCTGAACCTCAGCAGTTGCTGCTCACCTCTGTGAACACTATGCACAAAAAGGAGTTGGCTTCTGACCCCTGGGCCTCCCATGCAGCACTTAAACTAACAGCATTACACTTGGCAATTCTTAGGGGTAGCGTTTGTTTGCTACTTCCCCTCTGAATTGCTGCTGTTTGCTTTGCTGAAACCTTTTTTTAACACTGTTGTAGCGCATGCAGATGGTGATGTAGGCATTTACACACACACAGTGACAAGATTCAAAATATATACATTACTCGCTAATGCTCATGCCAAGTATTAAAAGCATTGACGCACACCATTTTTATGCATATATTTATAGGTATAAAATAAAAAGCCAGGGACTAAGAAAGTAAGTACAGAAAGAACACAGAAACACAAGTAAATTTGTTCACTGCAGTGTTGCAGCTAGTTCACAAGACTAGAAGCTAAGAGACTTGAGGGTAGAGCTCTGCTGCTGAACTTTTATTCATGTTTCATTTAAACCCACCAGCAATGACCTGAACTGAAAGTGCAAAAGCTGCAGGGAAGGTAATCTTCAAGGCTAGGAATTGTAAATCCTTACATTGTTCCATTAAATCA
This sequence comes from Falco naumanni, assembly GCF_017639655.2. NCBI lineage: Eukaryota > Metazoa > Chordata > Aves > Falconiformes > Falconidae > Falco > Falco naumanni. The sequence continues at coordinate 20,622,006 of NC_054066.1, forward strand.
GCCTCTTCAGCCTCTCAAACTGGAAAGTCTTTGGGGCAGGCACCCTCTAGCTATTATTTTTAGTGTCAGGCACAAAGTGGTCTGATATTTCTTAGGCACTTCTTGGTGCTATTGTCACATAATTAAATATATTTTTTCAGTGTTTATATTGAAAAAAAGCTTGGCAGAAGTACCTTGACTGAGAGTGTATTATCACCTCTTTCCAGCTTAAATACTTCTGTGGTAGTGTCTACATTAGCATTTAAGGTCAAGTGTGCTTTTAAAGCAAAACTCCTGATGTCCTCATTTACTGTGCTTTAGTTCTCAACACATTGATCTTAGAGCACACAAACTGGATTTCTTTCACGTGAAACTGAACTAGAAGACATGGTCCATGATTACACCTAATTCCACTTCTAATTTGTTATGCTGATTTATCACACTGCTCATGGGCATCTAGTGCCATGGAGCCAGGCTACAGGCAGTTTGGAACCAAGACTACCCAAAATACACAGCATGAATGTCAGGTCCCCAGCACCGACTGTCATATTGCTATTGTAGACATAACCTATAGCATCCAGGTTTTACAGTCCCAAAAGTGCTTCCCAAGCACTAATGAATCCCCTTAGAAATAATGAGCTGCTATTGTCCCTTAACATATAAAGAGGAAAAAAGTCAAACATGTTGAAGGGTTACTCATTGCTATGAAGGAAACCATGAATTTTAACTTCTTTTTAATCTTCTTTCCAAATTCTCTCTTTACTGATCATACCTAAAAAACACAAGCATTTTTAAGCAATTAACTCAAATAGAAACACTGCAAGAAAACCAACACATTTAAAATGGGGTAGGGGGTAGTTTGAATGCCACGTCTGTATCTTTAATCCATCTTTTATCCATCTTTTCATCTTGTACTACCTATCTTCAGTACTACTGTAGCCCCATTACTACAGGGTCTCAACTTTCATCTGTATTTAGTATACATCTGTATTTAGTATACATCTCTTTTCATGTGAAACAAGATGGTACATTATTCCCCTCCTCTTTTTTTTTTTTTTTTTAGAAAGGAAACATACACAAAGATGAGTTCACTCAACTAAAGTTCATATGACATTTGGCGACAAAGCAGGACTTTAGTCCAAATATCTGCAATTAACAACCATTTCATGTAATCTGCCATTTACAGGCTTAATTTCTACCACAGTCCTTAGCTATCTAACTCTCAAGCAGTTTACGCACCAAATGCATTGGGTTTTTTAACACCTATTTTCTTCCTGAAGTTACTGCATTTTATTTCCTATTCCTTATTTGAAATATCTGCACAACACACAAAATGTTTTCTAAGTCTCAGAGCACTTCTGGATATTAAAAAAAACCACCTTAGCACATATATAGATGTAAATTTGTTACTGTGGTCAATTACATGAATATGAAGAGTATCGAGAGTAAACACTCAACTAGTGTTAATCGCAACTGATTAAGGAGTAGTAAGCACCAACAAACCCCAGGAGTCTGACTGCATTAACAGTGTGCATATTTTCACCCGTAACCCTTTACTATTTTTCCCATAATTAAAGAGGAAAAGTGAGAATAAGTTCTCACTTATTCTCACTGAATAAGTGAGAACCATTGCCATGATCTGTGTTGAAAAAGACAATAGGGTAAACACTAAATGCCACAAGTGTAGCCAGATACTAAAAAGGCTTAAAAAGAGTGTTATGGGAAAATGTGCCATGAAGTAGTGTTCATAGAGAATGGCAACACAGGTAGATCCAAGTGACATGTAACCACTGTCCCCTGTCAAAACTCAGGACTGCATAACTCGGGGACATTAATAGTTAACGGTGTTTCTGTTCTAGCTCAAAAAGTCAAGTAAAGCCTCTTGCTTTTGGAGCAAAAGGATCTAAAAATGGCTCTGAAAAACTGCCAAAAAAAGAGACATACATACTATATGAGCTAGTGATACTTTTCTTACACTTGGAACTATTAATCCAAGTCACTTATGTGATCTGAAAGGCAAAAGGCTACCTACCTATCAGTAAAACTAGCCTGTTGAGAGAAGGGCCAGACAGACCTGTTCCTCCTACAGCTGGTTTTATAACTGGATTTTGTTGTTACACCTAAGATAACTGATAGCAATATAGACTATATATCATACTATCTTAGGTTTTTAGTCCCGTTTTGAGAAGAATCAAATCTCCAAAGGTCAAAAAATACCATTTTGTGGGATAAAATCTGTATAATACAGACTACAGAATTTTATTCAGGTAGTCCTATACTGAGACCAACAAATATTATCTGGATCACACATGTTCCCCAGGTAGAAAATCCAGACTTTCTCTTGGGAGTTTTTGCCTATAATTAACTGTCCCAGCTACTAAAAACACAAATCTTGTTCCTGGCATGTGTATTTGTCTCACTACCACTTCCTCTGTTGATTCTTGTAACAACTTTCCTTGCTGGATGTGTCCTGACACTTTCGTAGCTTTTGGTTTGCTCTCCTCACTTTTCAAGAACTCAGACAGTAAAACCAGTGGTCATATCTGCAACACCACATATTGTAACATGAGCAAAAGTTCTTTTCAATTGTGAATAAAGAGATACCTCTATCCCCTGCCATTAACCTCAGCTTCTTCGAAGACTTTTGTCCAAATACGATTGAAATCCAGGAAACTGCATTCAAAAAACCATATTTAAATAACTTATTTTTTTTGTCCACACCTTTCTCTTGACTCTCATTTGAAGTAAAACAAACCTCTTGAATATTTTCTAGTTGCCCTTGGAAGATTACTTTTTCTTTGCAGGTTATTTGATGTGAAGGTTTCTTCACAATCCAGTTTGCTTTGTATTGCTTTCAAGACACGATGACTGGGATTGTCTGTTCAGAAAACCAATTGGTTTACTGAAACAAAAGACCGTAATTTCCACATTTTCCAGTACAGCAGTTTAACTCCTCCTTTGTCTGTTAAACTATATGAGCCCAATCAAATTAAATGAAACAACTAGCCAGACTTGCTGTGATATAAAATATCGAACAAGTCATTTATGTCACCAGGGCTCAACCCCAGAGACACTTAGCAGGAAAGATACTGTGGTGACCAGTACTTTAACCATAAAATCCCCTTTGTTAAGGCCTTACTTCAAAATCAGGTCATCACTTACCCATCAGTGCAACTCTTACCCCAAGAACTTAATGTTCTGAGGATAACACCGTGCTGCTTTCCTGTTAGTAACTCAGTATCATAATTATTCACCTGCTATTCCCAGTCTCCAATCCAGAATCAAGGATGTGCCATATTTGCAATAGTTGCTTCTACAAAACTTGAAACACTGGTACTATGGCCCATGTCTGAATATCATAACAAAAAAAGATTGTGTCCTTCATCAAAGTGCCTAAAGAAAAGGAACAAGCAGCCCTATGACACACAGAGACCCAAAGACTCGCCTCACTGGCGCCTCAACAATTCTCCAAAGACTCAGCCCTGTGCAAACACATCAGTACTTGTCCTGGAGGACTGTATTTTAATTCATGACAAAATCCAACAACTGTAACAAACCATCAAATACACAGGATGAACAAATCCTGGTATCAGGTCTGACAATCATGGAACTCCACACATACCATCGCTGGCTAAGGCCATGCTGTCTTTGCAACACCCCACATAAAGCCACCAAAGTATGTGCCCGGTACTTGTTATTAATTTTAGATATGAAAGTAAAAGTCAGAATTGAAAAAAAAAATCCAGCTTTAAAAAAAATAAGTAGATTTTTCATGAAAATGTCTCTTTTATTTATGCTTTCAGTTCCCCAGCTCTGTCACAAATACACCTCCTAGCACTTTTCAGCCAAAGCAGTCATTTTATCAGGTCTGTAATGTAACCACCAGCACCACTTCTTACATCCCTGCAGTAGCCAACAAAGAGTTTGCAAATCACCAGGAACTACAGCTACTCAAAATCCCTTCATCTTCACTAGTGCACGGTACCCTACCCACTCTCAGGTTAGCCCAGCAGTCTTAGCTTGAGGAAGGAGCCTGAGTAGGGCTGGCCCTTTTCCACCATAAACTGAACTTTGCCATTGAATTGAATGTTTTAAATAAACTGTTTGTTTCTAAATATGCAAAGTAGCTCATTACATGACTTACCTAAAGGCCTAATACACAAATTTCCTGGTGCTTCTGATTGCCTGTGAGACATTATGTCCCTCAAATTCTAGTTCTGCTGAAAAAGGGAGAAAGGAATAGAAATTTACAGGTCCAAAACTGTACATTCTCATGCTGAGCTTTGCTTTACGCTTCCCAAGTCAGCTTCCAGGGGAATTCCATAAGAGCCTGTAAGATAAAAACCATCCCAAGGGTGTGGGGCCAAGGATGCCAAGCACAGATGCTGCCCACTTTGCTACTGCTTATTCTCTATCCATGAGTTACCTACAAAAGGCTGGTGTAGCAGTATAAATGTTACAATGAGGTAAGAAGTACTCAAAACATGAATTGGATTCAGAGGCTTAAAGGTTATTTCCCATGGCAATGAAAATGTTTATTTAAATCTCCTTAGAGCTAGAGGCTGAAAGCTACTGACTATAAGCAAATATGCATGTGCACACACATACACATACACATTTATTTTCACAAGAGCTGTGAGAATGAAAGAAGTACTCTCAGCTCTGCGTAATTCCAGCTGTTGAGAGACTGTAGTAAATCCATTTTATCACAGGTCTTTTATGCAATACGACAGTAAATGCTCCCTCATAGGAGGGTGTTTTGTTTTCCACAGATTTAGTTGTTCTGAGGTGATACTGTATATATGCACAGATCTAAAGGAATGCCAACAGACGTAAAAGTCTAAATGCAGATAAAACTGAAGTGTTGCCATGAAATGAAGTCAAACTTTCAAATTCATTGCTTGGACATGGGCTAGGAGTTGTTCAGAAAATCATGAACAAAGCGGTTGTGTTTTCTGTATGGGTTTCTGTATTGGCTCTGCCAATGTTGGTACACTGAATCTTTCTAAACAGCCTGCAGATCCACAAGCTCCTCTCTTACCAGCTGGTGTGACCCTGGACTGCATGGAATGGATGCTGAACAGGGTCAGTGCCCGCAGGGTTTAGCAGCCAAAGAAAATTTCAACTTAGTCCTCTCCTGGTAGGGATTCCTGTACCTACCATTCCAGTCACTTAATTCTTCTAGGCAGGAGTCTCTACTATGAATAATAATACCTACTTAAGTTGATTGGTTCATTAGCATTTCACATTTTTATTTAGCTGAGAGGCAAAGAGGAGGGAAAAGTGGGTGGAAGAGAGAGTAAAATTAACTCTTCCCCTTTCCCCAGCCTGAATACTTATCTCCACCCCAGCAATGCCTGAGGGAAGCACAAATACACCAGGGCTCACACACACACAATGCCTGGGAACCTTGAACAAGGTCCCTTTCTGAACAGTGACGTCTCTGCACAAGCAGTCAAGCTCCCCTTCTCCTGTTGGAAGAAGCTGATATTCCCCTCACATAGTACTTACATGAAACAAGTCAATTATTTGTGCGAGCCCCACAGAATCATCTCCATAACCCTCTCCAGGACCCTCAGGCCAACCCTTGACACAGGACTGTAATCGTACAGCACCAGAATCAATTACACTTTTGGAGAGAGGGGTGGAAAAAATGGCTTTGCAGGCCCACTGCAAATTGCTAAGGCTGTCCTCTGGTGCTCGTACAGCTTGAATCCAGGAAGTGCCTCTCAGCTCAATTTTCAATTATGTTCTCATCACAATTTACAACAGACAGTGTGTAATTTATAGCAATTACCTCTTCTGACATCCCCCTTTAAAAATTTCAGATAGAGAGACAGACAAAACCTGAAAGTGAGCCAAGCTCACCTGGCCTGCCTGCTGTACTAAGTTGACATTATGGGGAGAAAAAGGTATGCCTGACAAGGCTGTGAAGGAGATACTTTACAGAGTCATGAATGCATGCTGACAACTAAATCAAGCAGAAGAGGAACATAATTGTTGTGGATGCATTCCTTTATTTGTTAATGCATATATACAATATCATAATAACTGAATATTGTGTAAAGGGGTAATAGGGAACACAGACTGTCATTCTGGGTAAAAGACCTGTGAAAAAAATTACTTTATAGTAAAGTTATCCAAGCTCATTTGTTTTATACCTACTTCTCCACTGCAAATAAAATCTGAGGTTGCTTCCCCTTCTCTGACCTGCAAAATAAGCACATCATAAAAAAAAAAAAAAGCATAGGGATTTTTGGAAGGAAAACAGTATTTTAAATAAAAGCTTGCAATCATTTTGCTTTCTGTAACTGAAATATTTGAATATTTTGCAAGTATTATGAAGGTATCTTTACATTAACAAAGACACATTGTGGTATTTTTCACTTTCCAAGATCTGAAAAACTGAAAGACCTTGTGAAGCAAAACTAATGTAATTTCTGGAATGAAATCTAGAGCCAGTAACAAACATTTTGACAGACCTACATCTTCATTCTACAATATCTCAAAAAAATAAGACAATTTCACAGCAACTTCATTATTATTTCAGATTTTTTTTTCAACAGCATGAAAAATTTTTATTTTCAAAACAAAAGATTTTTTTAATTTTTCTTAGATCAGTTTTGCTTACTTCAAAACATTAAACAAAAAATTTTTTTCCTACAAACTTCCTTCGTCAAGGTTTTGAACTGGACAGTTCAGCCCAAGTATGCCTCAAGAGTCAAAGTGTAAAATCTCAAAATGGCATGTGAAAGGACACCAGGAAAGGCTCTGCTCCGCTAAAACCTGTGGGAGTTTTGCCACCAACGTCACCTGAATTTAAACTTTATATAAATATATATGAAAAGATTAAAGATCATTTAAAACATTCAGCACAACACCTATTTAAACTGAATATTGATTTACACTAATACACATCTTAATTTGTATGCAAAACCCAGAGCTACACATGGTGCTGCAGAATTTCTCTCCAGTTTCCTGGTAGAAAAAAAGTACATCCTTTCCAAATATTCAAGAACTACAAGGACTACTAAGACTACCTTTCGTAGTCAAAGCTGTCTAGTAGCATTTTCATAGCTCACACTACTGTGTAAACATCATTAAAGCATCTTCAGTAATCTACTGTTTAATTTTAAGCACCAACACAGTGTGTGTTAAATGAAAGAGCCTGAATCACATATCTGAAGTAAACTATGAAAGGAGGCAGGTGAGTTAGGGCTTAGAGAAAATGCATTTTTACTGTAAAGCTGATGTTTAATAAGAGACAGTTCCTCCTGCAAACTACGTAATTCTAAGTACAGGTCACAGAAGACACAGGGAAAAAAAACCAATGATGCACAAAGTTGTAGACATCTGTTTAGCAAAATCTGGATCTCCTAGCTGAGTATCCGCTTTCTCGGTGGAAAGTATGGACAAATAGTTACAGAATGTGCCGTCTTAATTATGGCAATGCAGGTACTTACTAGCAGAAAAGCAGCAGACTGATGGGATTTTTCCAAACTGGGGAAACTCCAGCAAACAGATTGCAAATGGAACTAACCAGCTTTAGCTCCAAGAAAACACATTCATAGTGGTACCAGTTGAAAAACATAAGGCCTTGCATGCTTCCTTCTGTTAGTGGGCTCAAGACAACATCTATGCAGTTTACAGAAAACCCACAAAATCCAGCACTATTTTACAAAAGGCACTGCAAAGCCTCTGAGTGAGGTGAGGTTAAACACTGACCAGTGGACAAAAGGGTACTCCGTTCTAAGGTTTGACTGAAACCAAATAACTAGCACCTCCCTTGTGAGTCAATACTGAAGAGAATCATCCACTTAATTATTTCCATGAGGCTTCAATATCTCACGAGTCATCATGGATAAAAAGATAAATTTGGGAACAATGAACAAGAGGCACAGGTTAGGTTGCAAATAGGTGAACTTCATCACTTCAGAGTGATAACACCTCTCCACAGCTCCTCTCTAGCAAACAATACCATCAAACTGTTAATTAGCCTAAGTTTCCCACTGGAATGAGATTTGTTCCCATTTATATCTCCTCAAAGCAGAGCAGTATGACTGCCCCAGAACCCACGTTCAGGAAACACCACAAATGGAGCAAAGGTGAAGAACACTGTGCATACAAAAGTTTTAAGTAGTTTTCCTCCTACATAAGGATTTTGCATCAGTTAATAGTGAGCAACAGATATATTCCCTTCAGTAGGCATGACCTTGCAACTGAACTTCTTGCCTCGCTAAAGTCAGTGCAAGATCTCAGAGTTCTGAGTGACCAAACGTGACTAAAGTCATGATCCTCAATCCATAGTAAAACCAAACACTTCAGGATCTCTTTTCCTCTCCTTCCATCTACAGGGTTAGCAGTGAAAAACTGATTTTTAAAAGCTCATGACTCTTCAAGTTATCAATTTGTGATCTGAAGCAATAAGCTCACCTCTTCTAAAAGACACAAGGAAGAGAACACAGTACAGGAATATTTTAACACAGCTTCATGGAAAACAGTCAAGTAAAACCAAAAATATTTTACAGAAACCTCACAGATTAGGGCAAATACAACTGCAATTTCACAGGAATTGCATTTTCCTTGGAAAAGCAAGGAAAACCCTACTACACTGCAACAGAAAGTAAAAGGAGTATGTGCCTGTAAACGTAAAGTACTTCCTTAAGCTTAAGGAATAAAAAAGCCCAACTATATCTAGTTTTGGCTTACTGGCAACAGCAGCAGGGATTGTAACACATACCAGCCAAAAACACAAGCAGGTCACTGTCTTGTGTCATCATGTAAATCAAATTACTGTTTCAAGAAAAGGACTGTTTTATGAAATAGCTATTCTATTTCGATTAAAAGACCTTTAAAAGCAGTGCTAGCTGCGTACTTCAGAAATGATCCAGCACAAAAGGATTGAGAGATCTGGACTGGAGCCTTGAGGCATGACGACAGCATAAATAATCAATGACAATATATTTTGGATACAGACACATGGGACCCAGGCCACAGCACACCAAAGTCAATGGAAAGATCCCCATTGTCTTGGGCAATTTATGGGAACCAGAGATAAGTATCAGCCCTTGTCTGACCTCTACCTCACCACTAGCCATTTACTACACAACACATTTACCATGTCTTCTCACCATTAAAAATTAAGAGTATACTCCAGTACACTCTGCGCAGCACAGGCTTCCAAAATCAGCCCCTACAAGATTTTTATTGATTTTTTTTAAAATGAAAAAAGATAATATTCAATAAAAATATTTATAAGACCATAGCAAATATGAACAACAAAAGGTATAAGTTTAATTAATATGAAGCAGAAGTGTCTTTTCCAAGATGGCCAGCAAGAACTTTCTAGTGATTAATGGAGTGACTTGGGGAAAGCAGTATAAGGAACACTCTGGTACCTTGTGGCATCTAGACCAGCAGCAGCCAAAGAAACATTGCAACTTCAAGTGGAGTCATCAAACCAACAGAAATTAATTCTCTCCCTTTAAATAATATGATTTGAGCTTGTATTGCTAGTTTATGGGAAATTAGCAACCTCTAAGTGGGATGAGAATCAAAAAAAGTTTAGTAATTGCTGATGTAGGTGCTGATTTTAATCTTATACACCTTTCAAGTATATGAGATATCAAGTCAATAAACATCCTTTGTGGAGACATTTCTAATCTAGATTCCTCAACTCTCGTTCTGTCGCATGTAGGTGAAATCCTGACACCAATCAGGAAAAGCTTAATAAAGCCAGGATGTAGTACAATAAATCAGAATCTGCAGGTGTGCAGTTCCAGCTGCAGTAAAGAAGAGTTTAGATCTGGAATGAGGTTTTACTATTCCTTCCATCTTTTCTTTCATTATCAGCTAGTTTTCATTTCACTTGTAAGAGAACAAGGAAAGGAAGCAGATGCAAAACGGAAACTTTGAACCTATTATTCCACAAAATCATTGGGAATTTGGTAGTTATTTGTAGTTCAATTACTAGTAAGAAGAAGGGGGAAAAAAAATGTTACAATTCAAAATTTTATTGGGGGTGGGGGGGTGGGGGGGGGGTGAGAAGAAAAGAAAAAACAAAGTCACCAGGCCTTTACCTCAGAAGCTCACAGACCTTGCTGTAGCTAACTCAATAATTACATTGTACTGCCAGCAACAATTTTTTTTTCTTGCCTGAGGGTTCCAACACATTTGCACCATAGGGAAGCCTTTTCTCTTTACATCTCAAAACTCTACCACAAACTCTTCCTTTATTCATAACAGCCAGATCCCCAGCTGAGATAGGCACTTTCGTATTGCTCTAGATGACAGTTTTCTGTGTTCTTTCCAAGCTCAGGGGGTTTAATAAACATATCTGGCAATCTTTCGATAGCTGGAGGGCCTGGGATGACACTGTGTGCAAACAATATGCTCTCACTGCTAGGGAAACAAGTTTATTCAATTCAATTAATAGATTACAGTCAAGATACTTGTTATCCTGCAATGAAAAACAGGAAAATAATTCTGAGAATTAAGGTAGGTTGCAGGTTTAGCACCTGGCAACACAAAAAGCCAGGCAAAATAACACAAAAAAACCCACTTGCTGATTGACCACTACTAATAAAAAGAGGCACAGTCCAGTGGTCTCAGCCCAGAACTGAATTTTAACTCACTTAAAACAGAGCTTAGCCCTATGAACCCCTCTGAACACATCTCTGTTTCCTCCTACAAAAATGGGGATATTCCTTTTCATTTACCTAAATACAATGGATGTTTTGCATTAGAGATGAGCAATAACTCTTCCTTGGTGAAACTCCACTGTCTGCAAGCCAACTACAGCTGCCAGGATTTGGTTTCACATTTTAAAAATGTTGAAGTAAAATTCTATTTTGAATTTAAACTCTATCCAAAGCATTTTTTTTAAGATAAACAATTAATGGGATACAGAAGTTGCTTCTATAATAAATATTTCTAGTGCAATCATATTGGTCTAAATAAGAGAAACGCTCGTGCTTTCTTGATGAAAAATACTCCAGAAGCTGGTGGTCCTGTGGTACCCCTTACTTTTAAGTATGGATCTGCAACAACTTGTCCTTTCTGAAATGTGCTCAGAACAAGTTTAAACTTGCAGAAGTTACCACAAGAGAAAACCTCATTTAACTACCAGAGTGACAGGTAAATTTGCCTGAAGGATGATTTGTGGTTAGGGCACAAACAGGAACATAGGAGATATGAACTTATTTCATACTGTAGACTTGCATAAGTAACCCAATCTCTGAATGCCTCAATTCCTGTATGTAAAACAAGGATAAAAGCAATTCTTTTGTCTAATTTGCCTATTCTTTTTGGCAACAGGGACATATCTTCTCTGTGCAATAGTTGCCCAGATGGAATGGGGTTCTCAGCTAGCAGTCAAACCCCAGCTCAATTCAAGGGCACAAATAATAATTAATATTTAAGTAATATTACTCTTACTTCAGTAGAGAGGCATCACTCATTTCTCAGAGCCTAACATGACAGGATTAAAAAAAATAATCTTAAAATAAATAAAAAATAACTGCTAAAATTAATATAACACCAGCATTGTTGCTGGCAGAGCCACACGCTGCAAAATATGGTATGAGGGACAAGAAGATAGAAAAATAATCAGAAAAGGAGTTGCGTTTGAGATGAGAACAGCATCCCAAAAGACTGAGCAGCTCCCCTACAGACGTTCAAGTAAATATGGCATTTGAAAGAAAAGTCACCTTTGGGACATGGCTAAGGCCATACAATAACCTCTCCAGAACCTGAATCCCAAGAAATGGCTCACTCTGCAGCAAGATGTGCCTTACTGCTGTTATGCAAACCAGGGAAGGAGGGGATTACTTGCAGGTACTGGGAGTAGTAAAGAGCATTCCCATTAAACCACTTCTGCTCTGCAGCAGCTCTCAATGTCCTTGAAGTCACAGAGCCAATGGCTACACACTTGATGCTACTCCAGCCCATCATTGCTCCTCATAATTCTGTCCCTCTCATAGCCTTGAAACAAAAAGGCCCTACGACCCATGGCAGAGGAAAAGCTAGTGCAAGTCCCCTGCTTACTCCCACACTTCACAACCTGGGTTGCACAGTAATTGCTCTCATAATCACACATGCTCAGCAACTCTCAAGAGGCCAAACAGCGTCTGTTTCTCTCACTCTAACCCACATGCTCTCTATGATCTAAATATTGGAGTTTTCATTTGAACAAAATGCCTGACTACCACAAAGTATTTCACTAGGATCTCTGACTGATTAAGAACTGGGTCACAGTAATTAGCACAGCTGAGTGTATAATCAAAAATTAATTATTTACTTAACTTAGCTGCTTCTTTGTTCTTAGATTAGCCATCAGCTCACGATGAATTTCCTTGGACTTCATGCATGTTCAGCAAATGTCTTTTTATATGTTTATTCTGTGGCCTGCTCAGGAATTTTCAAAATTTCAGCTGAGTTTTAGAGTCTGCAGCACAATCTTGTGATATCATTGCTCATCTACAACTGAAAAGCACTAGAGCGCAACTACAAATTCATCTAAATTTTAAAATCAATTGCCAAAAAATTCCAAGTCAAAAGTATTTTACCCCATACAGTCCAATTGCTTGAGGATTTCCAAAAAATAAAAAACACATACCATTAGAAAATTCCTAAATTTTGAATAAAATACAGTGCTTTTCTACTAATAATTTACTTGTTGTAATTATTGCATTGAACACACTGGGAACTGGCCTGTATTCAGAGCAGTAACATTCCTCACCAGTTTTAGGTTCTTTTCACTAATGGAGAAAAGGCCTATAGAATTGATAAAAATGTAAGATCAGTCAGGATGAAACTTTTAGGTTTTCCTTCAAATTCTAGCAAAGATTACTCTGAGGATCCACAAAATCTAATAGGCAATTGCATCCTTCCCACAAAATTTTACTCATTGGGTTACTAGTTACAGAGGAGTAAAAAAAAAAAAAAAGTGTGGGGGTTGGTTCATCAAACCTGCCCTGGATACCACTGGCTTTGTTCCAATTGTATTAATAGGAATCTGATCCTGAAGTAAAATACAAAACCAAAAATGCTATCAACCAGTGCTCTTCTCTGATGTTTTAAGTGTATGCTTACATTTTATACATTAGATTCTTGCAGGGAAATTTAGGACATTTTTCCAAGATTAGAGTTCATTTCTCACAAGGGTAAAGAAATGGCACTAATTAATTGTCTATATAAAATACAGCAAATCATAAGAAATTAATCTATATTCCTTAATTCCTGGATAAAACTCAAATCCTGCTTCCACTTCAGTCAGTAATAAACACTAATTAACTTTCAGGAATCAGGATCAGCACTTAAATGTTATAGCAGGTGTTACAGCAAGGAAAAGCTGAAAAATATTGTACAGTACAGACCAGGAAACTAGGCAGAGAAATAGCACAAATACGACTAATTCTGATTTTCCCCTTCACTTTCGAGTGGACATTTGTCTGTTTTATAAGAATTTGCTGGCTCTAACAAAAGTTCTATTGAAAAACTTGGTATTCTGATATGTTAAGGAAAAGAAAGCCTTATTTCTTTTAAAAAGAAAATTTAAAATCTGTGTTTATCAGTTAGAAAATAAATATCACACATAAATTTTCAGTCTTTTAAGGAATACTAAATAGTATGTTGCTTGAATGAATGAAACAAATCCATACTACTTACCTGCTTTGGAGGGGGTGCTGTCTGTTCTCAGAACAAACACTCCCTGAACTCAGTGCACACTGTGCTTGAGGAACGACTCAACAACTAGGAAGTGTATATTTGAAAATAGTTTGTATCTGTAACTGCTATTAAATGAAAAACAGAACGTCGCTGGTTGGGCAGCTGCTAAGATTTTATAATCACACAATAGAGAGGATTAAATACATGTAAAGAGTGTATTACACTAAATTTTGTGCTCAGTTGCAATTGTATGACCTTAGGAAATCAATGGGGTTCCACGTTTGCAAATGATATGGGGTTGGTCCATTCCTTTAAAAAAAAAAAAAAAAGAAAAAACTCAAAAAACTTCAATTTGAGAGAAAACGATTGTGCTTCTCCCTCTACTGTTCCATGTCTCATAGCTAACATCTGGTGAAAATTAAGAAGCAGTTTCCCCCCTTCCCTCTCACCCCACAATTGAACAAAAACAAAAAAAAAAAAACCACAATACAAAACCCCGCATATATATCTGATGTATTTTATACATATTCATCCTCATAACTTGACAGATGGGAGGAATCTTGCAGTCATTTCTGAAAGCAGACAAAAGGCCGTTGGTTCTGCTCCACATGATGATTTGTGAAGACAGAATATCACCCGCTTCCGTTGATGATTATATAGTTCTATCCATCTGTCTGCCACTGGAGGTTGTGAGAGTGAGATACAGCTCACACCGTCTTCATAAACAAAAGTAGACTGTGCTGTCAGTAGTCAGACACGCCAACTAATTGGAGCTGTCGACAGACACAATATTCTGTGTCAACAGCTCTGGTAACAGTTTGAAAAAGCAATGATATGTTGGGTGATGGTGAGGATGACACATATGTCTCTAATAGCATGCTAGAAATCTGACATAACTAGAAAAGAATTACTAAAATGTAATTCCCAGCCTCTAGTTCTGCTGTTAAGACTTACCAGTCAGCACAGAGAGGAGAGAGATGAGTGTGTGTTTGTTCATGTGAGTGTGCCTGTACTTGTACACATCTTCCTCTGTATCGCTTCACATGCTGACAGCTTAATTTGATACTCATAATGCCCAACTTAAAAATTAAGCTTTCTGCTGAATTTCAAGGAATTTACCAAAATGCCTACACAAATTTAAAACTTAATTGAGGGACCTTTTCCACCACTTTCTTGTGAATTGGAAACAAGCTAAAACAGGTCAAATGGCAGCTATGTTAAATGGACAGTTCTTACTGCATCTGTGCCAGAAAGCAGAGTGCTATCTCATTGAAAGGTGGTTTGGTGGACTCATCTACAAGATAAATTGTCCTCTGATCTTGCCAAGATTGATGAACATTCTTAATTTTAAAGTTAAGCCCAGGAATAAATATTTGCAGGATTAAAGCCTCAGTTTCTCTTTAGCAGCAGATAAGAAAATCCTTCTCCATCATCACTCCCTTTTGGATGTGAAAACAGAAAGAAATTAGTGTAAAAGGCTGATAAATAAAGTACTGAAGGAAAAGAGAAAATTTGACATTTGCTTTGCTCTACTCACACATCTGTGTGTGTAGCTTACACATTTATCTAGCTCTTCACTTGCTAAATGTAATGCACCATTGGGCAAACCAGGTTAAGTAATACTACATAATATGGTAGTTTACAAAGATACAGCATTATTTTCTCTCCAAAGAATTAAAGAAATGCTACATAAACATCACAGCAACTGTGATAGTAAAATTCAGCCAGTTCTAGACCATTAAGGCCACCAAGTCCTTACGCTGGGACATGCAACAGCAGGTTGTAGGTCTGCATCTCATCTCAAGGCCCAGAGTACAGCAAACTCCAGTGCACACTTTACATCAGCTCTGCATGGCAGAAGGACCAAGCTGGTACACTACTAGATTTGAATACTGTCCTTGAAATCTGATAATACCAAACAAGTGTAGTCACTAAGCCACCCTTCCTTCCATTAGATACAGCAAAACACACAGGCTGATTCCTTGATGCTCTACAGCCATGTATTAAGGTGAACTAACTGCAGGGCAAGTGTCAAACCTGCCCAGCCAGGTATGACAGCATTGAGCTTTGAGGCAAGGACCAGCCTTCTTGTTCTGTATTTCTGCTATACCCAGAACTCCAAGACCTGACAGTCACCATAATACAAAAAACAAAACACAGTGACAGACCTTTCACTGATGTGTGTGACCACAGTGTAGCCAGAATTCGAACAAGGCCTGAAAGACTTTTCATCCCAGAGAATTTACAAGAGGAAGCAAGCTGGAAAAGCCACATGAGGACTTGGATGAAGTTTTTCTGCAAAGCTCCTGGGAATGAGGCTTGTGGGACATGAGACAAGGGACATGAGACGAGTCCACAGCTTAGCCAACTGCAGTGATCCAAATTTGAGGGACAAGCCAGATCCCAGAACCTCCCTTCCCATATTTTCAGAGTCAACTGCAACAGTGCCGTTCTGCTCTGAAGGGAGGATGTCAGCACCCATGTGAAGGCATGATCTCATTAACCAACAGCCAGATACTGAGGAGTCCACACCATTAGCTGCCCTAGCAGCTGCCTGGCAAACTTAGTGGCCTGGAGCTGAAGGAAGCAGGTTGGAAAAGACACGCCCGAAGGGCAGGAAGTCTGGAGCATTGCTAAGGAACATGCAGTGACAATAGCTGAGGTTAAGGAGGAAGAGCTTGGTCTTGTTTGCTGCATAAATCCCTATATTATCTCCCGCTACTTGACCTGCTAGAGCAGCCAGAGGCACAGGGAGCATGGCATGCCGACCTGAGCTGGCTGCTTCCAGCCAGGAGAGGGCACACAAGTCAGTTCACTGCAAGACCGTCTGCTTTGCAGCCACTTAGTCTTCCCATCTTCATGACACTCTTTGCACTGGCGTCCCTTGTTAACCATCCAGACTGACTACGTTCAAAATTATAATGAAAAAAGCCTAACTAAAGAGATAAGCCAATATCAGCTGTCACTAAAGCCACAAAACTAGAAAAATCTGTCAAAATATTTTAAGAGGAAGAATTTAAAAAAATCACAAGTGTGAAAAATAAAGTCAAGGAAAATAATTTTCTCCACTTAACCAAGGAGTAAGTGGCTACCCAAGAAGAAGTGTGTATAAATAGTGTGTCAGCCATTTACTGCGAGTGTGACTCTAGCAGCTGGGCTGTTTGCATGAGATGCAAATTTGGAGCCATTCAGGGAAGGAAGAATGAAAGCTTTGGCACTCACCAAGCAAACACTAACGGGTTCGGGAAAAGGGCCAGCAAAAGACAAACCACACAAAATAGTGGGTGGCCAGACTTAGGACAAGGAATAGTTGGACGAAGTACCTCAAATGATCCAGCTCAAGGCAAACACTGCACACTTCAGAAGTTTTACTTTTCATCCCAAAACATAAGCAAAAGACCTTACTGCGATCACTATGCTGCTGGAGACACAATGGCATTCACAGCCCACAGACACTTACTGATATTCATCTTGCAGTACACTTATCCATGCCTACTGTGTCTGGCTCTGAGTCATCACTAGTCACAAAGACAACTCTATTAGCTGCCATGTGCAAAAGTTAGTTAAGAAATACCTATAAAGCTTCTGCCCTCAGAGAACAATTGAGAGTCTGAAAAAGGTCAGGCTGCTTACACCTGTAATCTAAACAAATAGGTGGGCTCTGACACTGAAATGGTGCTTACAACAAACCCTGTAGCTTACACAAAGCATGAGGGTATTTAAGGACTCTCCTGCTACTTCTGTGAGACACCAAGGTTTTTATGGAGTCTGATTTCCGCCCACAGATACCTAAAGCAGAATTACACCAGGTCTATTTTGTTTTTTTCTCACACGAAGTGGATCTAGGGCACAGCATCAGCCGTCTCTGTGTGTTAAATCACATGCATTTATTTCACCAAAACAAACTAGGGCCTAATCTGTTTGAAGATGAGTTCATTATTCAGTCTTCTGATGCCTTTTCATGATGCTTAGACTTGCTGCCTTATACCACATTGGTGTTTAATAATTATTTTAGCTGTCTTCAAGGCCCTTTCACCACACCTAGTGTGGCACATTACAGACAGCTTGGATTTTTCAGGTACAAATTGCTAAACAATTACTGATGAGAGAAAGGTCATAATAATAGGTTACAGAAGCCTTTGCAGCCTGCCTTTACTTCATGGCCATTTATAAAGAACCATTTCATCCCATTGTTATAATGATGAGAAGGAAGTAGTTTAAGGTAGTTATAGACAAGCAAACAAAAAGCAGGAGAGCAGTACTGTATAACTTCTACTTTCACTTCCTGCCTACTCCATTACTTCTGGCATTATGGGAGAAATAACATGATTGGAATGACCTAAAGGTTATAACGGGTGGGCAAGGTTTACCTTGTCGAAAGGAGTGCGAGCACTGTTGGCTAAACCTTTTTGAAAGCTGAAAGTGGTGCCGTTTAACAAAAGTACTAAGCTGTCATTGAAAAAAGTACATTACTGAGGAACAGTATTTCTTCATGGGCTTTCTTATCTCTATTTTCCCCCTTAAAGGTTTCATTTTATTCTTGGGGGTGGGGGTGGGGTGAGGGGGGGGGTGGATGGGTGTGGAGAAAAAAAGGCACAAAGATGAAACCTCTCTGAAAAGTTAAAAGAGTAGAAGACAGATTTTACACTGGTAGAAACTCCATTAGCTTCATATGAATACCACTAGCTTTAAAATGGCAAAATCAAATCCCAAATGGTCCAATCTACAGCATCATAAATCAGGCAGGCAAACTTCTTTGGGTTACTGGAACAGTGTGGATACAGTCATTTTTATCGCTCCCAATTTTTGCAAGAAGTGTCTCCGCTAGCTGGCTGCTTCTGTATTTGAGGTACAGGATCTGATCCCAGCAGATCAAGGAATTTCAAGTCCAGTCACAATTCACAGAAACATCCAGGTTTATTGAATAAAAATCTGCCTTTGGGAAGAGAAAAATCAAGGATAATTTGATTGTCCAGGAAAAAGCAACATCAAACACAGCCAATGCAACAGTGATGGAAGCAACAAGGCAGTAGTTTGGCACTTTCAACAAAAGTGTCAGACTCCCTTCAGCCTTGCCTAAAAATTTCTGAAAATGATCCAAGTTACAAAAGAACATAGTACTGCTGACAACATTTCCACTAATGTTCAAACATTGAGACCTTTGTTCAAGAGCAGCCCAATACACAGGAAGCATGTCCACCTGGAAGATAAGTGATACCCTAAGCTATGCACAAGGCAAGACCTGGATCTTCATCAGATGTCATATATTTTCTCCTTTCAGAGAAACTTGATGTTTCACCTTAAGGAAATCACCAGGGGAAGATCCCCCAAAACACCATTTTTCCATTTATTTCCCATTGATTTTCATGGCATTAGAACTTAATTGCTCTAAGCTTCACTTTCTTTTCCTGCAAAATAGAGATTAGGACACAGGTTTACCATCTGGAAGAAAACTGACCCTTGGACCACCCTCCATGCCCATGGCCATGGCCTTCCTATATTCACCTGTCCAAATCTACCTTAGATGTAAAGCAGGCAAGCCAGCCAGGCAGATTCCTGTATTACTTATCCCAAAACATCTTGACACTGCATCATGTATTCATCATAAACCAGACAAGACTGGCCAAGCTCTTTTGTTGAAGTGTAAAGCCTCACTTACTGCAACGGACTGCAAGAGAGACACACAGACAGACTGCAGTCCGCATAGCTAAAACGTGAACATGGTCACACTTCACCTTGTGCTCAGCTCCAGACCACAAAGACAGAGCCTGAGTTCTGCCTCCCTAAAAAGCCCATGAGAGGACATACTGCTGCTGTTACAGTTCTAGCTTTAGAATGGGAAGAATTGTATTCCTTTCTTCATCGGACTGAACACAGGGCAAAAGGATTTCATCATAGATAATTTTTATATTGCCAAGTATAGAAGACAAACAAGCCCTGACTTTTAGCTGATTTCCATTTATTGCTGTCCAAAATTTAATCAACTAAATTGATAGTTAACTATTAGTTTATTTTTGGTCAAAGGTTATTTAAAAAGTAAAAGCAAACAAGTCTGTAAAACAATATAAATGCATCAAAGTTTATATCCCAAGTTAAGCAGTAAATCCTGCTCTCCTTCAGGAATCCAGCCAGCCAAACTTTTGTTCCCTTGGCCAGTTGCTGGAATAATAGCTTGTCCTTTGTTTCATCGTGACTTGATTACTATAATTATTTTCTTGCTAGACTTCCAGCTACTGCTCTGATTGTAAGGAGTACAGAATACAACTGCTAGACTACATGCTGCATCTAAGTCTTTCCATCACATTACCCCTATATCCCCATATTAAGAGAGCTCCATTGCTTCCCAATGCAGCAGCGGCCTGATTTTTTAGATCTTCCTACTAATTTACAAGGCTTTACATTGGAAGCCTCAGATAAATCTTTTGCTGCTCCATGTCTGAAGAGTCTTAGGGCTGTACTTGTATATGCTTTTGTCTCCCCCATAGTGTTTTAGACCCTGAACTTGTTTAGCCTTACTCACATGAGCAGGTTTACAGACTTCAATGGGACTACTTACATGAGTAAGAAGTACTCATATGAGTAGATATTTGCAGGCTCAGACCCTAAGTGACTTGGAGAGCTTTACTATTATTCGCTTCTTGAAAAGCACTTGCAAAGAAACAAGAGAGGACTTACCGTATTTATTCAGAGTTATTATATATTCACCATGTCTTCTTCTTAAGCCCTCTTTGTTCTTGAGTACATGTACTCTATCTACAGTAGCGATACACAATATTTCTCTCAGGGGATTTTCACATGTGAAAATAGCGAGGGTTTGACATGTTGGACTGTTGGGTTTTTTGTGTTGTTTTGTTTTGTTTCTCCCTGTGAGAATTTGTAGATATCAACTTGAGACAAAGAGGATTTTGTTATTACTTCTATTGCAGCAGCAGCAACAAGCTTGTGCCAGAGAGTAAGGCTCCACTGCGTAACATCATGGTTCACACACTTCACAACAAACTATCTCCTGCCTCTAAAGAGTTAAATCTGCAATTTCTCTACAGATTAAATTGAACACTGTCATTTTCACCTTAAAACACTTGTTTCCTTCAGGCATTTTCAGCTATGAGGACAGTCAATTTTGTCATCAAACTTACAACACCCAGGTCTGTAATGGTTCATTTTTATTAAAGTTCATATTTCCCACCTATACGATACACACAACCAGACACACACGGTTTTTTATATAATGAGAGATGGTCTGTTCTCTGGAAGACTTGTATTCCTTGGGAGAAAGAGGAGCAAAGAAAAAAAAGCTGCATTGTTCTGTAGCCTGCCATGCTAAGTTGCCCTCACTGGGAATGCTGGATATGTCATGAGAAATGTGCAAACTGGGCTCACTGAACACCCGAGATCTTTTAAAATAAATTAAATGTCTTTTCCAACAGAACACAATGGAAAGGTACAGATAGATCATTAAAAAGAGGCTTTTGGAGACTCTCAATGGTGATTTTTTCTTTCTGAAAACACCAGAAGAGATGACAGACTTGATCCACTGCACTGCAGAGTGCTCCTGAGCACCCTCTATTACTGCAGATGGGATGGAGAAAGTGGGGGCATTCAGCACTGACTGCTCATCACCTTGGAAAGTTGTAAGCTGCTAGAAAAGTCTTGCATTCCACACATAGCAAAATGCATCCCTGTTCAGAGTGCCCACTGCCTCCAGGATACAGACCCATGAATTTTCCACTCAAGATTTCTGTACCTGGCTAGCAACACCAGTCGAGCAAACCTTTAGTACAGATTTGCATGACTGCACTGACAAAAGCACAGCCCATGTTGATGACCTGCACCCTAGCCAGCATTACGTCTCAACAGCACATCTAGTTTGAGGGCCTGTGCTAACATCTTTACACTAACGTATACAAGGAACAACCTGAGTGGACAAGGTGAGAGCCCAGAAAAGGGAGGGGTGATGTATGGGTGTGGTGAAAACTGTTACCATTTAATTCTGTCTGTCCCCATTTCCCATCAGCCAGAAGGCTAGAGACTTTCTTTTCCCAACAGAAGACTAAAATAAGACTGAAGTGAAGAAAGCCTGGTATGGGAAGGGCACAGCACAAGGCAATGACCCAGAGCTGGCATGGGAAGGAAGGGAGGTGAGGCGGTTTGTTTTCAAACAATTCTGGTCCTTGGCTGGTTTGCATGCTCTCATGTGTACTTAAACATTAGTAAGCTACCAGAAAACAGCCCAACTCCACAATACTGTCTTACTTGCCATCACATACTGCTTGTTTCACTTCACTGTAGTCCCTCCCTTAGGTTTACCTATTCAGACAGGGAAAAAGAACAGATGATACAAATGCAACATATTTCTACTGGTACTGAGCCCGGCCACAGCATGAGCTAGCCCAAAACAGAGCAGTGAACGCCTTGGGTCCAGCCAACTTTCAGTGCATTCTGCATTGCACAGTTCTTTCTCCCCTTTAAACTAGATCACAAACCTGGGAAACTTTCTGTTGGCTGAAAAAGAGAGAAATAAAGCTTGCTCCCATGGCTTTTTTCGAAGTTCTCAAAGCTCTAGTAATAAACTGATTTTCCTTTAAGTAGTGCTGGCATACCACTGTCTTGTGTCAATTTTCATGGGTCACCATGAAAACAAGATGGGTGGTATGAAATTAAAAGAGTTTCTGTTAATTTTGCAGCCTTTGAAATTCTTTAGGTCTGCGAGATGGCAACCTTCTTCACTTCCCCAACTCACTCTTCTGAGCCACAATATATTGCTGCACTGGTAACACTCTCTTTATCCTGTCATGCTCAAGGCAGAGAAAAAACCTTCTAAACTCAGTAAACTCACTTGGCAACTAGATTTTGGCAAGCACAGTGTACCAAGAACGAAAATTAACACTTAATAACAAACTTATTTTAATTAGTTTTAATCAGATCAGTTACTGTTTAAGATTCTTACAGTTAAATTCAAACAATGTGTACTGCCACTATTAAGCTTAAACAGAAAAGGTAAACGGAGATACAGTAGTAACACATAAACATGAATTTTCTTTAAAAAGTCTTATTCTGCTAATTAAATCTTATCAAATATTTTCTAATACCAACTTGCATAGTTTATATTCTTTGCTTATATTTAGTATTCCAGTAACAAAACTCATATTATCAAGAAGAAAATACTAATGCTGTGATTAGTATTCTGAGGTAATGAAATATAATCTGCTGTGATAATACCTAATAATCTCTTAGATACGATAAATCAGCCTGACAATAATAATATCAAACACTAGCATACGAATTACAAAATTACTTCCTCAAAGTCTCTCAGAGGTCTGAATTTTTTCCCCCATGTCTAACACAGAAGCAATGAAAAGACTATGTAACTGTAGTCTAACTTGTAAATCAGTGCTAGTATTTCTTAGAGTGCATATTTATATCCTAGAGTATTTTTTAATGTTCAAAAACTAATTTTTTCTTTCTTTTTTTTTTTTGAGAAGGTGCATCAAATCTGTGGTCTTTTTTTATTAGATCCTTTAATTCAGTCAAATCACACTGCACTGCAGACGCAGCATGTCATTAAAGATGAGACCTGGAATGGCAGACTGTCGATACAATAATGAAGCTCAGGAAACAAGAAAAATGGGAATGCTTTTGAGAACTGGGGCATGTACTTCAGAGAACTAGTCATAGGAGAATCAGGCTTTCCAGTGGAAATGAAGGCATATTTGTTGCAACAACTCTAGCTACCCGAACATACTTTTCTACTGCTCAAAATCCTTACCTTTTAGCCAAAACACCTCAGAGAAAAACATTTAATCTTATGAAAAGTGACCATAATGGCTACATATGTCAGTGTGAACTACATTGAATGCACTGGTGGATAATCAAAACAGAGCAGAGAAATTGTCTCCCATGATAATTTTCTAATCAAAAGTACTGTGCTTGCACAATTGAAAAATTCTGTGGGAAATATTTAAATTTAACAAAAAAAAACCAAAATTATTTCCCTAGATAAATTGCTTCTCTTAATCTCCTTCCTTATTAAAAAGACAGAAGTCTTTCAGAGGAGAGGAGAAACCGGAAGAAGCAAGGGGAAGAGCAGTGTGCCAGGAAAATGTTCCTGAGGTTTCCAGTGCCCCTTATCTTTCTGCTTCCTTGCCTCTCACTCCTCTCCAGATTTGCAAAATTCAAAATGGGACAGGGGGTTCCAGAAAGCCAGCTAAGATGCCAAAAACATGTTCTTTTGTTTGCTCTCCTAAAAAACAGATTCTCCAACAAACTCCCAGCCACCCACTCACATACACAAGTATACATGTAAAAGTAAGGCTTTTTATTTTTTCCCTGAAATTTCATTTTGATTCATCATGTAAGCTATTTTAAAACCTTGACTATTTTTCCACAGGAAAAGATGTCTAATTCCCAGCCAGTTTAAGGTAGAAAGCTGCCAGCTCTTCTGAAGTTGAACGCCAGATTTAGGAAATGCAGACAGTGTGTGAAATTCACCCTTGTGCTGGAGGCATTTCAGAGGACTATTCAGCATCCCCTGCTCTGTAAAACAGTGGGAGACCCACAGCACCAGAGCTCCCCGAATTCCCTTTGCTCCCCAGCTCATCAGCAGCTGGCATCAGCCTCTGCATCACAGAGCAAACAAGCAGGATGGGAGGGAGAAACTGGCCAAGCAAGAGCTGGTAGGATCTGGTAGCTATAAAACAATTAACTTGCACTGACTAAAGTTAGCTTGTGCATCAGTGCATCCCAGAGGACCTAGACATATAATACAGACCCACCAAATTCCATATGCATCTTTCATGAGAGGCACAAGTTATCTCAAGGAGCTCTATGTCTTGCACACTACTTGGCCTATCTGTAATTGAACTTGAATATTTTATTCGTCACTGACACAAATATAAGCTAGGTATGATGCAGCACATTCTTCTTTATAATTATTTGGAAATCAAAACGTTGAGTTAGGACTAAGCTGTTCTCTAAACACATCCAAGTGTATTGGATTAGTTGGTAAAATGAGAATCACACTTTCAATAACTATGGAGCATGTGTGAACAAGCGGATACATTCCCAGGCTTTGAGTGATGGAGGTTTTACCACTTCCTTTTACTCTGTAATTTCATATTTTAAACATGAGAAAAATAAGCCTTAAATACAAAGCATTTGCTTTTAAGCAAATCCTGCCTTATTTTAATGGCTTACAGTCAACATTATCACATAACACACTGCCACTTATGGTGGGACGCTGAGAACAGCAACTCCCCCTGCAACTCCGGTAAGCGCCCAGGTTATCAGTGATTATTCTGCTATTTAACATCACTTATGTTACTAACCAACTGCTCCAACAGCAGAAATAATTAGTTTCAAAAATCAGACACAGTTTGCTGCCATTAAGCTACTTGTAAGTCTCTGTGGGATTACGTGGAATGAAAGAGACCATATAAATGTAAAATATCATTATGTATCACAAATTTGGTATCTTACATGCATTACATTTCACTAGTGAAGCACAGGAATACACTTGTCCTTGTAAGATCTAAAGGACCGGTTCTTTGCTTGGTTACTCCAATTACACACCCATATACCTCCACTGAAAGCAACTGAATTACAGCAAAGTACCAATGAAGTTTAAAAAAGAGAACATGTTTAGAATGGGAATTTAAGAGCCTCAGGCAAACTGCAAATCAACTCCCACATGGTATATATTGGCCTACCTCCACTGTGATTAGTGTAGACAATTTACACCAGCTGCCAATCTGCTCCTTGAAAATTAAGGACAGAAACCTAAACATATTCTGGAAATCTTGGCATTGTCAGGCTAAATATGTACACATGCCTGATTCTTTTCTCTTGTCCAGTAGAGGATGCAGCTTGTTAAGACTTTTTCCAGCAAAATATATATGTTTCATTTATGTGATTAATTTCTGTGTTAATGAAGGTTGAAGGCCCGAGAAGGCTGAATGCATCTATTTATCCAGGGGCCAGATAAAAATTGCTGCTCAACTAGCCAGCCCGACCCTAATATGGAAAGCCCCAGCCTTATTCAGGGTGAGAGGACAATTAAATTTTTATGCTCATTTAATCCTGCGCCCTTTCAGAGCAAAGGCTGACAATTGTGCCCAATTTTTCCAAATGTTTGCTGTTACATAACCTTGACGAACCCACCAAACAGAGGCTGTTGACAAAAATTAGATTGCAACAATATTCTGACACTCTCTTGAGTTAAATCCTGGATTTAGAGGTTAAAGGAAAAGAAAAGCCCAGCACTCTAAACTTTATAAAACCCAGCACTTTATTAGTTCCTACCTGCAGCAACTAAATTCATATTACTGCGTATATCTAGTCAACAAATTGCTTCTATATGAAAGGAAATGCTTTAAAAAGTCTTCCTGCTTCTGAAGAGCTATCTGTAAAGGTTGGTAATGTTTTGCTCTGATACTCAGAAGAATTGATTCTTTCAACAGGTTAAATAATTTTAATTTTTTTCCCTTGTCATGCTCCAGTCTCTCACTTGGTCACTTCCTCCAAGAGATTCATTTAGAGGAGCTGTACTGTATTATTATCTGTGCTTTTGCGGTTTAGTGCAGAGTCAGTTTATCTTAATACTGTTATGTTCTTCAAGAGAGATTCATTTAAGTGTGACCTAGTCTATTATTCTAGGTGCTTCTTGCATCTCTATTGGGCATTTAAGAGTTGTAGAACTCTGTAATTTATTTAAGCAGGCCACTTTAAAGCAATATCTCAGTAATTTTCATTGAGTTTAAGGAGCCCTTCTATGTTTTCAAAATGCTTGAAGGTTTTCTGCTCTTCTAAGGACTGCAAATATTTGAACAACAAATAAAAATGTTTAAGAAAAGAAAGTTCAAGACAGACACAGAGGCAGCGAGAGGCACAGAGACACAAGAGAAATGAGTGCAACTGGATTATTTTTTTTTCTACATGGACAACTCTACCAAGAATAGCCACACTAACATTTTGGTCAGTGAGTGAAGACTGGTCATTCCCTAATCTCTTAAATCCAAAATTGTCCTCACATATTCTTTGTAATAACTCAGAACAAATAAATTAACACATGGAAATACTTGCAAGTAACTTTTACAAACACCACAACAAATGTTTCCTCTATGAAACACCACTAAGGATAACAGAGATGTTATCAGATAGAAAGAGGACTCAAAGGAAGCAGAAGTCACAGATCTGTACAGGGAATACTGGAAAAATAAGACATATGAGTCTGATCTCAAGCATACAGATGTCAGGGAGAGGTTTGCACTGACCAGGCTTAATGTGATCACTGTGTTTCTGCAGTCCTTTCTTACGCAAAGCTCTCCCTCCGTAGCTTTCTGCATAAGAAAACATGGGGCTCTGAAAACCAAACCTAGAAAGATATTTAATCAAGATAAAAAATGAAATGAGCAAATATAGAGCAGATTCTTAAAGTAAATAAATAGATAAACGAATAACATTCAGAAAAAAGCCTACAAGGAACAAGTGACACAGACTGGGGGAGTGAACCAGAAAAGCCAGATAAGAAACAGTGCCCTCCCACTGGCAGGGGAGGGAAGGTAAGTCCATGTTACACAAGGCAACACATGAAGTTTAGTCCAGATACTTACACTTTTCTCCTCAGGACCAGTTAGCACTTCTGGAGTGCCAGGCCAGCTTCCAGTGCCTATAAGCTTTAGTATTTTTGACATTGTTGCATGTCATAGAGCTTGCCCTAAGGCTGATACAGTGCTCCTGGCTAGTTATTGTGCGCATTTCAGTGAGGGCACTGAGAACTGCCTATGCAAACTAAGGACAAGGCCCTAAGTATTTTAGGGTAATAAACTTAATGAAGATTGTCCTGCCACTTTCTTGCCTTTCCCATATTGCCAGGAATGTACTTAGCCAGTGGGCATTTGTCAACTTTCAACAGATTTTTTGCAGGATTTGGCTTGGCTTTTTTCTCAGCTTCTTATAACTTATTATACATGATGAAAGACAAACAAATACAGTTTGATTTTACTTTTGGTGGGGGAATCCTAAGAGTGACAGCTCCCAGGACACCAAACACACCAGCTGTTCTTTTTATTTTCCAGTTCTTCACAGTAATGATAGTCTCAGCTCTTGTTGCCAAGCCTCTTCGGAAAACATTTTAAAAATAAATGTAGCACACATGAAAACATGCCAGAACAGCCTCCTTCTCAACAAAGATTCTCCAAGAACAGAAGGTGCAAGGGCTGGTGGGTAGTTGGGCTTCATTCTGGCAAACCAGAAAACTTACTAAAAATTACAGTGTTTGGCAAGCCAAGAAAAAAATATTCATCCACCCACCCACTCCCAACTAATAGCTCCTGATTAATTCCGTGAAAGTTAAAACCAAGCAAATCTGAATTAGACTACAGATACCAGTTCTAGCAAGGGAAGATTATTAACCATGGTCAGAGTAGCCAACCACAAGAGCTATTCAAGAAGATTAAACATTGGAGCATATAAGCATGGGAAGTGGTAGACTAATCTCTGACTTTACAGGTCAAAACTTCATGCACAATGTTTTAACTAAAACAGAAGTTATTGGTCCCAAATCAAATCCTTTGCAAGCACTTGAAAAAATATTAAATTTGGTGAACTCTCGATCTCTGCTCTGAAAGCCATTTTTCTGTACATCCATGAGTTAAAGACTTTGGAACATAAATTTTAGTGTCCTCCTTTTCAGCCAGTTGCTGGGAATTTGTCCGTAAGAGACAATCTATTATACTACTCACAGTTTAAATGTTCAAATGCTTAAAAGTCCTTTTTGGCCAAGCTTCACCTACTCAGGGTTTTTGAGTTCTTCCCTCGTAAACAAGCCCCTTCAGATCTTGGCCATCTTTTGAGGCACTGCTCCAAATTTGCTTAAATATTTCGCCACCCTCCTGGACAGTCTTCCGTTTCTTTGGAACAGAATGAACCAGGCAAGCTCTCTGCAGCTCTCTTGAAGACAGTAGTATTTCTAACTACTAATAATTCAACAAACAGACAGTTTTCCATGCAACATTTAGCAAGTTTAAATTTGTCTCCCTTACTCACCCAGTATTATTTCTTCACAGGTATTTCCAACCCCATATATAACTATCTAGCAAATATTTTTCCCCACAGGTCATCATATTTTCAAAGGTTTCCTCTCATTTTACGGCTTTGCCTACAGTTGACAGAATCACTAACACCTATAAATAGTAAAAGAAAACAGCTGTTCATTCTGTTAGTTATTTGTAACACTGTGAAGTGATGTGAGACTGCAGAGCCTTAAAGCTTTCTTAGCAGGTAAATGAAGGCAGATGCAATCTTATTTTGGAATTTTCAATTGCACTGGAAAAGCTATGGTTTGGCCTAGATAGAACACTGTGGTTGGTCTCAGGAGACATGAATGGGTTAATTTTATAAAGCACTTCATTTTCCAGCCACAGCTATGGTACCTTGGGTAATTACTGCAGCTTAAGCTAGACCACACCTTAGATAAACCTGTAATGCTGGCGTATTCTGCAAACATTTTCTTTACTGCAAGCTGCGGCTTGCCTCTCACATATATTTGCTCTCCATTTCCAACTTGGTTTTTCCTTAGCTAGTTTGTACTCAGTTGAACCAACAAATCAGAATTTGTTGATTTAGTTCCATACCTCTTCAGTCTTTGCGTGACACAGCCACACCAGTTATGCAGTAACTACTGCTGTGGGAGCCTGATGACTTGCTTTTTGTGCTACATGGAAAAGACTGGGTATGAAAGAGCAGGAGGAAATAGTTCAATAGAGGAACATTTTGTTTTTCTTAAAGGTGAAAGAGGCCAACTTGATTATAGCTAGCACTATGAAAGTGATTCAGTTCTGGGAATAAATGGACATATTCCTACTTCTCGAGTAAATATTTTCAGCATACTTCAGAAATGCTGGCATTAATTTTTCATCAGACTTCATGGAAAGAAAACATCTCTGGGTATAAGCACAGCTGAGGGTTCTACAAACAGTAACTATGGAAAAGATTTTCAGTGACCGGTTTGCCTCCAGGTCATTTGTCATCACCCTTAATAGGGCTCCATCCCTGCAGACCAGGGTGCTACAGTACACAGGAGTCCTTCCACTCAGGGCAATCTTCAGGCAAGCAAAGATCTGCTGGACCTGTCTCCACCAACCCAGCTCAGTCTGGAGGAAATGTCTTAAGGATGATGTACAGAATCACGCCACGATTTCTGCCAGAGGGAGGAGCAGTTGCAGATGAAAAGCTCTTTTCCTGTCGGGGCCAGACCTAGAAAATTATCTCTGTCCACAGCATCAGGCTTTCTACAGGCTGATGATAGATGCACCACACAATATTAATTGCAGCAACAGTCACTAATCTGATAACTCTGCGTTTCTGAGTACATTCCAGCAAAGTAAAACAAGGTAATCCTCGTGTTGCCTGACATTTGCCCTCAGAAACAAGCCTTTATGAGAGCCAAAACCATATATTTAAAAGCTAAGGAAAGAATAAGATTAAAGGGTATTTTTAAAAATACCTAGTATTGGTCTAATATTTCACCCAAAGAAAGAAATCACTGACTTCAATTACAGCAGCATTTGGATAATACTGACCATACTGGGGCATCACAGTTTGGACATGGATGACAAAAAACAAATATTTTTTTTTATAACAGTCATATCAATTTTAGTAAAGCTCACAACTGAAAACAAAATGAGTAGCTTAACCTTATCTAGTTTTTTTTTTAAAAAATCATGCTAAATCTTCACCCAGTAAATAAATAGATTTCTAAACAAAAATAAAATATCATCACTAGAGTTAAGATCTAAATATTCATGAGTCAAAAGATTCATGCCTCTTTAGTCTTTCAGCTTGAGGTTGGACAACTGGACCTAAAAAGCCAAAATAAAAATATGTTTTTTTCAAAATTTTGAACTTGCAAAGAAAAAATTGACATAGAAGCAGTTAGTCAAATCTCAGTGTGCTAAAGAGAGAACTTGAATCATATGTGTTTGTGGATATAGTCTGATCCATGCAGACTTCATGCTTATATTGCCCAAAACAGACGCATCTTCCTAGGTGATTTGTATGCAAGGACATGGTATTTGATTTGAAATAAGTTGAGCATTGTTTGACATGTGACATTAAATGCAATAAGTATAATAATAAGAACAAATAACAACCTTAAAAGCAAGAATCAACTACATACCAGCACAGAATTAGTATACTGTAAATAGCTAGTGCATATAAGATAATACATCTCTGTTAAGTTGCAGATATATATGATACTTTGTGGAACCATTATGATATATCTTTGACTGCCTTATCTGCCCTTTGTTCACTCATTTATGTCCCTTAAGACTACTATTAACATATCAAGTTCCCAAACATCTTTCCTCAACAGAGCTATTCTAAAAAGCAAAGAAAATTGCTTCAGAAATGGTGGTGAGAGGAGTTCCTTCCAAGCATCGTATTTTCTACAAGAATAGAATTTGCCTATAGCATCTTTCCTGACAATCCCTAGTCCCCATTTCAGAAAAAAAAAGTTCTTCATTTAGAGAAATATTACTAAAGGACAAGAAATTGGAACAATATGCTACTAAGAATGGGAGATTCCCTCTTTCAGTGGGATCACAGACTTGGCTTCTAGACCTGGCAGACTGTGGGATGCGAAGGTTTAAAGCTATGATATTTTCACCTCTACAGTAGTTATTCTCTCAGCTGCTTACAGACAGTTTAAACAAACAAACCCTGAGACTTCCTCAAATAAGCTACAGCAAGCAAGGCACATGACTCTGCAGGTAGAGGAATTTGAAAATATATTAGTATGCTTTTCAAAGTTCTCAAACATTCTAAAAACACATTCTCTTTCAACATGCAGAGACCAATACAGGCTGTTACAGGTTTTTCAGCACAGATTAAAGATGAAGATCACAAAGCCAGTTAGCAGCTCCTAACTAATACAAAACCTTTTAAGGTACTCACACTGTCATTTATTTCTAGGCACACAAGTCTACATATTCTCAAATGCACACTCACAAATGTGAAAAACACTGCACCACTGCATTGTTGGAATTCCTTCCACTTTAACTGGCCTTATGTGGTGCTTTGAAGTAAGACCAGTTATTTTATATACGAACTACTTATTAATTTATCATCATTTCAGAAGGTTATCCATATGAAGGATAATTCTGAATCCCAGCAGTTTCATGTATAACACATGATGTTCTTGAATGAAAAAATTAACATTTACATGACCTAAAATTCAATGGAAATGAAACTAGATAATTCAGAAGCTTTGTGCTGACGATATATCTAAGTAATACCACCTAAGTCCTATTAAAGATTCTCCTATTACTAGTTGTTAAGCATAGCAGTTATTTCAATTTAAGTCACAAACAACTTGAACTCATCAAGCAGCTCAAGATCTATTTTTTATTGATGACAGCCCAAAGCCTCTGGAGAGTCTTTGGCAAACCTTTTATTTCAATCTCTTGCATACAGTATTAATCAGACAATAGGAGATGACTGCAAAAACATACTTGGAAGTACTGGAACTTGCTCCATTTCCAGCTTAGAACTTCATCTAGGAATCAAAGATGAGCCATAAAGAGGTATGAATTATATTAGTATATTCTTGAATAGAATTTTTCGTATATTTATACACAAAGCAAAATGCATTCCTTTTCCATTGCAGGTAGATAGTTATAAGGGAGGTATGCAAGTAACTAATCTGGTTTTTAAAGTTAAAATAACTTCAGATAAATAGGGATCCTAATAACTTCAGGTAAATAGGGATCCTCTGTCCAACAACTAAACACCATCTGAAGAGATTTCATAAGCAGTAAGAGGCACAATAAAGGAGTCTTTCTGGGGCTAAACTGAAATAGTTGTAATTCACTGATAGCAAGGGAAAGTAATTTTGTAGCAGAATGAATACAGCAACACAGGGTGCTAAATTGCATTTTGAGTTTCTTCAGTGGCAACTATAACAAAGCTTGATCTTATTGATAAAATAATTTCTTTTGCCAGCAACCTGAGTTCCACCACACCATTAACTTATACTCACTCACCCAGTCATAGATGTTTTCTGGATACATGCTATTCTAATACACAACAACACTGACACATTCTTATGACTGTACTCAAACTGGTGATCAGAATAGGTCCAGCTTCATTTATTGGTTCTCGAATACACCTAAATTAAACCTTTTCTAATACAAATTGTAACAGGACCCCATATATTTTCCTCTGTCAATTTTGTAGCTTTCCAGAACTAAAACACGCACAAATCTACATGTGATGACCAAATGTATAGTTTTGTTACTGTGAAACTTTAACACACACTGAAAGATGAACTTTTGCTACATTGTGCAAAAATATGACATCAAAACCAGGCAGGTAGAGGCATGGTCAACTAAAAAACAAACGAACATTTTGTTGGAGCAAGTCCTGAGGAGGGCCACAAAGATGATCAGAGGGCTGGAGCACCTCTCCTGTGAAGAAAGGCTGAGAGAAGGTTGGGATCGTTCAGCCTGGAGAAGGCTCCAGAGAGACCTTGTAGGAACCTTCCAGTACCTAAAGGGGTACTGCAAGAAAGCTGGAGGGGTACGTTTTACAAGGGTAGGTAGCAACAGCACAAGGGGTGATGGCTTTAAGCTGAGAGAGGGTGGATTTACATCAGGTATTAGGACGGAATTCTTTAATGCAAGGGTAGTGAGGCACTAGAACAGGTTGCCCAGAGCAGCTGTGGATGCCCCATCCCTGGCTGTGTTCAAGGCCAGGTTGGATGGGGCTTTGAGCAACCTGGTCTAGTGGAATGTGTCCCTGCCCATGGCTGGGGGGGGGGGGGGGGGGGGGGGGGGGGGAGTGGAGAACTAGATGATCTTGAAGATCCCTTTCTATGATTCTGTAAAACCAAACAAACCTGACATTTCCCTACCTTGTGTCCCCTAGCATGTTTCCTTTCTTAAAATTCATAAACACTATTAGAAGAAGCAAATTAATATCTGCAAGTGTCCACTGGCTCAGAGTGCTATCTATTTATGTCCTCACTCATGTAAGTTAGTTCCTACAGTACAAAAACCTAGCTCCACCCAGCCAAAAATAACACAGAAGTTATTGGAAGAACTGGAATTTATCAATATTTTATATATACAGTACAGCAGGCTCAGAACAGCAAATGTGCATGGCAATCCGGCTGCATATTTATACCCAAGTGCAAACTTCAGTATTTAACGTTCTCAATGGCCAAAATATTTCACAATACAGTAGAGCACCTCCTCAGTTGTGGATGTTTGTTTCACAACAAACATATACCTTCATCAGATTTAATCTCCTGCTAGTGGTTTACCACACAATTTACATGCTCCTGTAGAGCCAACAGTTCAGTTCGTAGCAGGTGTGCCATGAAGAAACCTTTCCCATCACAAAAATTAAATGGTGAAAGCACAGTTTCATCAAGAGGAAGTGTGTGCAGGAACATCACTTCTTGCTCCCTTGATGGTGCCCATGCAATTCACCTTGATGCAGGAATGCTGCCTCTGAGAAATGAGTGGTGCACTCAAGCTGTTTCTCCAAAACCTGAAGAAAGTCAGGTATTGTTAAATCTTGTTGAAATTTTAGTTTTGTAATCCTTTTCCCCTGGATTAGCAGAGCTAAATTTCAAGCTCTGACAGAAGAGACTGACCAGCTCAAATTCAGAGATGGCAAGTAAGAAACATGCAAGGATTCAACGGATCCCATGTCCTGAATCCAGTGTGATTTCCCAGGGCTTCATGCTGAAGAACTGAAGCTTCCAAAGAACTTTCTACTGAAATATCCAATCTGCTCTCTACTGAAAATAAAGCTTATACTGAATAGCTGTTCACCTCCAACACCTCCCAGAACTTCAGTTGAATAGACCAGCCCTTTACAGGGAAAACCATAATCTTTAACATCTCCATAGATACTTTGAATCTGTATTTTGGCCTTTAGCTGGATGCATTCCTTGGAAGCCTCCAAAACATATACCACATACGCAGAGCCCCAACAAGAAACTGTAGGCATACTGTTATGTCTAAAACTGCTTGAGCTCCCCATTTCTTTAATCCCGAGATAATTTTTTTTTTTTATTAAAATTGTGACCAGTCACTGCAAGGAACAACATCAGCATTTTTCAACAGTATATAGCATACTGGACACTGGGTACATTCACAATGCAGTCTGAGGGTATTAACTTCATCAGTCTGCTCCTGCTGATGCCTTTGCATTCTCTAAGGCTGGAGATGCAGTCATTGTTGACGAATCAAGGAGCTTGCTTTGAATTTCCACATGCTAAAAGGAGGAAAATCAATCTCAAATTCAATGCTTTCTCCCCCGCCTCCTTCCAAATGGAAAAAACTCCTCCCGAAGGTCACAACAGCACTACCCTCCGAATCTGACAAGAAAGACATTAGAGCAGAACACGATCCTGCACTCCGTCATTACTGGGGGATATTGGAAAGAGGACAAAGGAACGTGCACACATAAGTGGAAAGTGGGCTCTTTTCTTGTATTGGCCACATTCAACTTGTTTGTTCAAGAAAAAAAAAAGAAAGAGTGGTACAAGACATGCATGCCTGATGCTGTTAGTGCTTAATACAGTGGAAAAATTGTTTAGGAACAGTTCATCCTTAGAATTACTCTGTAAAACCATCAGTCATTGAGATCTTAGGTTATCTGTTGCATATACATTTCTTGTAGTCCACCATATTTAAATACACTCATTTTTCTTGTGTTTTTAGCTTGACTTTCATGCTTTTGATCGGGATGACTCACTGAAGTTTTCCTCCCTTTAATGACACTGCTGGGCCAGTGATATTGTTTGTATCTAGCTCTACTTTTATCTTTTGAATATCAGCTATGTAAGAGACATTTCCATGAGGAACAGAGGCAGTTTGCCTGTAAAGGTAGTTTACGGCCTAACCTTGTTTTCAGTAAGTATCCTATCCACTTAACATCTCAATTCTCAAACACCACTGAACTGAAGAGGGCAGCAGCATTAGAAAGCAGTTTGCCCGATGACAGCATGCCACAGATACTTTGCTACAACTACCATGGGCACTGTATGAATTAATATATTATATATTCTTTCAGTTGATAGAGCAGAGAAAATTTGTGGTTTAGTTAGTAAATGTGTCACATGTCATGTCTTTCAGCTGGATAGCTGCACTAGGGAATATCCCAATTCTTCTATTCCTTCTTCATATCTATCTCTTTTTTTTTTTTTTTTTTCCCCCCAAAACATACCACCACCACCCCTTTTCTTTTCTTTTGAGGAACATGTGTCTGGAGTTTTAAATATACTTTATATTCAAATAAAGGAATCTACCACCAGCATTCACATTTTCTTAGACCACAAATGACATTTTTAAAATTAGTTTTTAAATACTTCATTAAAAAGTAGAAAGACTCTTTCTACTTTTTTTTATGAACTCTGATGATTACAGAATAAAAGTGGTATATGAATAAGCTAAAAACATTTGGTGTCGACATTCATTTTATACAACCTAGCCTTGTGTACTAAGGAACATTGGCCTGGAGTGGAATTGGATCACAAGCTCCAGTTTAGTATGGGCAGCTGCAGTCCAGTGCCATCAACAGCAACAACACATATTTCTCACTTGGGTAATAACAAATCTTCCAATTTCCAGTCTAAATTTATTCATGGACAGTGTTTAAAAAAGAAATGCAATAAAGTATTGTGCTGTGACTTACGCCTTTTGTGTAACTTAGATTATAGAAACAATGAAATATGTCATAAATGTCATCCGGATTTATTTTGGTGTGCTGCTGAACTACATTCAATGGTTGACTCGTCTAATTTAAGTTTGAAGCGCCTGTTAATTCATGTCTAGATTGCAGCTGAACAGGAGCCAAAGTTCATTCTGCTTTGGTTTTCTGCAAAATTTAAATCAAGCAAAAAGCTTAATATTTTTCTATTATTCTGCGAGCAACTTAGTACCGGAGCTAAGAAATCTGTGTCAGCGCATATGGGCTTGTGTATAAAAAGCCAGAAAGCTCAGAGAAGCTCTAGGCTGACAATGGCCAACCTTTGTGCATAAAGTAGATTCAGCTCCAAGATGCTTCTTCCTGCTTCACAAATTTGACCCTTCTCAAACGGGAGAGGCCTACAGTGCTAAGGAAACTGCACAGGGACTTCTGTTGCAAGGAGAAAAGAGAAAATTACTCCATATAGTTTTTAGTGAGGCCAGTCCACAGCTTTTGCACAACTTCAAACACAAAGGAAACCTTCACTGCAGGGAATGGGAGGGAACTACTTTAAGACAGGAAAATCTTTGCTACCCAAGTCACAGCCACTGCAGGTTTTACAGCTGCTCTGAATCGGTCTGTAGTCAAACTGGCATAATGTACCATCTTGTGAACTCCCTTCAGCAGTGTAAGCACCAAAGCCTGGTGCAGCTTGGAGGTTATGTGCACTGGAGTTGGCCAAGTTTGCATCAAGAAGACAGCAACCACCTCCACTGCCACCATATACAACAGTGCTCAATACAAGTGCTGCACTGAAGTAGCTGTCAGGGTTTGTACCAGCTCTAGCAGACAGAAAATGTATTTTGTCTTGGGATTGTCAAATACCTTGCAATACACATGCTAGAATTACAAATTAAAAGGTGATTCTTTTAAAGCAATACTGGCATATTGGTGTCTCACTTCAAGAACAATGGCATACATATAAGCATATACCTAGATGTGTCTAGAGAAAAAACAGCATATATGTGGGAAGAGGAAGCTACAATAGTATAGCACGTTCAGTTTCCCTAGTTGAAAAACAAGCAGACCAGGTGCAAAGTTCTGCAGGGCCTGAAGGAGAAATCAGGAAAACATGTCAGAAGTATTAGGAAACACCAGTGAATAGAGTACCTTGCAGAGTGGCAAATCAGGGCTGCAGCACTCTAACAAGTAAAACTCAGCAAAAGCCCTGTCACTGATTTCAGAATTTACAATTTCACCACACTCAATTTTTATCTTCCATTGAGACTGGTACCTCAGAAATTTAAAAATCAAAACACGTCTCCAAATCCCAGGTAAATCTGAATTTTGCTGAATGTGCTGAACTTATGATATCAGCTGTCTTATTTCCCCCATGAACTGAGACAAATATTGCTCAATAAATTCTGAATTATGCACTTCAGAGTCTCCCATCTAAAGCTCATCTTGAGGACTATTATTGCCAAAAGAGTCCTCCTTTAAAAGACAGCCCTTACCTGTCTTTTAAAGCCTTAAAAGAAAATACCTGAAGCTATGTGTGTCTCATTCTTTATGTTATCATTTACTGTGATGTTTATGAAAGGGAGATTGTCAACAGAACTCAAGCATCTGTCTGCTCTCATCAACACCAGAGGCAAAATCTCCAGGAGCAGTTACGTGATCACTGAGCATGTTCAGAAATAATTTGTGCAATATATAGCACAATGAGACCTCAGCTTGGTCAGGCAGAGTAGTGATAGTATAGCGTGAACAATAAATTCCCAGCTATGTGGGCTGCAGTCATAATCTCAAGTGACTTTAAGCATTCTAGGGATCAGTGCCTTTTCTGAGAAACAATTCTACTGCATTACCACACACTGAACTTGCAGCAGGTCATCTATGTGACAGTTTCAAGGATAGCCCTTATCCCAGAGAAGTGTGTTCCTTGTCATATACCAATTAAACTACATCAGAATTTGCAACCATGACTCCAAATGATGTGTCCTTTCAGTCAAGCTACAGGGATTAGATATATGCGAGGATGGTGTAAAGGACGTAATGCTATGCTTCCCCCAAACTGCATCTGCCTTGTTTAACTCAGGAATATAAAACTGAACTAATTCACACAAAAGGGAAAATTCCCTGAACATAAAGGATGGAAGTTATCAGCTGTGTCTGATACCCTACTTTTCCCTGCCCTCCTTATTCCTCAAATAAAATAAGAAAAACTTTACTGCATGGAAAAAACAATTTTTCCCACCAGCTCTCCTACAATTCTTGGCAGCTAATTATTTTGTCTTACTCTGCCTGCACTTGTAGACTCAGAATTCTACCCAAAGCCAGCACAGAGAAGCTGCAAACAGAACTTTTTTCTGGTCTCCCAGGTACAGGACTCTTGTCATTTGTTACCCTCTAAATTATCTACAATTATTTTGTTTAGCAGGCAAATATGGCAATTCTTTTTAATATGACAGAAAGAACAATTTAACCAAGTTGAGCTTGGTATCGCATGTTAGCAATCAGCACGTTAATAAGTCTGGAAGATTCATATCAGTTTGAAAGGCAAAACCTACACAAAACAATTAATTAAGAAAGTTAAAACAAATGAACTGCTCAGGATGGAATCGGATCCACGAGACGAGATGGTAAAAGCCCAGAAGGAAATACTCTAATTGAAAACGGTGGGAGAAGGCACACAGTACAGTTAACTATTATCTTATCAGAAAATTAGCAAAATGTAATTTTTTTTTATTGGATTTTTACAGATGTTATTTTTAACCACATCAAAAAACCCCACCTCATGGCTATTGGCACAAATTGTCGTAATTACTGTAATTTGAAGTCTGAGCTGTGGAGTGACTGCTTAGATAACTATCTCGTCCTCCTTATGCTGTATTAGGAAAGCAGCCGGGAGACATATCTTCTCATGTTTTTTTGTATGAGGTTTGGACTTCATTTGTGCCTATTATCCAGTCTCATTCTTGAGAATACTAAAGAATGAATTCTTTTCCCCTACCTCCAGTGTTTCACTGGAGAAAATCAGGAGGTTAACGTTAAGAGAGGTAAAGTCGACTTTAATTAACATACCAATTACCTCCCATTTGCAAGCAAATTGTTTTATTTCCTTCCATATGCTCCCTGGGGAAGTCTTTTCTTTCTTTTTTTTAATACATGGTCATTGACTTTGGGAAGAAGAATCAAGCTCTATGCTCCCAAATGAAGAGAGAACCAGAATCAAAATAGTTAGCATTGTAGCCCATGTCTCAGGAACCCCATGCTGTGGGGTTAGTAACACTTTCTAGCCTTGCAGACTGGTGTGAAAGTGCTTTACAGACTGTAAAATGTGCAGTAGTGGGAAATTAGCTATCTGTTTTGATTGATCTTTCCAATATCCCAAATCTCTAAAACACACACAAGTTAGACTGTTTCCTTCCTTGAAAGGAATATTTGGAGAAGTTAAAATAAAGAAAAATAACCTGAAGGGGGGGGGGGGGGAGGAGATTAGAAAACAAAAATAAACCCAAAAAAAATCCTCCCTGCCACACAAATGGGAAAATATTTTTTATGCAACAGAACTGTATAGCATTTTGATAATATGCAGCCAAAACATACTTGGAACTGTGTGCTTCCAGGTCCCATGAAAGCTAGGGAAGGTTAGAAGTTATCAGAGTTGGATGAAGGACTTTCCAAGGAAAATCTTAAGTACTTTAAGGAATGGTGCTAGTAAATCAGTAAGTGACTTTCCTCCTGTAAGTCAGGAACAGGGCAACCTCTCCCCCAGAGTATCACAGTGCTGTTCTTATAAATAAACAACAAAACACAGGTCCTACATACTTGGTAACCTCTAAAAGATATGTATAGTTTTTTTCTGGACTAGAGTTCTTCCTTTGAGCATCAGAAACAAACATTAAAGTGAGCAACACTCTTATAAACTATA
This sequence comes from Falco naumanni, assembly GCF_017639655.2. Lineage (NCBI taxonomy): Eukaryota > Metazoa > Chordata > Aves > Falconiformes > Falconidae > Falco > Falco naumanni. The sequence continues at coordinate 20,662,282 of NC_054066.1, forward strand.
AGGTAACATGCAGGAATAGGAAGAGTTGTTATTTGGGAGTGATGAAGAAAAAAGCTGCATTGAAAAGTGCTGCAAGTCAGTATTGTCATCCCCTGCATCCAAGTGTAAGCTTCACTCCTCTTTCCTTTTTGTCCTAAATTTTTGTAAAGGCATAATAGTGCAGAAACTCCTTCCTCTCCATTTTTTGCTTTTTTGTGGTTGTTACTCCTATTCTTATCACCGATGTCACCAACTTTTCCAAAACAGTGTGGAAGAGCAAAAATATATCCTCTAGTATAAAGTCTACTTCAGTACTCGTGCTACTTATTAGAGAAATAGGGACAATTCCTTTCAGAAACTAATGTTGAAAACTAAAGACCTGTACATTAGTTTATGATGAAACAATCAGATAAATAAGGAAAACTAACTGAAACAAGGAGAGTAATTAAGATATCATATTGTTCTTCCTGGATGACTTATTCCCTAGGACATTTTATATGCATAGTGCTGTTCTAGAATATGTTTCATGAACACATGTACAAAAAGATTGAAGCTACAGTCCACAGAGTTTCTGTTTTTACTCCTCAGCAACATTAGGTCATTTCACTTATCTGCACCACCCTGACAGCACCTCTACCATCCCACAGTGCCATGAGTCTTTGTAGAACATTAAACACAATAGCTGAACTAAGGTTAATGCACTAAGAGTACAGATATGAAGAGCAGTAATGGCAGATAAAAGTTTAGGACACCTGCTTGCAGGCTCAGTTACTCAATTTAGTTGCCCCCCAACTTTCAGGAGTTCTGCAAATTCCCTGCACCACTCAGACACATCTTTTGGTAGCTATGCATCCTTAAAGACAATTCCTGCTTCTCACACAGCCACAAGATCAATATCAGAATACACAAAGACCAAGTAATACAAGGCTGAAATTTGCCATCTAACCCCTTACTCATGTTTTTCTATGGGTTGTCTCCAAATTGTATTGTATTTAGCATTTTTTTGTGTGATCCATGTTGCCCCAAGTTTGCCAGAGTTTCTATCTTTGAACAGAAACAAGAGGAAGCAAGAGACCACAAAAGCACTGCAACTGCTAATCATTTAAGGACTGCAGTACAACCAAAAGATATGCTATCTGGGAGGAAGGAACAGGAAGACAGCTACTTGTGACTATCTAAGAAGCAGTCAAAAGCATGAAAGTAGGAGAACACAATCTAGAAAACTGAAAACATAGAAGACAGCTATAATCTCCCTTTATTTTAAGCCTGGTTCCCTTGCCTAAAGCCAGGCCACAGAATGCAGCCTGAGATGCCTTGTGCCATCTCCTGCCTGGCCTCCACCTGCTCCAGAAAGATGGAAGTCTCTGCAATGTCCTGCATGAGACCTGCTGGCCCTATCCTAGAGCCTCTCTAAGGTACGTGTTCTTCATAGGAAAATCAGCAAGTAGATAAGCATTGTCCATACTTTATTCATAGATACACTTAGTCAGAGAGAGAACAAACAACCTAGACCTCGCTGTAGAAATAAGTGAATCCCAGCAACTAGAACACACCGATTATTCATTAAACAAAGTAAGAATACACAAAAATACAAAATTGTAAATCACAAGGGGCACACTAGTCCTGATTCCCATCACACTGCTCTAACACAAGCAACAGGAAACAGAAGATGAAACCAGGTTTGCAACACACTGCCCATCAAGGCTATCCAGGTGTAATTCCGTAACTTTACCATACTGTGAAAGCTATATGGGTCATATTTTCAGTAGGTCTAATATCCAGGAGGTCTTGCCAACATCCCACAGGTGTGCATAGAAGCACAATATGTGAAAGGAATGCAATTATGTGGGTGGGTACACATACAACACAGTGTTTCTAAATCCTGGATGAATTCATTCCACACATCTGCATCCATTTCATACTAAGAAAGTAGATAAAGGGGAAGGGGGGGGGAATATCTTTTTTAAAGATAACAGCATTAAAGCTGCTCCTTGGCTGGCTCTGTCCTCAAGCACTTCACATCTCCCAAAGACCTACTTCAAGCAGACCCCTCTAAAATACAGCACAGACAGGTCCAACCCAGGCATCCTGGGGTCAATACACAAGTTTCTGTTGACCTGAACACCATCACCTATGCAGGCTGTGCTGCTAGACTGGAGGAAACTGCAAGTAGGAGGGAAGCGAGAGAGCCCCTGCCCCATACCCCTTCCAGTTTAATTGACAGGAGGGATTTTCTTGGGGATTTTAACTTGAAAACCAAACAAAAAGCTACAATCCAGTCATTGTTCTGGTCACTTTACTCACATGTTACAAGCCTTTATTTTATTCTGTTTCTGGTTTTGCCCTCTCAGTTTACACTTACAGAGGTAGGGACCTGTGTATGCGTCTCCTGTGTTTTTGGAGTGTTTCCACAATGCAAAGGAGAGGTTATACTACAAGCAGACTAAGTGTGACAAAGTGACATTATACCAAGCCAACAAGGAGGGAAATAAAAGTTGAAGCAGGGTCTCTCGGGTCTCAGACAACACAAACTATAGAGTCAGTTTGTCTTTGTGTGTGAAAAAGGAGAAGAACAGACTTCATACCACTATATCACACTACCCTCTGTAAAATGTATGCTTAGGGATAAATAAATATCAAGCCAACACAGATGATTGTTGCATTAAACTACCTCACACCTGATGGATCAGGAATGCAAAATACAATCTCCTCTTAAGTGCAGAAAAATTGGTGCCGAGAAATTGGATTAACCTCCTTTCCTGAGGAATACTTTAATCTTCTCCGTACCTCTCCAATTTCTTGTTGGTTTTTTAAGGCACGTATTGCTTAGTGTAAGTGCCCTTCCCTGTTTGCAAATAAAGGGATATATCCTGCAGTCCTTTCCCTGAATGACAGAATTTGGACCTTAAGCTGGAATATATCATTTTTATACTAAATTTGCCCCTGCTATAAGAAAACTTAGCCTTCAGTGATTTTAGCAAAATGTTAGATTTAGTGGTTGTTAATATTAAAGGTCAGCAAATAAATTTTGTGGATATATTGGATGCTATTATAATATTAGTCTAGACATATTAGACAGTATTTTTTTCTGAATCTTAGCATCTGGAATCTTGTGATTATAAAGAAAGTTTAATATACAAATTAAAAATATGAGCTTGTAACCAACAAGATTTCAGGAGAGCCCTGAAGATAAAGCCTGAGTGGAACTTAAAAACTCATAAAGCAAAGCAATATTTACTTGGCAGATCAAAGGCATCCAGTTCACATGGGATGTATCACCTCTACATTTTTCTATTGCCCTCTCTTTCCCTGCTCCAGCAACCCTATCTTTTCCTCTTTGGCAACACCTCCCTTTTCACCCTGTTACAGTTTTCTGAATCTGTCTCTTGTCCCTTGCCTATTGTAGTGCTCTCTTCTTTACACCCAACTGTCGTCCAGCATTTCCCTCTGCATTTGGCATGCACAATGCTTTCGATGCCCAAAGCAGACCGATTCTCAGTGGACCTGTTCTCCTTTGCTCACAAAACTGTCAAATGCATCTAGCACCCAGCAGAGCTCTTGTGCACTGTGTATGATAAAGCCCAAAACTCAATCATGCCGTCAGCTACCTGGTCTTCACAGACACCGAAGAAAACAAAACATAAATGAAGTTCATTTTTGTTTCAAACCCAAAATTCTTCAATTTGGCAGGATTTTTCATTAACTTATCAAGTCTTTAGAAAATGACTTTCCAATAAAGCTATTTATGTAAACACATACAGATATATGTGTGTATAAACAAATTCCCCAGCCATGTTCCAAAACTCCACCCTCATGGGCTGCCAAAAAAACAAGAGCAACTCACTTTACAAGCCCTAAATAACTCAAACCACCTGGGAGAAGGAAACCATGGCATTTAACTTTTTCTTTCTTTCCCTTTTGCACCTCATTTAGCCCTTTCTGACTGACTGCTCCAGCCCAGGGTATTTCACTATCCCCAGGATTAGCAGAGATCTCTGCCGATTGCTCACACCTGCAATTCAGACAAACCCCGTTCCGCTTTGTGCAATCAGCCGTACCTCCATAAGGCCATCAGCTCCCAAGCTGACAGGCAAACAGAGACCCACCTGATGGGTCAGACCAGACACCTGCAAAGGGACTGGAGTGGGAAGAAGAAGGAAGGGAGGAGGTGAAACTACACAATTAAAAGACAGGGTTGATGTTTTGAAGGGGAGGAGTATTACCTGCTACCCATAAGTACAGTACAAACACCTGACTGTGAATCCAACACTCCTATAAAATTCCCAGAGAAGTTGTTTGCCTGTTTAATACCCAGTGGAGTGGGCTCCATTGGTAGAAATCAGTCTACTGGTTTCAAAACAAGAGGTCAGAGCTCCTAATAGCTACTGCTTAGGGAATCTAAATTTAATTTGCCAACAAATCTCCATTACCAAGATGCATAGAAAGACTGGTAAAATACCACACTACTACTTTTTCATAGATGCACCCTGAATAGATTAAGCCAATTGATTTTCCTTTGTTCCAATTATATCTGTGAAATGAGAACATGAAACACTGTCGTTCTACCACAGCTGGATCATGCCTCTGCCAGACAACTGCCTATTACTGAACAAGATTTAAAATAATATTAGTAATGAGATCAGACCCCTTTTCTACAGTGAATTAATCTGAAATGAATTTTAAGAGAGGAAATAGGCAGGGGCAAATAGCTGCTTCTGACAAAGACATTCTCTTGCATGTGTGTTTTATACAGTTTTGCTCTTTCTTCTCAAATGATGAATCTGTGATGGGCCCTGTGCAGCAACACTTGTGTAAGAGTTGTGAATACTTTCTCAGGAACACTGCTGTTACACATATATGTAGCTAGAGACAGCAAAAATCATGCACAATTTAGGGTTTGTGTGCTCTTTTGTTAACTGTAATCACTGAAGCATAAATACACCCTACCAATCATCTTTGGCTATGGATATATTAGGGTGTTCTATTATTTTAAATCTTGTTCTGGATACTGACAAAACCCAGGCCTCAGCTGATGTTATTTGGTTCTAGGCCATCCATTCATCAGAGCTGAGGATGTGACCTCAAACCAGTTTAGCTCTAATTTACAGAGGGGATGGCAGTAGCCTGCACCTCTTCAGGCAGCACTGAGCCCAGAGATCAAGTCTTCTCTAATGTTGCTCCTTATTTCTAACTACTACAGAGAGTATAGAAACCCAGTGTTGATAGAAGGAAGAAAAGAATTCATCTCCTTGCTTTGTAAAGGGGCAAGCCACAAACAACAGTGACCTTCAGCTATTGTAGGGCACACTCCTTTACAGGATTCTGTACTTCATGACAGAGAGCCTTATTTTGTACGAGGCATAGCATTTACCCTTGTAGCAACATCAACATGGCCAGAGCACCCAAAATCTTTGCTAGAAGAACCACATTTATTTACCAAAGGGGCAGACAGAATATGTAGAAGTGAGGATGCTTACAGTAGGAATGAAGAAGCAACAGACCACATCTATGTGTGTTCAGTGCCCACCCAAGACCTCCCACAGTTTGGGTAGGGTACCCATGTGAGGTCCAACAGCAATAACTAATGAGATCAAAGATAACCAAACACCATGGTTCCTTTGGACAAACTGCATAGCATAACCCTCACTAATGTGACAAAGGCTCCTTCCCTTCTTATCAGGAACATCACATTGCCAGTGATGCGGGATTGGCATGACTACCATCCAAGCACAGACTTGTTGACACTTCCCTGCTTCTGAGCAGGGAGAAAGTTCCTTCCAAACTTTCCTGAGCTTGGCAACTTTTCTTTCTATGATCAGTGAGAAGCAGGAATTGTCAAACCCTTTGGATGTAGCTAGTTCACAACTGCGTGTAAAATCTCCAAATACCCAACAGTATATTGACAGTTGTTGCTGAGTCTTGGATATTATTTTGCAACTAAAATTAAAGTAAGAAACAACTAGCATCATCCCACTTTGTAATAGAGTATTTTATCAGTCAAGTAGAACGCAGAGCATAATTATATGGCTATATCCAGAGATTACACACTGCATTAAATATCAAATCATGTTGCATTAACCATCAAGTTATCCTGAAATTATTCAGCAATAAGTGAGAAAGAATTTGGTCTCTCTTTGTGTGGTCTCTCTGCTGGGTGCATATTTTCCAGCTGTTATCCTTCTGACCTGCATACCTGCCATAGACTCCTTCAAGCTTATCAATCAAACCAGAGAACAGAAAGCCTAGCCTGACATCTGACTTCAGCTAACAGGAAGCAAGCAGTAGCCTTCTGGTATCTAGTCCCTTTCCACTTATCCCCATGATGTAGGAAATGAACCAGCACCTTGCAGAAGAGTAATGAATGGAGCTGATACATTAAGGTCAAACAGGCCTGACAGGTCCTTTTTTATGAAAAAGAAAACACCAGCAAAACCTCCTTATTTACTCTTAAAGCAAGTCACTCCAATACAACATTCACTTCATAAACAACTAATGCAGAATGGAAATTTCCTGTTATTTCTCTAGTGTGAGAATGAGGAGTAAGTAGCAAACTTCAGGAAAGCTTTCATTAGGGGCCCAGAGAAGATTAGATCAGCTGCTTGTGCCTTTGAAAGATCATTTCTACTGGGCATACAGCCTCTGTCGGCAAGCACTGACTTTTAATTTGGCAATATAGTCTTTTAAAGAAAGAAAAGGACCAAAAGCAATAGGCTTCCATGCTCTTCTGCCTTACAAATATTAAGCCCATTTTCTAGAGTGGAAAACTAACATAAAATGTTGTTAAGTGACTGGAAGGGTAGGCAAATGCATGGAGGCCAAGCCCATAGCAACTGCAATAACTGTAAGACATTTCATCCAAAACTTCTGCAGAAGCACCAGTCCATACAGCTTCATGTGATCTCTCCTTGGAGACTCAAGAACTTTGCTTATTTTTCACTTAAGAACTATTTGACTGAGTTTTCCTTTATGAATAGCCAAATAGCTGTAAACAGCCCCAGATTGCATTTTAGTCTATTTAGTGATGCCAATTTTTGAAAATGTTATTTTCTGATCTATTGGCATGTTTTCCAAATCAGTGGAATACAGAACATCATGAGTCTTCTTTCATGATTGATTCCCTGTCTTTGAAGTGACCTGAAGTTATTACAAACAATATCAACATCACCTTCAGTCAAGGTGTCCTAAGTAGTAATAATGGAAATCAAAGCAGCTAACTTTCTTTTAGTCCAACAAGAAGGAAATTTTGAACTGGGAAGGAAATTCAAGACTGAGTATGTTGGGTTCGAAACTGTTATTACAACTGTATCTGTATCCCTGAAAAAAAGAAAAAAACAAACCTGCACCATGCTGAGAGCTTATATATTTTTCTTTAACATATATCCTCCTTTTTAGTGCAGCTGTTTGCCATCATCTCTCAATCCAAGGAGAACACGTTTTGTAGGAATACTTCTTCCAATTTTAATAGAAATAACCACCACATATTTATAAAAAAGAACAGAGAAGAAAAAAAATTAGGCTGAATTGCAGCACACCTATGCAACATGAGGTGCTTAAGCAGTAACAGCAGAGATTCCTTTTCTCAGAAAGGATCAGATATGAGAAAGTACTGAAGCTTTAGCAGAGCCCACCTGTGTGTTAGTTTTACATCACACTAAGTTTGCTTTTTATTATTATTTATTTATTTTGCACAGAGTAGTGAATGTTGAGAATATAAAGAATAACTCTAGCCACCCGCTGGTATCTTTCTAGCATAAAAATTCATTGGCATTCTACAAATAACAAATGTTTTAAGCCAAATTGAATGCACTGGTTGAGTTGGGCCTTCTAAGATGTCTGGCTTCTCCTCTCCTTCATCCAGTATTTCAAAGGAATGCCCCTCTATTCTATTAAAAGTCCATGTCTCATAAAAATTCACCACACCCTAGAAATCCCCCCCCTTGGAATACACTATTCAGACTTGCAATTCAAGCATCTTATTTTTAGAGGAAACATTTCCAGAACCACCACAACTGGAATGTAATTGACCAAAGGAGAAAGAGAAGGGTGTGTTTTGGTAATCGTACTTCCTCCTACTCACAGAAATTCACACAAAATAGTTTTTCCACAATCCAGAGAGAAAAACTACATCAGTCTGGTGACTCCTTTCTAGCTCAGCAAGATACAGCACTGGGATGAAGAAACATGCAAGTAAACAGACCAGAACAGGCATCAGAACATAGCTGTGTAGCACAAGACAAAGAGGGATGTCGGGCTCTAAAAAGTCAGTATTAAAGGAGTTTTGGGACAGTCTTCCAATAGGAACAGCAGAAGCCAAAACCCACACTGACTGAAACGTGGAATCAGATAGACTTACAAATGAGATTTATATCCAAACGCTGCTTGAGACAGCAACAACAGACTTGCTGATCCAGTGCAATGAACACTGCTGCCTGTAACACTTGAGCCTTTTTACGCTGAGGGCATAAAAGAAGCCATTGCCATGTTTTGTCCATGCAAATGAAATTCAGATAAAGGTCTGGAGCAAGTCAATTTCAAATATCTCCTAAATTACACATTCTAGGCCAAAATAAGGAAGGTAGGAAGCATCTCAGGTAGTTTCCTGAATTAACTTTTTCTTATTTTACTTCCATGCAGGAAAATTGTCTTGAATCACTGTTAAGGAATAACAAAAGGACAACAAATACATAGATGATGCTTCCTTTCCTCTTTTTAAGCAGAAATATTTAGGGCAGCTTTTTAGTCAAGTTTTACAGTTAGCATTAAGATACAGTTACATATAAATTTAAAAAAAAACGTAGGAAGGAGTAGTGCTGGCTTTTACTTCTCTGATTGTGGTTTTGCAGAACAATAGACTGGAGAGATAAAGTAATATGAAGTCATGCCAAGCAGGTTCGTTTTGTTCCCACTGCTCTACACAAGTGTCTTACAGTCCAGTTATAATATCAGTGTTCTGCAGTCATTTCAACTGGTACAAGTACCGAAGTGTGAGTTGAGCCAGGCAGACTATGTCCTTGAGGCTCCCTATATAAATATATATGTATATAAATATACCACAATAGTTAGCAGTGCATCTGACAGAATAAAAAGGGTACCAAAGCAACAGCAATTAATAAATTGGGGTTCAGAGATTTTGAAGTAGGAATGGACATTAAGCATGGCTTTCTGTTCAGTGCAAGACACGAGTAGTACTCTTGTTAAAAGCCGTACCTTCTGCAAACTTTGTTATTAAATGGGCAACACTCACTGAGTGGTACAAATAAATTTCCCATCCAGGGTCAGAGGTGGCAACATAGCAAAACTCCTATGTCAAGGCCATCTTTCCAGATCATGCTTACATAAACAGTCACTACTGATTTTGAGTTACCTAATAAACAACCATTAAAAAATGTAGGCTTTAATTAAACAATTTCTACTTAAAGATCTCCATTTTTGAAGAACCAGGAGAGTAAATTCAAATAAAACATACCTTATTTTTTAGGGGGAGAATGTTTAAGAAGAAAAAAATGGAGTCCGAGGGTGGAATTTACCTCTTTTGACAGCCACTACCATTAAACCCATTGGAGTACAGCTTTTCTTGTTAATAGACAAATAATGTATATACAAGCTTATACATCAAAGTGAATGAAAGTGGGTCAGCCCTGGTTGGAATGTACTGAACAGGAGCTTAAATATTAGTGAATGAATAGGTTCATCACATAATATACAAGCATTATTATTCAACAGATGCTGGTATGGACTGAACAGTGAGGATACTTGATGCCATGTGTGAAAGAATTTGGTGGTCTCACTCCCAGCTCCTACTCTGCTTCTAATCAGAAGAGCCGTACAATGAAATCTAAATAAACTTCTCACTGGCCTTTCCTCTCAGGTATTTTAGGAGACTATTAAGTGTTAAGACACCTGATGGCCTTAAGTCTGCTGATAAAAATAACTTAATAAAATGAGAAGAATTTGTGGTGCCATTAGGTATGAAATTTGCAAGCAGGTAATCAATGTTCTGCAGGGACACAGAGTGAAATCTGCCACCTTCCAAATGCTGCATCTTCACATTCAGAGCAAAAGGAGCCCCATCCACCTCAATTCTGCAGCTATTCAGATGGGGAAATTTTTTTCCTCCCTGAAATTCCTGGATTCATAAAAAGGAAAGAGACAGGTAATGTCCCTATCCAGCCTATTCCTGGCTAGAACTACAAAAAAAGCAGAAAGCTACCAAGCACAATCACCTCCTATAATTTTGGTTAAAGCCTTAGATTCCAGCTCTCCTCAGCTCAAACTGCCATACGTCTTATGAAGACATCTGGCCAAGACACATACACAACAAATAAGGACATCCTTTGCCACTTACCACCACAGGCTTTACAGCACTCATCACTGTGTGCCTATACCATGTTCATCATCATGATATCTGAACATCTGTACTTATTGAAATGCTGCCTATTCATCAATCAAGCATGCATTCATCACTATGACTGAAAAACCATAGCACACGTTGAGCCCTTGTATATACATACTACTGTTCACTTGTCTCCTTTTGCACAAGCAACTCTAGGAAAACAGGAACCAAAATACTAGTGGTTACAGTCATCTGCCTCATAGAAAGGGCCTCAATATTAGGCTTGAACTTCATTGCACTGATTCAGAGTATAAGGGTGTGTGCAGTGCTTCCTCATGCTGTTTTCTCAGATAAAAGGAAAAGACTTCCATCTACAGTTCATTAAACAAAACTTTACCTTTGCATCTTCCACATTAGAAATAAATAGCAGCTTGGATTATGTTTGTTTATTTTTAAAGGATCACATTTTTGTCATCAAGGACAGATAAAGGCTCCAAATGAAGAGTACCCTGGACAATTATTTTAAAATATGTTTTCCTGAGTCTACACTACATAAGAGTGATACCACCCCACACATATACACATAAGAAGGGGGGTGGGCGGTAAAGACACCTTTTCTTTCCCAGTGCAAACCACACAACGCTAAGGTATTTCAGTAAAAGACATTGATTGCATTGCTGCTATTTGAGTTCAGACTCACTCTAATTTTCAATCACATCACCTGCACTTTTCCAAAACAGATTCAAAGGTCTAAAAGAGCAGCTTGATAACAGAGAGGGGCATTTATTTATTTATTTATTAAAAGGGCATTTTTCCCAGACTTTAACTAAACCTCATCCACTCTTGTCACTCTGGGCAGACAGTTGAAAGCAATATTAGAGGAGGTAATTGCATAGATCAGTCAACAGCCTTTGTCCCATTGCCACTGAGACTTACAGTAAAATGGGCACAAGAAAACATGTACTGGATTAAAGGCAGGTCTTTTTCTCCAGTTGCTTGCTGCTTACCAGCTGTTGTGTGCAACGGCAGAGACAGAAGCTTTACTGGTATCTACAGGGGAAATCTAGCCTGACACACTGTCTTTTTTTTTTTTTCCCCTCTGCCCTTCTCTCTAGGTTTGAAACAGATTACTCTTTGTTTTTAAAGTGAAACTTTACCAAAAAGTATTCTATCTTGTCATCTACCATTAAGTCATTAATCATGTGTGCAAAGCACTTTACTAGCTATGAATTTTTAGGATTCTGAGTTTACAAGAGCACCATCACTGTAACTTCTCAGATTGACATTTTTCTCAATTCTTTGATCTTATTTGGAGCAACTCATGAAAAGACTCAGAGTAGCTGCTTAAACAAACACAGTACAGGGAACAGACAAATTTTATTAACATTTGATTGTAAATCACCAGCAGCAGCCTACATACTGATAAAAACAGATACTGCACTGTCAAAAAAAACCTGTACCTGTTATGAGTATGTCAGAACAGTTGCAAGAAAGCTCCAGCCTTGTACCTCGTGACAGAATTACAGCTGCCAAAGTACAGTGAGATTGAATACAAATCAAAGGGCAATGAACAAAAATGCAACAACACTATTAAAGAGTCAAAAATAGAAACTGTTTGGTGTCAGAAAATACATCATCAACACCGTCTTTAGGAGGGGAGTCATCACTCAGGTTTGACAGCACAGGCTGTAAATGGATTCCTTTTCCACAACAGTAGTTTTATCTTCACATTCTGACCTAATTCAAAAGCATTGAAAAGCAAAGCATTGAGACTGATGCTGGAATTTTTAAGCCAAGTCCTATCATTTTAATCATGCAGTAGTTTAACAGGGCCATTACAAACAGCAGAACATGCTCCATTGCAGCCTTTGCATCACATTAATTCATTTTATGAGAAAACATTCAAAGCCAGCTCATTTACAGGTGTACGTTTAAATACCTTTTTCACCTTAAATCTACGCAGAAGTTCATATTTCCTGGGAGTTCAAACATACAAAAATATGTAATCAATGAGCATACTACAAGTTGCTGCTTACCTGAGAAACTATGGGTTTAAACTTTCAGGTAAAAAAAGGCTCATTCTGAAATAATTCCTCTACCATTGTTAGATAATTCTGTTCATCTGCTTTTTAATACAAGATTACTTTAAATTCCAGCAGAAAATTAAAGAACAAGCTAATGAAAAAAATCCTTTAAATAAGAAAAAGAAAAAACTTTCTGCTCTGTTTTTGTTCTTTTAAAAAAAAAATCATCCAATTTCCTTTGTCAAAGAAAATAGAATTAAAATACAATATCATCTTGGAAAAGTACATATTTAAGAATGCCTAGCTTTGAGGTGCATTTTTTTACTGAAGCTTCTGAAGATACTAACCAAAGTTATATAAAAAATTATATGGCTTTTCTTTAGTAAATAAACTTGTACCTGCACAGGATCAAGGCAGACCCTAAACAAAATACATAAAATATATATTACCTTTGTAAAAATTTTAAACCAAGTTTCTGATCCACACTTTGTGGTTTGGTACTTATCACACAGACTGAACTAAAACCTCAGTCCCAAGGAACGTAAAATTCAGAAACCATTTACAACAAAATCTAGGTGTGAACTGCCATAAAGACAACCAACATTTTGTTTTCCTTTCACTCCATTTTAATGAGAAACTAGTTTTTAGTCTTTTAAACTTGAGCAGATACCTAAACTTCGAAGTTTTCTAAGCAGGTAGCTCCAAGTCAGCTTCCTGCTGGAAGGGGGAGAAGTAGTGCATAAATGTGTGGCCACAGGCCCAGAAAGTTTAAGCAAGGAAACCCCCTCCCCTCTATTTTCCCACTCATTGTCACTCCTGCCTCTGTGCCACAGTTTGTCACCTTGTTTGTAGTGCTACACAGCAGCATAGTGGGTGGAAATTTAACCTGGCTTCCCACCAAAACCTGTATCATGTGCCTGGGAGCTGTTTCAGCCTCTCTCCCACTCTACACACCAATCCTTCCCAAAGCCTTCCCTACTGGGGCCTCTTTGGGAAAAGACTGGAATTCCTGAGCATTTGCCTTTGTTTAGAGTGGAAACAAGCGATTAACTCTCTTACTGCTAATGGAAGTTAAGGGCAGTGGTTAAACTTGCCATATTCAGCAAGTTTTAACACACCTGAGAACACCACCTTTTACAGAAGAAAACACACCAGTTTTAAAGAAGCAGTTGGCTTTGATGTAACAGCTCTCTTTGCAAGGTTAACTGCATCAAAGCCTGTGGAAAGACAGGGCTGGATTCACAGAACTGGTTGCAAGGGACCTTGCTCACCTAGCTTTTATGTTAGGATGCTCCCTGCAAAATTCATCTTAGTAGCCTACAGCACAGGTATATAAAAATGCATGTTTATGTTCCAGGATACCGTTGAGTAGATATTCACACATTAGCTTTAAAGTGGTCCTTGGAAATATACAGCTGCATTAACTCATCGAGAAACATCTTTGATACCTTTACATTGCCATATTCACCCTCAATTCAAGACAGACCAATACTGGGATTAAAAACAGGCATAAACTCTTACATCCCAAAGGATGAAGGTTTAATCTAGGAGAGGGTGCACATGCCTTTAATAATTCCCTTTTTTGGCTGTTAATTGTGGCCACATCAGGGCACCTAAGCAGTTGCTTACATGCCTTACATTAACTTGCACTTCAGATTTGATATCTCAGATGACAACATTGAATGATGAGCCTGAAGCTTGTTCTCCTGTTAACAGCTAAACACATACAGAGCGGGACAGTGTTCAACTGCTAGAAGAGCTGGTCTTCAGGTACCACATCACTGCTTACAAACTGGGTGAACTAGCTCTACTACACCAACCTGAGACACAACAAAGAATAGGATTCCCAGGAGTTTTGCAGATGCAAAAATGTAGGTTACAGTTGCATGGCCAATTTGCATGCCAAGGTACCACAACTGCACATGACTGAAGGCAAACAGCCTGTCAGCTGTGGATTTGCATATGTAATTAGCAGGGTTAAATAGAAAGACACATGTAAGTTTTACCCATAAGTGGTTTTGCATGTGTACACATACACAGTGCAGAAAATCAGGTCTTGGAAGTGTCGTGGTAGAGTAACACGTAAACTAAGAGCTCCATGATACTGAGAGAGCCTGGGCAAAGGGCCAGAAGCTCCTGAGTTGTAATCTCATCTGTGCAACTGAATCACCGTGGTTTTAGGCAAGTAATTAAACTTTCCACTACCTTGGTTTTCTCTTCATGTTAACTACAGCCCAGTATTTTCCCCTTTATGTATTAGAAGGGTAAATAAAGCAGATGTATAAGAGCTAATATTTTACTGCCTGACCTTTGCATTTTAAACCACCAAGAACAGTAATTTATTACATTATACTAGATTTCTTCTTTCATCTCACGGATATACAATGACAATTGCAGAGGACACTACAGATTTATGAAACCTTCAATATAGGCACTGTACAAAACCAACTGAAATCAGTTATCTCAGTGACTTTAAGATCATGCTTCATACTAAAAAATGGTGTCTCAGGGCACAGTTTTCCTATTACATTAGTTTGATACGATAGAGATTTTGCTATCTCCTGTGGCAGTATGTATTTTATGCCTTATCTAGTAACAACCAAAAAAAGAGGTTGGATTGTACTACACACCCAGTGAACTGAATCACTTCATCATTCTACATCATTTTTCCTAAAACATGAACATATGAATCAAAGAAAGCAACACCTAAAAATGCTTTTATGATTAAACCCCCATAATGACCTTAAAAAAAATAGGCTGTAAAGCAGCCTAACAGAATAAAAACAACAGAAGCCGAAGTTCAGAGAGTGCAAGTCTTCTCTGAGATAGGATGTGCTTTCTTTGTCCCTTGAAAAAAAAAGTCCCAGAGTTAAACTTAACCCCTTCTGACCAATATCAGTTAAACCCAATCAGTGTAGGAAGGAAAAACAGACTTTCTACAGCAAAGAGCTTGACACAACAATTAGTATATAACTTACAGCTCTTAATACAACTCTTACTGCTTCTTTTTTGACCTGTGATGTACTATGTGCTGCAAACTGCACAGAAGTGACAGTCCAACCTCTTCAAGGTAAGTTCTACCTGAAAGACTGGATAAGATGGCCACAGCTGACAGTGCACAGGAGGTGAGACCTCACCCAAGCTAACATAGGTCCTTTCCTTGTTACCAAACTGTAAATCTGAATGCCTTATTACAATCCCTTCCTTTCACCTGTGAACTGACATAGAACCTCTGTCCTTGAATCTGACCCAAATAAAAATCTCCACTGAGAAAGTGAGAAATATGATGTGAATTACCACCATAAACCAATGTTCCCCTATTTAAAGTTCATTGC
Organism: Falco naumanni; assembly: GCF_017639655.2. Classification (NCBI taxonomy): domain Eukaryota; kingdom Metazoa; phylum Chordata; class Aves; order Falconiformes; family Falconidae; genus Falco; species Falco naumanni. The sequence goes on from NC_054066.1 coordinate 20,677,953, forward strand.
ATCCATTATTTCCATAGAGTGTGAGTGTTTCCAGCAAATACCTGTAAGAATGCCAGCCCTTTTGTATTGCCTGCAATTAGCTTATCTCCAATTATATAAACAGGTACATGATGACAGTCTTCTGTAATAGAGGTATTATGGGGAAAATAAGGGTTGCTTTACTTTGAGTATAGGTCTTAGTAGAAAACAGATTAAAGCTTATGTGGATATACAAAATAATAGATAGGCTAATTCTATTGTCTGCCTCTCCTAAATTATTTTATTAGATGGAACATATTAATTATAATGAAAGAGAACCCCTGACTCTGCTGGCTTCTAATGAAAATTCCTTTGTACGATCACGGCAGGATTTCCCACCATTTTCTCTTTCTGATGAAATTAACTCCCTATGGTTGGTCACCAGGATAAGCTCATTTTAGCCAATCAGCTTGGGAGCTGCCATTTACCTCACAAAGGGAGAAAAAGGTATCTGCTGTCATAGCAACGAGTGGCTTTGCTCTGATCATCTTTGGATCCTTTAGCATAATGAAAAACACCGGCTTGCTTTTTAGATGATTAATCTTTTCCCCTGTGAACCCACTTGAATACATTAGCAAAACAAGTATGAAAAATTTGTTTATCCCAAGACAATCATTAGAAAATTACCTGCAAGAGTAATTCTCATTAGGGCAGAGTTTGTGAATAGCAGACCATATGGTGAATGAAAGCAGCAAGAAGCAATAAAATCTGAAAGCTGCAACAGGTTGCAAAGTTTATCAGGTTTCAAACAAAGTTTAAATTGGTTAAGCATCAAAAGTTGTGAAAAATTGTTTTCTTACTAAAATTCCAGATAGGTTATGACAGGAAGACTCAACAGATTATACAACCAGGCCTACAAATCCTCTCATGTGTGGCCAGTCACGCTAATTCCAAAGGGCCTGATCCCAACCACATTCTGTAACTACGGACAATCATATATTAACTGCAATGGTGCTAAGCTTACAGCTGAAACAGTAGGGCTAAATTCTTATCTTACAGTAGCATTAATTTAGATATTATTACTTTGATATTTAAATGGCATTATAAAATGAAAGCAATAGATGATTATGTACAACTTCTGAGAACCTACTCTAGAAAAAATGTGAGAGAAACTTAAGATTTCATAATACACTCTCTGACTTCTTTGGCATTCAAAAACTTATTTTAGCTATGTAAATGATAAGCAGTTAATGTTATACTGGGGCAAGATGAAAGAAAAGTTAAATCATTTACAGTATTGAAATAGTTTAATTATTATCTTATACCCACAAGAAGTCCCAGTAGAACAGATTTGGAATTCATACTATGTAAAGCTAAAATGACTCCTCTATTTTCAACAAATCACTGGAAAAAATAGAAAAAAGGAGGAGGAAGAGATAAAAATTTCTACAAGGCATCATCAGCTTGGTTTTGAGAGCAAAACCTAATGTCATTCTGTGAAGCCTACCACAATGCGCTGAAGCAGGGCTGTTGGATATTACTCTAAATGCGACTGTACAAGCACATGGATTTCTCACCTTAGCAAGAATTTTTCTTCCAAACTGAATTCTGTTAGGACATCTCTCTAGTCACAAGTCTAAGATAAATCCAATGGTCTGTATCCTTTTTTTTTTTGAAACAGAATTCCCTGTTAACAACAGTCAAGCAGTAGCGTCCTCTCTTATCACACACTTTACCACAGAGGTCTAAAATATTTTTATTCTATTTTATAGTATCTGTTGTGTTATAACATTCTGGGATAGAAAAGTACTGAGCCTAATTGCAGATAAGCCAATCCGGTCATTTAAACTCACTACCATCATGCATTGTCTTCCAAGGCCCAAAATTACATGACAATGACAGAAGTGTAAGAAGCCATTTCCCTGCATTTGAACTCAATGAAAGCAGATTTCACATCGATGCTTAAAAACTAGCCAGTTGTACAAAGTACTATGTTCTACCAGCAGTCATTAGTGGTTTTATTAATGATTTAGTAGCTAGAAGAGTTTTAGAGGAGCATGGCATTAAGATTTGGATTTATTTTGGTTGTGTTTTTTTTCCTTGACTTATGAACACTTGCCCTATTCAGACTGTATCTCCTTCCTGAAATGGACTTTTAAGAGCTATCAGAGACACCAGCTAGGTAAGAAAGCACAGACCACTGGTGTTGTAGAACAGCTCACCCATTTGGAAGATGGTGGTGGTTCTAACAATTCCTGGCTCTAAAGGCTGGATTTGCACTTCTAGGATCAAGTGTGGGTTTACTGTCCTAATAGGAAACACATAATTTTTCTCTCTGCCATAACACAGGAATTTCTGCAACACTTCAGTTGCCTGAACAGAAACTTCCCTATGGCTATAGATATATAAGCAGGTTTCTCTTGGAGAAAATTAAGTTGAACTGACTTTAAAAGGCTGTGATCACAAAGTACAATTTCTAAACTTTAATTCCCCACCGAGAATTGCATATTTACCCTTAAGTGAATCCAAACCAAGTCCATCACTTTTTCAAATGCCTACTTTTCAACAGAAAGCTGCCCCTTAAATCTAAACTTATTGGATTTACCAGGTTCTGGTTTTCCTTCATTTATTTATTTGTAGCCTCAAATAGAAGCTGGTTGAGGGGCGTAGAGAGGGACAGAGACGACATTTCCTACTGTGGGTGAAACTGGGGAAAAAGAAAACTCCCTAGGTATTTATAGCATTGTTCATTACAGATCTAGATTTGGCTTTTAATAAAGTCTTACAAAGCCCACTCATTTTCATCTCTCTTCAGGCTATTCCATGAAAGTACCCCACAGACTGGTCAGAAAAATAAGCGTGTCCAAATGTTGAGGAAAACCAGCAGAAGAAACCTTCTCTACATTTCCATATTTGAGCGGGGGGGAGGGGTACTTGTTTCTGCTGAAATTTGCACTTCACTTGTAACCACCTATTTCTACAGATGACCTTAAATCCTCAATCAATTTCCTATTAAGTTCTAGTGGAAAATCTCTGGAGAATGGTCTCCAAACTGAACCTCCTTGATCCCAGTGGGCCAAATCAACTGCTGGGTACAGCAAGACCAAAATAAGCATGATGAGCATATTCCAAAATCCTTTTTATTAAACCAAGCCTCAAACACTTAGCATGTATATTTTTCCAGGGCCCTTGATGGAACATTCCCATCAGCACCAATCACTGAAAGCAATGCAATAACAGATGCAATAGCATCTCCAGGGTGTTTTCAGATTTTTGCCCGTATGAAGTAATTAATCCTCACTTTGTGCATGTGTTCTATTTTATTATCTTTCCTATACTGTCTACAGTTACTAGGTAAAACAATTGGAATCTTTAACCCCCCAGTATTATTAAAAGTACCAGAATGCACAGATTAAAAAGTATGCATCCTTTAAAATATGGTCATTTCTTGCATTCATATTGTGTTAATTTAGCACTGACAAGAAAATTCAGTGGGTTTGATGAAGAGCTTTTTCTATACCCTTAATCTACCTCATACCAATCAGGAAAGGTGAAAAATGTTCCTTAACAATTAGAACTCCTTAGATCCATGTTGTGTATTAAATGGTAACTATGTAATTAAAAGGAACAAATTTAAAATCTGACAACAATTGGTGCATCTCCAGCATTTGAAATGATTCAATTATTAATAATTCATGCTCAAAACCCCATATGCAGGCAATGAAGCAGAAGGAGATGAAAACGAAGTCTGATCCATGACTAACCTTACATCTGTACAGAGCCTAACTAAACAGAGTTACAGCATTACATTTTCTACAACATTTACCCAAATACAGTAGAAAATTGTCACACCATAATATGTATTTGCAGTGATGCTCAACAGTTAATAGCATGGGGATGGGGGAAAGCCATGCTAATATGCAAGAATCCAGATATGCATACAGTTCCATATCAAGTCCAATTGAATCAGAGTACTGAGTGGGTTAGATGCTTGAAAGATTTTAATTACGCATGAGTTAAAGCCAAATTTACTTTAAAAATTTCAGAGGATCCAGTCCAACCTTTATGATTTTGGTGCTGGTTTAAACAAAAATGAGGAAGTTTATCTCTAGCACAGTAGGGTCAGACTTTTAATGAGAAACAGTCATCCTTTTGAGATGCTAGTCTACATTTAAAATAGTAATTAGAAGATGATTCACATTGTCTCTTAGCTCACTCATCCCATCCAGCAATGTATTCTGAATGTTGTTAGATTTGCTCCCATGAATTTAGTCTGAAGTAGAAATTTACACAAGTAACTCACCATACCACAAATGTCTTTATATCAATCCAGCCCAAATTCAAACCTTGTAAGTGAGATTTTAGCTGTTAACCTCCAAGAAACAATTACTTAATTCTAAATCTAGGTTTTTCACATTTTTTTTTAAATCTGCTTTCCTTTTGTAGCTCTCTTGGCAAATTTGATGCTACAATAAGCTGCATATGAAAATTATGGCAGTGACATGTCTGAGTTGGGCTTGAAAAACAGCTTTGCAGCTAAGTCAATGAAGATGCACATGTTATGCTAAAGTCCTCTTGAGTCAAGAAGCTTCCTCCTGAGTTAAGAAGCTGTAAGAGAAGATTGAGGAGCATAGAAAGGGTAGAGCTACTAAATTCTTGCAATAATAATAATAATTATTATTATAGAATAATATTATTGTTGTTGTTGTTAACACTAACATATTGCTGTATGCAACTGTCAGAAGAGACTGTGTGGTCTAGGAGACCTACCAGAATAGAAATACATGCACAATTTCCTTCGAAATTCAACACCCTAACTAAGAGGCATGTGCAATGCTATACCTTTCATTAAGGGTCACAGGTACTCAAGAAATAGCCCAAAATACATTTATTAAGGGTAAGGCTAGAACATGCCTGTATTTTTTAGCATTAAAACATATACTTTATTTATGTGCATTAAAAAAAGATTACAAAGTTAGTGTTTCAAACATACTTAAAAATTAAAAAAAAAAAAAAACAAACTATCATAAATAGATTTGTTTACCCCTGCCATCTTTTTGATGTCCTGGTTCTAATCATCATTCCATATGTAGGGGGGGTGAGAGAAGAGAAGAGACATGTTTATTCTGTGGCTGATTTATTACAAAATCAAGACCAAATTCCACCCCTCCTTAAATACATTGTTGCTGTTCTCTCTTTGGCACAATTTACCACCATATGTAAAGGTCAAGTCCACTGGTAAAGTAATTCATATGGTTATCCAAATCCTATCCAAGCTATAAATTAGTATGACATAAACTGCCTACAGCATTTCTTCTATTTCTAATGTTATACACAGGCAAGTCTAGCCTGGTGTACTGATAATTAAAGTAAAAACTGCATACACTTCCCCCAAGAACACACACACCAAACAGGATGTCAATTAGTTCCAGGATGGGACCTGCTGAGGGAGACACAGCAATGACCTGTAGCAAACACTAATTTTGGGCTTGCAGTGGAAAAAATAAGCAGAGTTTATTTCACAATTGCCACCTGTAACACACAGAGAGAAGTGCCACAGGAGGAAAAAAAAAAAAAGCTGCAAAATTTCATCAGAATCCTGATGTTCCTGATTTTACACAAAGCAACTAGAAGAGCTGCAGGCTGGTCTCCTAATGTTCTGAAAATTAAGACTTATAGAAATCACATGTGAACATACTGTTTTCCAGAACTTGCCATTTTCTTAAAAACTCAAGCCCATAGTGGAACACGATAAATGCTCTGCAAACAGGCTTTACATTTTGTAGCCAGAATGAGCTAGCTTATTTTGAAACCACAGGCTGATCATCAATATTGCCCTCAGGAATAGTCAAAGGAGATTAAACCCTAGGTTTTTTTCATTTGTGATATAGTTAACAGCTTGATTAGTAAACTTAATACCATAAATAAACTGGAACAACTCACCCTGCAGACCGCTGGAAATGAGCTAATATGTACCTGCTGAAGATTCAACCCACAAGGAGGTAGTCTCCTTGGAAACTGTTCCTGATGGTCTGAAATACAATGGAAACGGTCACTAAGAAAGCTTAGATTTGTAGAGGTGCTGGGAAAGGTGGTGAAGGACCAGGATTTTGCCCCAAAAATTAACTGTCTGAAGAGGGAACGCTCGTGTGTTATGCACTGTAAGTAGTTTAGAGACCGCAGGGCAGACCTGGAAAGAAGAAGCTGTATGAAAGAAATCAAGAGAGACTTCAGAGCCTAAAATATGTCATCCATCTCTAAATTACAATTTCCTTCATCAAGACACTATGGCTGAACTAGCATCTTCAATGCAGTTTAACCCATGAGAAAGCAGTTTACCCAGTGCGGCTCAAAATCTGCTCTAAGCTTGAACATTTACAACACCTGCTAATATTCGCCTGCTCTCACATGCTTTTGGAACATCTTTCATTTTTTATTAGAGTTACAAACAGCTACTTTCTGCTGTCCTCTCTCCTCCCAAGTCTTTCATAAAACCTGTCGACTGATTTATTCAAGCACTTATCTTTTAACTTGCTGTCACTAGACAGGTGCACACTTGCAACAACTCTTGTAGCTGAGCCCATTTAACAGCTCTGTTAGGGGCCCATCTTTGCAACACATTGAGCTGCACAGAAGTTAGCGCCCGAAATACACATCACAAGCAATGATTTAGCCTCACTTTATCTCACAGGCAGTGCTTAGTGCCTTAGGCATCAGTTTCTTCCTTGTTAAGAAGATTGTAAAAGGACCATCCCATCTAACTATTTAATGTTATTTTAATAGGCTACATTACATGAACTTGATACAGTAGTGGTTATCCGAGTCAGAAGCTCCATTTGGTTCAGAGACTTCAATCACAAAAGTAGGTAAAAGTAAATCCCTATAACAGACAGATACACAAAAGTTTGGATAGTGTCAGTGTCCAGGCCTGAGTGATTTTGTTTGCATATTATGCTTGACCACACCTCACTCAGATAGCTTTTGTTGAAATTTTACTGTCACAGACTGGAGATGAAGGCAGGGGGGCGGGGAGGGGGACGAAGAGCAAATTCAGAAGGAGATTTATTTATTTATTAAAGTCACCAAGACAGTAAAGAAAATCATAAAGAGGTAATTCACATAAAGGAAGTAGGTTGCAGAATCTTGCAGAATCCCCCTCTGGCTGCCATTCTACACTACTCTGTTCACAAGCTGATGTTTCACAGGAGATTAATTTTGACACTCTGGGGCAGTACGCAGGACAACAGCCACAGATTACAGAGCCACATACAAACTGTGTTACTTAGGAGCTGAAGCAGGACTTCTAATAAAGACACGTTCTCCACAGAGATCACTCCAGCCACAGCTGAATTGTAGATCTCAGATACACATCTACACACACTCCCACTTCTGTGCAAAAAACAAGCTCACTGCAAAGAATGTGAAGGAAAAGTTTAAGCAATTTCAGTCCATCTCTAGGGTGTCTTCCACTAGCTCCCCCACAGGAAAATTATCTCTGCATCTGAACTTTAGACTAAATGCTTTTTGGGAGATGACAGAAGTCTTTATGAGAAGGAAACTGAGTGCAGTCTCAGCACTCTAAAAAGACATTATGTTGTGAGCGCTGTAATGCTTCATTCCAATTCCAGCCCAGTATCTTACATCTGAATCCATGTCCTACAGCTACAGCCCAACAACTTGGCTAAAAAGTCCAGGCTCAATTCAAAATCTTTATGTAGTGAAACACTTGCTAAAATTTTTAGAAGTTACAAGATCACACCCAAACGTACACACACACACAGTGTCACACACAGCATAAACAATATCATAGGTAAAATTAACCATCAGCTCCTATAATTTAAATTCCTTCGGATTCAAATAGTATGAGTGTTTGCATGACACCTGAAATCCTTAAGTATTAGGAAACCTCAATAAAACTTCTGAATATAATTTTAAAACCCTAAAACATTCAATCCAATGACATGAAAACAAAACAAAACAAAGGATTCAAGGAAGGGGAGCGGGAAGAAACTCAAACGAACAAGAAGTTCAAGTATATTTTCTTTCATTCATGTGGGATGACTACAACCTTTTCACTTTTTTATTTTTTGACTGATAAATCAGAAAAAAAGGTCTTTAGCAAATATCTGCTCATCTAGCCAGACTCCTGTTAATCATCTATTGCCTTTGTTACCATGTGTTTAAATGTCTGGTTTTCAATCAGTCTTCTAACTTAGCTCTCAGAACAGTATTAGATAGTTCACTCTTGGACCTTATCCAGCAGGATATCCTCCTACCTCAGATGAGGATACTTTTTTTAAAAGAAAACTATGTGCAACCAATTCTGCCGCTTTGTATGAGTCATGAAGCCAACAGCAAATGATTCTTAATTAGGACTGATAAAGACACTCCTCTGGAGAGGACAATGGGGCGGTTTTGTTGCTGGGAGCGTTTATGTTTTAGCCATAGGTTATACCTGTTTGAGGTTGCTAGCAGGCCGAAGAAGGGGCAGCTCTGTGCTTACATCCAGCTGCTTTTCAAGGCCTCAGGTTCAGAAGGTGCAATCAAGCTATGGTCAGAAACAGATCACACTGGCACACTTGCCACAGTTTGCTTTGGAAAAGAGATGCATACCCAAAAGAAGGTAATTTTTCAGGCACCCTAAGGAGCAGCACTTTTGAATGGAGAGGACCATAGGGCTTGACATTTTTGTTGCTTGCTCCAGGGCTGAAAGGAGGTTCCCAACCCTGTCATTTCATTTATGGATAATGACACCCAGCATTTAGGACCAGATGTTTTTAAACATGTCCTATTGCTGAAAAGATGAAAGCTATTAATTTAATGAGACTCATACCTCACATGAATCCTGTAAGGACAAGCATGATGAAAATGAACTTCTTCCAAGTGACCAGACGTATCAGTGCCATGCCACAGCAGGTTATCCCTATCAGAGGGGGAAACATGGGAATAACAACTACCTGGACTAGCCAGAAAGAAATCCACAGCAGACTCTGAGGTTTATGGATTTCATTTCATGATCCTGAGGAGTAAGTGGGGACTAAGGCCTCTGAGCAAGACCTGAGGCTGCGCAGACCCCAGCCATGACCTGCAGGGAGGCACAGTAGGGCAACCTGGCTCGGGCTGAGCCTTTCCCTTCCTTCAGGGAGGATTTCTGCCCTGGTACCGAGGAAGCTTTCTCATAGCAAGCCTCCTACTGCAAAACTGTTCGGGATTGACCCAAAACGTGGAAGTTTCCTGTCAGAGGGAAAGGCTGCTCTGGGCCAGAGCAGGGCACTGGGGGCTGCTTTCCCTCAGGGCCCCGGCGCAGCAGTGCCCAGGGCTGGCCCTTCCCGCCAAGCCTGGCTTGCGGGCGCCTCCCCAGCCCCTCGCCTCCCCCCCTCACAGCACTGCCACCGAACTGCATTTAGCTCGGCTCACTATTTAAACAAAAACTTCAGGAACAGGGTTCTTGTTCAGTCATTTCCCTCAGAGCAGGGTTTCACCCCCTTTCTAGCCCTGATTGACATTGGATCTGTTTCAGACCATAAAGAATGAGTGAAACCTATGAGCCCCAAGCCTCAGGGCCAGATTTATAGGCAGAAAAAGAATTCTGTGATCTTTTTCCATGTATTTGTTGTTAAGGTCGAGATAGGCCTCTCATTCTCAATCTAGAGATACTTATTGTTCACCTTTCCACGTATGTCCTTAGGCACACAGATCTGTGGCAGAGGTGAGCTGGGCCCAGGCCTCGGCACAAAGTAGGGCTCGTGTTGAAAGCTTTCTGCTCTCTGGATTCCCACAGCATGGACGGGCAGCTGCACCTTTGCTGGTGTAAATCATTCTGGTATTAGCAGCTGAAGAGCTGGATCACTTCTCTAGCTTTACTATCCATAGTTAACAGTTTCAGAGAAACACAGTTTGAAGAATTTCCCTCTTCAAACAAGAGATAAAACACGGGCAATAATAAATCTCTTAGAAGAAGTCACAAGTTCAACAGCTCCTACCCATTACAGTGTTTCCCTTGATTGTAAATGGATTGCAAGTTGGATGAGGCATGTAGTAAAGTTGTCCTTGCTCCTTGGTAAGCTGTTCCCTTTGGTTAATTACCATTACTAATGAATTTGGGGAGATTTTGTTGTTCTCTGACTACCGCTTCCAGAAATTAGTAGCTGGCCAGGGCAAGATCCAAACCAGACACTTTATTCTATATAGTGTGCACATAGGTGCACATTTACTAGTCAAACAGCTGCCACAGTCACTATTTACTAACAGTAATCCAGCTGAAATGCAATGATACAAACAAGCCCATTTTATTTTGCACTGAAAAGGATTAAAGATGCTCTCATACACAGCTACCTCTCTGCTCATGGGTACTTAGCTGCTTAAACTACGATGGCAGATGGCTGTTTCAAGCTGAATATTTGCTACATCCAAATTCTCCCTTTGAAGGTACTTGTGTGATTAATTCACTTTTTATCCAACTGTTAAACAAATTAAAGTTATTATGAGGTATGGAAGAACAAGGTTCATTCCATTTCAAGCCTTCTGAAAACAAATATTATAAGGGTAAAGATGTGGGAGTGAGTTTCCATGACTACTTAGTGTTCTTTTAACCTTAGCTTGATCATGTCAGATCAAAAAAAAGAATTAATTACTTTAACAACAAGAGTATTTGTTGTTTGCAAGACACAAGTCTCTGCTTAGAACTGTGGGAGATTTTGAAACTAGAGTTCTATTGAAAGGAAAAATCAAAACAAAAACGATCTTTTAGAAATGGGGAAGGAGAGAGTAAGTTGAGAAAGTTTCATGAAAAACAGAACAGGCAGACAGAAGTAACCCCTCTATGTATCTTCTCCACCCTCAAAAGCTAGTTCTGCTCCGAGTGAAACTTCTAGGGGTGGCAATATTGCCTCCATTGAAAAAAATGGAAAAATTCTAATCACCACCAACTGGAATGGGACACAAACCCGATAAACTTCTTTAGCCTTAGCTAAATGAGAAGTATGGTCTAGGTCCTATTCAGCCAACAGCACTTTTGCCTTCAATTCCTGTGCACCTCAGAACAGGTTCCTGCTTTAAACACTTCCATTGCTGTTTTCCCTGCCCTGGCCTCCTGAGAATTTTTCACTTTGAAACCATTAAGAACATGAATACCTTCAAAGACTTATTTTTTTTTTAAAAGGAGCGAAGTAGTCTTTGTAAAACAGGGAGGGGAAAGGAAAAAAAAAATCCTTCCCCTTGCTAAAGAATATAGCCCTGCTCTACCTGGTGAAGAAGAGAGCTAAGCTGGCTTCACTAATTTGTCCAAAGTGCTTGGAGATCCTCCGATGGCTTTTTACAAGATACCAAGTGTTATTACTGCATTATTTTGCTCTGCTTCACTAAGCAGACTTTACGACGAGATTCTCAGGGAGCTCCTACAGAGTGCAAAAAGGTAACTTTAACTGAGCTGTCTGAGAGCCTGACATTAACCTTTCCAAACAGGCTTTGCTTTATGCTCAGGGCAGGGGTTTATTAATTGGTTGAACGAATCAGCCAGCACACAGAGGTATTACAAATACAATCACTTATCTCTTTACATTCAGTCTGGACTTCTAAGTGCCTGAACTTCTATGCTTTTACCTCCAGCAGCTTAAAAGGCGACTAGTGCCTGCATTGCTGGGCTTGTTTTTCTCCCTGAAGCCTGCAAGCTGCATCATGCCAGAACATGGAGCTCCTCTTAGGTATCAAAACTTTCAGACAGCTAAGTTCCTAAAGCAAACACCACCAAAGAATATGACAGCCCACACACCTTCAGGGCACTTGCATTACAGACATCAGTACATGTCAGAAAGGTTTAAGATGGGATAAAATAAACAGGTATAGAGTTGTTATCCTTAATTATCCTATGGATTTTCCCTTTTTCCATCCCCCGTAGCTTTTTTTCTTTTTTAAAACACAGAACCAGAAAAACATGAACTATCAGTAAGTCTAGGATCATGGGGAGAGCCAGTGAAGTTGGACAAAATCATCACAGGAAGCCTCACATCAGAGCCAAGTGGGGCTTGCACAGAGACCACCCACCACAAATGCCTGTAGACCTCACCAGTGCAAACTAGACCAGTCCCTAGCTCCCTGGAGACCCCATGAAAAGAAATAGTTTCAGAGCCTAACTTAGGCAAACTGCCTTATACAGACATTACTATCATCTCCCTACATTAGTCATTTATAGAGCCATGGTCCAGTCATCCTTGAATGGCACAGACTACACAACTAGCTCTGCAGCAGGCCCTGTGGAGCCCGAATACTGCCCACGATGATTCTGAGAGTATCAGCCAGGTCTCCTAACGCACAGGCAAAAATGATCAAGGGTATTCCTTCTCCTAGACAATGGGAACATTTAATTTCAAGCTTCACCATTCTTCACAATAAGTACCAAAACCCTCTTTCTTTCTAGACTTCTCAAGAAGACACCTGTGGATGTTGTACACAAGCACCATCTTGTCATCTCCCCCCTCTTTCTCCTCAATTCCATTTTTTCATTTCAACGCCTAATATACTATATAGGATAAGGAGAATATAATGGCAGTTAAGAAATGTTGTATATGTTAATTGCTAAATAAACCTCACAAAGCTATTGTCTCCTATCACCACTGCTGCAAATGCTGGTTGCACAAAAGTTGGATAGCTGCACCTGAAACCTTAATAAATCCATTTAAAATAATTCAACAGTGTTTGGATTCCAAGCAGAGCCTTTAATTGTTGTACAATTTTATTATTGATCAATTTGTGCCAGTTATGTGCAAAATAAATATCCTGGATGACTTGGATTTATGTATTGAATACAATTTAAGAAAAAAAAAAGTGTGAATTGTTCCACTGTTCAAATTCCTGGAGACAGTGAGAATGGTTTCACAATTTGGGATTGCTTTCTGATGGGTCTCAGTAAGTTTGCCTGATTGCAGCACACTCAGAGAATCACTGCACTTGGAAAAGAATATCAGAAAAAATGTATATAATACAGCATTTTTATTATAGAATAGAAGAGTGGTGAATTTCACATCTATATTTTTCTTGTACATGCATCGATATATACAGCACACTCTCAATATGTAATATGCACTGACATTCTGTCTTAGTCAAAGATACAGGATACAGCAAAGAGCAGGAAAGAAGAATCAGCTGACCAAGGCTTTGTCATGATAGACAAAATTTAAGAATTGTGTATCAGATATTTTTCCTTCTAACAGCAAAGCATACCATCTAGGTATATGATAATTTAGATGCAACAGTTCAACAGTGCTTAGAGTTACTGGCTGGATTTGCTTTATCAAGGTGGCTTTAAATACTCTCTGAAGCAATCATAATCTGTCTTTTCAACAAACAAAGAACTTCTTTAAACCTGAGAGTAGCTTACTCTGTAGTTAGCTGATATTAATATGCAGCCAGTTTGTTTCAAGGAACTGAATTTTTTGGCTGTAAATGGATTTTTCTCAAAGGAAAGTTGTTAACAAAATATTAATGGGAAGATTTATTCAATAACGGTCTACTAGCTATTGCAAATTAAATAGGAAACGTCTATATTTAAGGATTTGCACCAGATTCTTCTTGTGAGTGCACAGCCACATTATCAAGCACTCACGGTACAGATTCTGCACTTTCAGAATGGCACCTCTGGCCATCTACTTATCTATTCCTTTATCTTGCAACTGTAACAAAACCATCAATTAAACCCAAAAGGCTCTCCCACACTGTACTTCAACAATGTCAAGGTTTCATCCCAGATATCCACTCTCTGTGGCTGTCATTAGTGTAACTGAAATACTTGTGGTAGCTCTCATCTTTTTTGCTACATCGCAACATCTGATGACAACCAAATAGTTCTCAGAAAGAGGTGTGTTAACTTTTAAAAACACGGCTTTCAATCTACAGCTGTTGTTCAGAGCAAAATATTATCGTGAATATTAACGGCCTGAAACCTGACGTTGAAGTGGTAGTGCTGAAGATTTGTTTTGGTGAGTTAACTGTGACATTGGCACTGAAGGTGAAGATATGGATTTCCTTACACTGTTTTAGTAGCAACTGATATGGCTAAGTAAATAATGTGAAAGCTTCCTTTGGGAAAGGAAAATTTGAAAAGCAATAGACATGAGGCACGCCACTACAGGCAGGGGTCATACTAGAGAATTCCACTTAAAAGAATCAAGCAAGAGAGCACCATGTTCAAAAACAAGAAAAAGAAATACTGCCTAACAAGGAAAAGTTTTCTCCCTGATTTGATCATCACTGAAGTTTCAGGCTCCTGGTCAAATTTCTGCGTTTAAAAACAAAAGCAACATTTTAAGAAATATTGACATCTGGTTCTGGAATTATTCAGGCAGGGATTTCTTTGAAATTTAAGTGGAGTTTTCTAAAACATATACAGGTGTGAGGAGCCCAATTGCTTCAGGATTAGCTGTTCCTCAGAAACCTTAGCAATGATATGAAATTTGAAGCTCTTCTTGAACTTTTCTCCTAATTCAGTAATTACTGCTGTGCCTGAAATTGGCCTCTTTCCTGTAATTACTCAGCATGTATTTTCAATCAAAGAGGTTAACACCTGAATTTAGATTCTAATTAACACCAAAGGTGGACTTTTTTTTTAAAGCCTAATAAATCAGGGACTTCTCCCAGCATAATGTTTCACTAGCCCACATAGGCACACACAGAGTACATGCTCTGGACATCTGAAGATCTGTAGGAGAGCATGGTCAAACCATGATCAACTCATCAGATTTATGGAATATTAGCATTATGCATGTCACCTGGGGTCAAGCAGCTTGCATGTGAGCATATGGGCACATGAGAAATGCATACAGAAAAAAAAAAAAGTTACACATTTGCACAACAAGAAACCACATTTCTTTAAAGTCTGGCTTCAGACTTAAATGAAGGCATGCAATTCTCCTTTAAGAAAAAAGGAAGCACATGGTTTTAACCACCTGTTTTAAAAGGAGTGTCCTGGTAGAGATGGACAGGGGCAGGGACAAAGGCAGGTGAAGCAAACAAGGTTATGTTAGACATGTGATACTTTAAAAAAATTGAACAAATTATTAACTTTTAGGATAAAAGACTGCAATAATATACAGAGGATTGCTCTCTTCCAACTGTCATTCTGAGTGAAACCTTATGACCCCAGTTCTTTCCCTAAAGCATCTCCGTGATGAATTCTGGAAGTTAATCTTGAAACATTTAAGGAAGCAAAGCTAGCAGGCGTTTTGCTTGAGAAATTACTGAATTAACAACTAAAGACAGTCAAATCACCCCTATGTCCTCTGCGGAATGATATTGTGGCAAGAGCCTGATTGCAAAGACACATCACTGTGCTGTACAAGGTTTTTCACAGCAGAAAAAAAAAAAAGAAGCGTTCATGTTGCTTGTAAGGCTGCCACCTTTGGCTCAGGAAATCTTTGAGTCCAAAACTGCTAAAGCTGAAAGAATTTCTGGAGCAGCATTGCCCTATGCTTGCATTGTTCTGATGCACCTCCCCAAGCACCTTCTGTTGACCACCGTTGGATACAGGACACGCATCTCGATAGACCTTTGCTCTAACCTGCTATGGCCGTTTTTATGTTCTCATATGTCCTCTGTTGGGTTTTTTTATTATTTTCCTTTAAAAGTATGTTAGTTTCCATGGAAACAATTATGCCGGTCACATGTATGATTTTAGTAATGTCCTCAGAAAACGTTTACAGTCAGTTCACAAAGGGCAAGATGTCTTTATGAATATAGGTGTTTAAGCAAAGGTACTGTTAAGGCAACAAAAATAATCTCAGAGGTTTTCCAAAGTGATAGGTAATGACCACATTTTCATCACCATTCCTTACTTCAAGCTCTACATCAAAATGTTTCCCTTTTGAAAATCTGGCCCCAGCTGTGAGTGCTGAGCCTTTGAAAATAGGATGCAGAAAGCTCTGAAATGTATAACCTGCTACAGGAAATGTTGTCATACACAATAAGTTCTTGGTCATGACTCTGAATTTCTGTACACAGACTGTTCCAGAGGCCTTGATACAAATAAAATTCTCTTATAAACTAGTGCTAGGAGAACTACTACACAAGAGCTAAAGGGGGGCCAGGGGAACAGGCAGGGAGAGAAAAGGAAATTAAGACATTCATATAATTATTCCTTTGACCACAGACCAAACCACAAGATAATGTGACGTTATACTCACTGTTTGCTGCATTTAGACAAAAAAAAAAATAATCTTATCACAGTATAAAAATACTTCCACTTTTAATCCAGTAATCAAGATAGTGGTTTTTGGATGAACAGAAGCCTCAAGAGCCAGCCTGTGAATGCTTCTTCCTCACATGAAATGAAAAGGATGCAAGGGGAGCTCTTCCTTCTATAGCCCTCACTGTAGCTACAAGAGCATCTCTGTGTGTTAGTTTGTGGATGTGCACGGTCCACACAAATGCCAAAGAGAGGGGTGAAACGATGGGGTCGCAGCTTTGTAGAGTGCTAGATGGAGAGCAGAAGAAAAAGGCCATGCCAAGCTTCACCCAGGGTATGCGCGAGCTGCACTGCCCCCTGCTCTGGGCTGCATCTTAATGCAGCTGAAGCATAAGGTGAAGGGTGGCTTCAAAGGCTTATGGCACTGCTAAGCTGATATCCTGATCTCAGCGCACAGGGCCCAGTGCTCCGTTGCCGTCTCTTCTGTAGTCCTCTACAGCTCTGCAAAGCCGATGTGCAACCAAATCCACATGTGAAAGGAAACTGGTTGATAGCTTGCTGGCTGGTAGAGCCCTAAAGCAGGTCAGGATTTTTAGCAGCATTTTGAAAAGGTACAGAGAGAATTAGTGTGGGAGACCAAGGTAGGCAAACTGTTCCAGACAGCTGACACAGTGGCATAGGAGATGCAATTTAAATTCGCTTTAGTATTAATTGTCAGAAAAGGATGAGATCAGTTTATGAACTAGGAGCACTATGCAGTCAAAAGTTACAAGCCCGAGTTGTTGCCACAAAGTAGCTGAAAGGCTTTTCTTTTGAAAAGATTAAACTTCAAAGAATTGCAGAATAAGATACACAAGAAGTGGCATGTGCTTTGGCTTGATAATGTTTGATTTGCAGCCACCCCCTCCCCAGCTCTATCACACTTAAATTCTTAACACTGAAGTTGCAACTAAGTAGCTGTTTTATAAGATAAATGACTTGGCGTATGAAAGACTTTGACCAAAAAAGTAGGACTGCATAAAATGGATTGAAAGAAGTGTGAATAGCAGAAAACATTAACCAGTGTAGGAGACCAAGGTTTTTCATACTCCTTGACCAAAGGAAGTGAATATAAAGTAAGAGATCAATGTGTGTCCGACAGGTTAACCCCGTGGGATGACATTTGCCTCACAGAAAATACATGATACAATATCCAAGTCAGACGATGGTGCTGTGTGGGACCATTCCCTCTGTGATAGTAAGGGTCTTAATTCTCACTGAAAGCAAAGGAGAGTGGGTCACTGAAACATGTTTTGTAATGGCGAGTTAAGTGTTTAGGGATAAGTAAAACCCTGTGCATGTTGTTCCCTAATGCAAAGAAAGGAAAACTGAGATTGAGCCACCGGTGACCAAATGGCAAGAGAGAAGGCAATGGGAATATTCCCTCTGAGGCACAAGAGGCCTTGCTAGGACTTGCTTTTGTTTGAACAGATTTCTTTGACAGTAAGAGCAATTCTCTGCCCAATTCAGTGTGCTGTGGGGCCAAAGAAAACCAAAGGAAAGGAAACTACACAAGGAGTTCAGTCTGTTTGGAAACTGGGGCAGGCCTTTCCCAAGACATGACTAGTTTAAGAACTGAAAGTGTATTTCCCCTTTTGTTTGTCCATATCTAATGAACTAAAGGATTTCTGTGACTTAACTCTGTAAAAAGAGAGAACAAGCTTCAAGGGAGCTGGAAATAGGACAGTTAGCTAGAAAAGGAATTATATTTCATTTTAAAATAACTGCCACTAATAATCTCACCATGATAGCGCCATACATTCATGTAATAGAAGTTGGAGCGTATTTACCATACCAGGGAGCTTTGAAAGTATTTTTTCCATTCACACTGAATGCTCCTAGGTTTTCTGGTTTAGGATGAATTTTTTTTCTGTGGATCAAGAGGCAGTAATATTTCCAAATGCAGCAAATTAGTTCAAAATCCTGAAAATATTTAATTAGTACAGAACAAAGCAGAGCAAAGCAGAGCAAAGCAACACTGATTGGGGGGGGGGGTGAGACAGCAGGGAGGGTGTAAGCTGAAAAGCAACATCCTTGCACTTGTCACTAAGATCAGCTACAGCATCCATATGGGAGTCAACAGTGCCGCAAATCTAAAATCCCTCATGGACCAAGACGGAGCTAGCTGAGCAATCTTTTCTCCCTTAACAACCAAGTTCCTTGGGAACAATGAAATTCCCACAACAGCAGCCAAGGAGTAACCACACACCAGGTATTTTGGCAACAAACACATTGCATGGAACATCTCTCCTGAAGAGTCTAAGTCAGTCTTGAGTTTATTGCAAAATTCCTCTGAACACTTAGCTTTTCCCTGAGCAGCAAGTACCCTAATTTAAAAATTAATAACAACAATTTGCTCAGTAACTTTGGGACAGGGAGGGAGCGAGCTACCTATACAGCAAGAATGAGCTTCTCATTTTATTTTTTGGGAAGGATTCATCTATCCACAATCCACGAGTGTATGGCATAAAGCCCTGAGTAAGCAAATGACTTCAAATTATCCAGTGGCAATTATGAATGAGAGAATGCATGCTGGAGGTGGAATGAAAGAAAATTAAGAGAGATTAATGTGAAATGTAAGGCTATAATTAGACATAGGTATCTGTTTT
Source organism: Falco naumanni (assembly GCF_017639655.2). NCBI lineage: Eukaryota > Metazoa > Chordata > Aves > Falconiformes > Falconidae > Falco > Falco naumanni. The sequence continues at coordinate 20,696,733 of NC_054066.1, forward strand.
CTACCTGCTTTTGCCCATGGGGAATTTGGAAAAATAAATACTCTTATTTAATAAAATTCTCAACGCCAACAGAAAAGCAGGGCAACTTTTTAAAAGCTATGACAACATATGCCAGACAGGCTGTGTTGCAATGGGTTTACATTTCAACATGGAATGGGTTGTAAGAGAACATAGCCTGCTATAGCATGTTTTAGCAATATCAGAAAAAAGAAACCTAAAAAGCTCATATGAAGGGGAAACAAAATAAACAATGCAATGCCTCTGTACTAGGACAATCCGCAGAAGCTCCTAATGCGTGAAGGAACAGCGGTTCCTCAGAGATCATCCAAATATTTTAACACTGGGGGGGGGGGGGGGGGGAAGGGAAGAAAAGCCAAACAGATTCTTCTTCTAAAGAAATCCCAGTTTGAACACAGCTGCTCTACGAAAGGGAACACAGATTCAGATGGCCAGACTGGTTCCCTTCCTCATCTTGGCAGCGATCTGGAGGATGGAAAGCAGACAAGTCAGGCATCCCTGAAGGCAGGTCTAAATGCCAGAACAGAAAAAACTCATTCTGGTAGGCAAGATTGAATATTGATTTTGTAAATGTCGTGTTATCCTCTCACTTTGTTTGCAGTGCCACCAACAACATCAGCTAAAGGCAACCTCCAGATACCCACTGACACACAATACAGTTTTAAACATGCTTCTCAATTAAAGCTGTGTTTCATTCCCTGAAAATTCCAACCTCTGTAACACATTTTTCTATTTCTAAATGTACACTTTGTGCGACTCTGAAGAAGCTGATGGAATTTCTTTGCAAGTAAGAGCTGAGATTTTTTTAATATTCAAATACATACATAATTTCATCAGTCACAATTCCCACAAACATCACCCAGCTCTGAGCTCTGTTTTCAAGTTCAATAGATCTCTGAAGACTCTAAGGCAAATTGCCTTCATTGATCTTCTAGAAGTCTAGGGTGAGACTCTACTGAATAAACTCTACAAAACTACAACATCAGTTCACATAAACCAAACCAATACTTGATAGTGGACCATTAAATGCAACAGAGATTTAGACATTTAAGTCTATAACTGCCAAAAGTTATAAAATCAATTTCTTGGTCCTAGCTCAAATCACACAACCCTGCTAGAACTGTAAGTTCACTGAGCTTTGTATTTCAGTTCCATTCCATCTGAACCTGTGCACTTTAAACTTCATTTCAGTAGGTTGTGGCACTTGCTGTTCCTGGCAAGTTATCTTGGGCACAGATTGCCTGTTGCTTCTTTGAAAGCATGGAAGTTTATTGCCCACTGGCAAAAGGCTTCTCTTCCTACCCCTAATGAGCAGCACTGCCTCCTAAGACTCAGGCATCCATTCTCCTCTAAAGAAAGGTATTCTTAAGCAGATGAACAAAGTGTATTCAACAGAGAGAAGTCACACATGGACATCAGCTCTCTTTAAAATAGCATAAGACATCTGTGCAACCTATTTTCCTGCACCAGTCCCCTCTCTTCAAAAGTATTTTCTGCAACTAGATCAAAGCCCCTGGGCAATTTCTGGCCTTTATGATCTTCACATTTCTTCTGCCAAACCAGAGATGCATCACATTTGCGTGCACATTCACCTGTTTGCTCCTGCTCTGCCTGACCTTTTCTCCAACTTATCTGGTCCAGCAGTTGGAAACATTATATGCTATGAGTGCCTAAGCTTCCCACATATAAGGAAGACATTCATCCCCCTCTAACAGAAAAGCCAGCTTGAGAGGTTTCAGCTCCCACCTATTGCTTCCTGACCTTTCTACCAGCTACACCAACAGAAATATTTGTGGGGCTGCAGCATTCGCACCTACAGCACAGCCCGATCAGTTGCAATGTGCTGGCTTTTAGGTGTTGACAAGCAGGCAGAAGTGGTGGGGTTCAAACTCCTCAAGCAAGCGTTGTCACCAAAGGCGATGCAATGTGAAACTGTGGACTAACTGCCCACTGGCAGGCCCTTCAGTGGGTTGGGAGACAAGTAAGAATGTCAGGATCTGGCCAGCTATCAGGGGTCTAAGTGTAAAGAGGTTTTCTGTAATGGTGTTATTGCTGAGAAATAAACAATTGTCTGTCACTTATTACTGCATGCAGGTCCTCGCATCTCTCTGAAACACTGAAAAACAGCATCTTACAAACAAGGAAAATGAGTTATTAAGCAATTGGAAAATGATTATACAATTATGTTCTGTTCGGGTACCATTAGTCACAAGGAAGATGGAATATATCCAAGCTTTAAAAGTGAATTACTCATACAAAATTATGTCTGCTAAGAGTCACTTCTCCTTTAGGGTTCAAGATCTGTAACGCAAGATTTTCAGAGGAGGAGACTAAGAAGGGTGTTATGATAAAGCCAGGAGCCAGGTTTAGGTTCTATTTCAGTCAGCAGCAGTGAGCAAGTTGCAACTGGCATTAAGTCTGAACTGGTATAGACAGTCGCAAACTGACTGATGCTAACAAAGCTAAACAGATTTGCAGCAATGCGGAAACCAGCTCCTGCCTCCTGTTACAGTAGATGTGCAAAAATGAAAGGTGGTCATATAGTTTACAAGTTTCAAATCCAGCAGTCCCACCATGGCAGTAGTCTGTCCCACTTACAGACAGGGTATGTTGACTTCAATTTAAAATGGAGCCCTCCTCTGCCAACACTACCCCGATGGACCATTTTCATGCCAAGCTCAGTAACCTCTATGCACTCAGAGTTCTTAGTAAGATGAGAGTAGCCTTGATTACACTTTTAGGTCTCTGTGAGCTGCTGTTGGTCTTTCCATCATATAGCAGAATTTTATATTTTTTTTTAATGTAGTTTAAATTACAGTTTAAGTTCTCCAGTTATCTTTGCTGCTTGTAAGTCCCAAACATGCTTCAAGTTCGTTCTTGTGTCAGCGTTAAACATTTCACACAGGTGTGGCCTCAGCAGAGCCGATAATAATTACGCACTTTCCCTGACCTTTTGCCCAGCCTTCCTGTAAACTGGCACAATATCTCCTCCCTCTCTACACACCCCCTCCCAAAAAAATACAAAAAAAGTCATTTTGTAATATAATACACAGTCTTAAACTATGTTGGGGCTGCTGTGCTGCTCCATTGTGTCTCTTGGAATGCTTTTTACTGCTACTTTAATGTAGTAAATGAAAGGGTGTAATACAGGACAGGTAATAGACAAGATTACAGATTGTGTCTTCTTGTCGTTAGCTGAAACTAAGTGCTATAACAACAAACATCATTTATTCTCTGCCAAAAAAATAATCAGGAAGTTTCAGCTGTAGGTAGTATAGGAATGGACAGGTTAATAAACAAAACCAAACCCCTACAGCTGATCCAGTACAAGTTTAATCATTGCACTCATCCAGAGCTTACTGTGATTTCATTCCTTCACTTCCTCATCAAGCAAGCATCAACTTATAGGCAAGTACCTTTTTTTCTCAGCTACTGTCCTTTATTTTGTTTCACTAAACACTTCAGGACACAAATTCCATCTTCAGGACTACCTTGCACTTGTAATACTATGCAACTACGCCATTTGTAGTTACAGAGGAACCTAGGTTTAAACCTTGAGTCTAAGCTCCTTGGCTAGTGAAGAAAGATGAGATCTGGATCTGTCATGGTATTTTGCAACCCTGCTCACTGAAAGCACACTAGGGAGAAGGGTTCCAGCACAGACTCTGAGTCACGGGCTGTACCGGGGTGGAAATCTGTCTCCTTGCCTGGACAAACTATTGTTTGAACAGACTCAGCCAAAGCCCCAGGCACATCCCTTTAGCTCGCTAAGCCAGTCCCTCCCTGCCTGCAGTGCCAGTAGAGTTGCATGGATGGGTGCAGCCAGTGCACCTCCTCTACCGCTCCCACTGCGGACTTCCAGTGTAGGGGTAGCACTAATCGAGCTTGCTCTGACTTGTTCTTGAGAAGGACAGCAATGAAACCTGTAGCCAGTACCTTAATAATGGTAGCAAAGTTAAACAAATACCTTCTCGCACCTTGCCTAACTTGCTGATACATCTTCACAGAAACACACTAACACTTAGCTAATCATATTCCCTGTATAAGGATTGTACAATAAAAGTATTTAAGTTCAGGACTTCCTTTTATGAACATCAGGGTCTGGGCCAGTACAAATCCACAGAGCTCCATCAGAGCTTCAGTCAGTCAACACCTGCCCAGTATATCAACCCTTGCCCAGTATCAATCTGCAGAAAAGTGCCATGAACTTCCCTGGCATCCAGCCAAATCCCATCAGCTGAGAAACTGTCCTGATGATCACAATGATCTCGGTGATGATTAACCCTCAACATTGCCATTAGTCAGAATATTCTCAGAAGCAACTTTAATGTGGTTTAGGAGCTCTTTAATAAAATGCATTTAGATAAGCTATCTTGGGGCAGGAAGATAAATGAAGGAGGCCCACTGCAAGTTACAAATGAAGTGTGGCAAAACAATTCTGCAAAATGTTTTACACCTCATATATATATATATATATACACACATATATATAATCTCTCCCCACAGAACCTCAGGGGTTCACATTAAACACCATAAATCAGACCACCTGGGGCTCCACTATGATTATTGCAGCTGCATGCTGCAAGCTCCAGTAGAAGAATGTTCCCTTTTATTGTGAGAAAGTAATAGGGCATAGCCCAAGCCTGCCAGAAAAATGCACAAATCAAAAGCAGGCCTTGCACAAAATCAGCTTCTGATGTGTTCATTTGCTCTGGATGTATGTGGCAAGCTGACAGTCAGAATCACTTTGTCCTCATGGATCACCGATGCTTTTGCCAGCAAGGTGAGTAGTATGTGGAACAGCCAATTCTAAAGAAATGTCAGTTCAATGGAAAATAAAACATAGACTTTTTTTTTTTTTTAATCTTCTCCTTAGTGAATTTCAGCAATTGAGAAAGGCACTGGACTCTCAGCAATGAGGGTGTCTCCTCAGAGCATGCACAGCTCAGACAGCAGTGCTACAGCCACCACAGCTGTGTCTGCTCCTGAAAGGAGTCCCCATGGGTCAGCAGCAAGTCACCCACGGGCCCAGGCAGTCTGTGGCTTCTGCCATGTTCCCAAGCCCTATTATCATTACCAAAGAAAGGTGTCAGCTGCTGACTGCCAGAGATGACACAGATGTGCAAAACCTCAGAATACTTGCCCAAGAAAAGTCATGGAAAGGAAAAAAAAAAAAAAGTAGCAGTATTTTTCCAGTAATATAATGGTAACCTTTCTTCACTTCTACCTTACTCCTAAACCTGACTGTCATCATCGGTGAAGGGACAAATCCATCTTGTGAGAACTTATGACAATTTCTCCTAGCAGAGACATTACAAACAGCTTACCTCAAACCTCTCCTTTGACACTTGCATTGCTCAATGTCAGAGGTTAGTGGAGCCTTGATGCATCCCTACAAAACCTTTGGTAACCAATCTGATGATTGGTTAATTATGATATCATAATTATTGGTTGGCTGGAAGGAGGATCATGACAACATATGTTGAATAGCTTCCCTGGTGGTCCTCCAGATTTTGGTACAACATTTCTGCCTGCCTTGCTTTCAGACCACTGAGACAACACCTGAAACATGCAACCATCTGACTGTTCTGCAGGAAGCCCTTTCTCTTATTGCAGTGACGACATCTCCCATCTCAGACATCATGTCCCAGCCATACAATAAAACAAGGACTGAATGTTCTGGTTGGGCTTGATTTAGTATTTTATTTGTGGGCTTTAACAGTACACACAAAATATGGCAGTACACATGCAGAGATTCAAGGAGAGAAGGTTACTGAGGGAAAAAAAGTGAAAAGTATCTGCTAGGTAACAGAATAGGGGAAAACTGAATGTCCAGGAGTGCCACAGAAAAAAACTTAATACATTGAACTACTGCCTGAAGGGAAGTGTTTCCTACCATAACGCCACCTTCTGATGCTAATGTTGGATTAGGTTTGGGGTGGGGGGGTGTAACGTCAATATATATTTCTTTTTGTTTATATATGTACACACACACACACCCCACCAGCATAGAACATATGACCTGACAGCAGTAAATTTGTTCTTTAACTTAAGATAATTATTTTAAAAATTTAGTCTTCTCCTAAGCAGCTGAGGGCTTGGTGGGACAATCACCTTTGATGGCCACAAAGAAATAAACAAGCTGGCAGAAATCTCCCTCTGTGGCAGCTCATTTATAGTAGCCAGGTAGCAGCAAAGTAGAAGCAAAACTGCAGAAAACGTTTTAAGTCAATGGGGTTTTTTGAGGCATCACTAAAGCTGGCAAAGTAGCCTTTTGCTCTGTCTGACAGGTAGGAAGTATACCTGGAAGCCTACCAAGGGAGAAAAGGTTATGGTTTGAGCACACCGTGCTCTGCTATTCTCACAGCAAAGAATGGATGTCTGGGACTATCGCAGTAAAGTAAAACATAAATCAGCCCTAAGGCCATTTTTTTTCTTATTTACAGCAGGAACCAGGTAGGCTTTTTGCACAGCTGACTATGCTGGAACCCAAAAGGTGACCTCAAGCTACCTTCAGACACATTTTACTATTCTTAGGCTGAGAATAGGATAGTCAGAGCAGAAAGTTTGTTCTTGACCACACTTCATCAGGAAGCCTACAGGAATTGCTGCTATCCCAAAATGAGAGAAACAGGACTTGAGAATCATTTCAGTATTCAAGCCATCTTAAAAACAAAAACAAAACAAACCCACACAACACAACAAAAAACCACACGCAGAAAAAAACCCTGACATTTTCTCCCCAAGCAAAGTAGTTACCAGAAAAAACATCCTGCCTTCCATCCCATCACTGTGTTTGACAGTACCTGTCAAAGATAAAATCTTTCAATGAATTAAGGGAGGGGAAAGGCCAATCCCTTCTAGTTATGGTTCTGTGATTTACATCAGTATAATTATATCTTCATTACTGTGGGAGACTGACTAGACCTCCAGTGAAACACTAATAGTACATAAGAACTTTTTTTTTTTTAATTTCCATAGATCTGCTACTGTATATCTAAACCTATTAAAATGCATTGGAACAAACCAAGATTAGTAGAAATATAGTGCTAGGCTATAGTTCAAATTTCTTAAGTGTTAAACTAATTGTATTGCATTATTTCCAGTCTTTAAGCAGTAGTAGACTGGAATAGTGTCATGCCATTACATTGCAAAGGTAATACATAGAACATCTTTTTTTACTAGCAGTACTCTCTCCCAGATCAATCTTACTTTAATATAAATTCCTAATGCTTAGCCTTTACAATACTTGCCTATAATTCAAATACTAATATTAGTTTAACCTGGAATTTATTGCAATCACTTTCCCTCTGAAATGTGCCCTCATTTAATCAATGAAAACTGCCATTCTGAGGGCCTTATCTTCAAACAGTGAAATCAATCCCCTTTGTCACTAGCAGGCTCTTCAGCTGGAAGAACACCCAGCACTTGAAGAAACTGGTGTAAAGATGCAGAACACACGCTGCCCACTTCTCCAGATACACACTCAAGTCAGCTCAAGACTAACACCCAGCAATAACACATCTCACTTTGCAAGCAGATGATACAAGCAAGCACCTGCTAAGAGCCTCCCACTTTAACTGTGGCTTAAACGATTTGGCTCAGAGCTGTTAGGGATGGCTCTTGCCCCCAGAAGAGAATCTGAATCATCAGATCCCCCTACTCAGCACTTGACTTTTATAGGACTATGCACATGCTTAAAGGGAGTGTTATCTCCCTTACACTTTATAAAGGCTGGGGGGCACATATGCCTCTGTGCGTGTGTGTGTGTGTGTGTGTTTGGGAGGGTTTAAGTTTCCTAAGGTTGGCCTACAATGTACTTTTTTTTTCAATGTTTCCATATTGTCCCAGCAGCCCTCCCCCAGCCTGGTGGACACACAGAAACAGTTCTCCTCTGGAACAATTCTCACACTCAGTCCTTTACACAACATTATACTCTACGCAAATAATCATGAATGAACATGAAAATGGAGGAAAACAAGTGAAAAACTAAACTGGTTACATAAAAGTCCCATGCTAACCCAGAGGTTGTGGTATGTCCCAAAATTTTGAGATAAATACTAAATTTTCCTTATCTTTTCAGTTTCTTGCTGACCAAGCAGCATGACTCTTGAAATATATATCCATTTGCTTCAATTGGATTAGAAGATAATATACATATTTTTAGTATTAGATCTTTAATGGATAATTTTTTTGGAAAAATGTTATTTAATATGCATGTGTGAGCATATATGAAGCCATAAATAACTTCCTGTAAATTAATTCTTAGAAACTTCTTACATGCTCACAATGTAGTGTTTCCCAGTCTCCACCAAAAGATGAGATACACAGAGAAAACTAGACTTCAGATATAATGCAAAAGACAAGAATCAAGTCTTCTAGATTAAAACTTGTACACTGTTACCTTAGCTGAAGTTGGTATGGAACTGCAACACAGGTCTTGCATTTCACTTGTACCCAAGGGACCCATTCATCTCAGTAGACCACCTTTTAGGTGCAGACCATCCCCCCATCCCCCCCATCATTTCCTAGGACAGCATTTTGTACAGCAGACAGAAAGGATGGCTCCTCACGTATGCAAATTCATCCGTATCTTTGGGGCTCCTCTAGTATGCACCCATTCACAACAAGTAAATCACAGCGAGAGAAGCAGGATTTAACTCTGAATAGCTTTGCTTTTGCTGATATAACTCCGACCCCTGATGATAGTTAATGTCAGGGTTTTTTTGCATTCAATTAATTTAACAGTCTGGATTTTTAATTTGCATTTCATTTAACATTTCAGATTTTTAATTTGCCAGATATTGTTTATCAAGTATTCATTTCAGCGCCTTTCACTGTATATACAGTGCATACTCCTCAGTAATTAGTGCGCCGTAAATTAATTCTCTCCTTGTTCCTTCATCAGATATTGGATTAAGAAACTTCCACTGTACCAACAGAGTGAGCTAGATTAGGAATTTCCTATCCATAATACCTTTGTTTAATATTTGTCTTGTATATGTTATGCTGCTTTAATACTTTACATGATAAGAAATGTTATAGTTAGAAGCAGAAACCTCCAATTAAGTTGAGTCACACATTTGTTTGAAACTATTAGACTCAGATTAAATGTGTTCACATGGTTCTACAGTCTCTACCCCTTTAAGGCAGCCCTACCTTTTCCTCCAGAAAAAAAAATGGCTGTTCTATTTATATAAAGGGCATTTACATCACCTGATGATTTTTCATCAACTGCCATGAATGCTAAATCAGATCCAAAGTAAACACCTCGTTACAGATCTGTCTTCTGCATTATGTCAACATGGGCCAGTGACCAGCCAAGGTGTCCTCTTACAAATCTAGGGAAAGTAACACACAAACTCAATAGAAGGGCATTAACACCACAGTCCACTGAAATTATGCATGTTTCACAAACATTTTCACAGTTCATTTCACCTTTTCCACGTCCACTAAGACACACAGCATACAGACACAATTGTTCCCAGATCAGTCCAAACTACGTGAACATCTTTTCTCTTGCTCGGTGATTAAGGTTCCTTTTTGCAAAATATATTCATCTTTATCTGAAATAACCCTGTAAAACTCACTCACCTACATGGTTTTGATTTAGCAGTCCAACTGTCCAAAATGTTAGAAAATATCTTACAAGGGATATTTTTGCCTATATAGATCAATAGACATTTTATTAAGTTGTGTTAGTTTGGGTTTTATGCTTTGAAAGTCTGAATTTATGAATGCAGTTTTCCTTCAGCGACAGAAACAGGTAACATGAGTGATACGACAGGTAGAAAGAAACATTGCTCCTCAAAGCTGTGCCTGAAAAAAGTCTTGGGTTACATCAAGGACCAGTGTATACAGAGTACTCTAGTCTAGTTTGAACAAGCCCCAGCTTTAGGTACAGGGAATGGAGAAAAGGCAGAGAAAGGGTCTAGGGCAGAACAGGTTTTGAGGTCTTTTGAACCAGCTCACTGCTTGAGGAGTATGAGCCACAGGCCACCTAGTATTGAAATTATCCACAGCCATGTGTAGAGCTACACAAATTTTCCCCTTGCTTTTCTACTTGAACCCGCAAGACATACAGGGTTACAGCTGGAAAATGGTAGCAGAGAACAGTTGCTGCTTTTCTTCTCCACTGATATCACACACAGTTGTACTGCACAGAAAGAGTTCGCAACAAGGCACAGGAAAAAGATCATTGAAGATACCAGGAAAGCTAGTAACGGAAACAGGACTGTGCCTTTCTTCCCACCCAAGGCAATAAGAGCTTCCATTCCACAATTACCACATTTTTGTTTAAAGGCTACAAAATTGCCAATACATGTGTGCAACCACAGGCAGCTCTCAAGTTTAGAGTGTATCAGTCGGAGCAGATGATGTCCTCCCAGTGTCTGCCCCTTTCCATACGGGGCATAGTAGCTACAAGGAATAAATAACTAAAAAAAAAAAAAAAACCAAAACAAAACCAACCAAAAAAAAAAAAAAAAACACACACACACCACAAACCACACACCAAAAAAATCCCAAACACCTACGAGCCTGAAGAGCAGGTCACACATTCCCAGAAGTCATTTTAACTTCAGCTGCATTTTACAAAAATTAAGAAAGCTTTGAGTTTTGACACCAAACCATTCTAACCACTCTAGGTTTCTGTCCCCACTATTTCTAGAAGGCTGTCTTACAAACTCACCTCGCTACTGAACAGAAACTGTCTTCTCATTTCCTGGTTAAATTTGCTTAGGGCCACATATCCTCATTTGTTTTTATCACCCTTTCATTTATTTAGAATGTGGCTCTGCCCAATCTGGTACATATATCCATTTTATCCCCTTCAGTACGGGCAGTACAGTAATGACCTGAAATAGGAGTTCATCAGAACAACCTCCCTGCTTACTCTGGGTCTATCAGACAATCAAAATCAACTTTGCACAGGTTGTAATTCAAATTAGCCAAAAGCTGTCTCCTGGCAGACTTGCCTAAGAAGTGAAAGAGCTTGGTTTAACTCTTTGCTCTTTAGACCTTCCATGAGTTGCTAAGCCTTTCTATAACCTGGTTTTCCAAGAAGAGTGAGGAGGACAGCATTCGTTATCTTAAATGGTTTGTACATTGGTGAAAATAATGCAGCCTACAAGACTCGGGGATCCTGGGGCGGTGAACTGTGAGCTTCCATTGACACAAGATGGAAGACTAGCTCTGCTGCTTCCAGGTGTGATAACAAACATATGGGGGTCGACCTGTTTCCCTGTTATTTTTGCATTACCCAACACAGTCCTCATCAACATCCTCCACTGTGTGGAAACATTGGGTGGCATGGAAGCATAGGGCAGAGTAGCTGTGTACCACATCTCTGCTGGGTGGAAGAGACTTTTTTTATCTGAGAAAACCTGTTGTTACAGGAATTAAATCAAATCAAGGGTTGACCACAGCACACTGGGAAGGAGAAATGCAGCACACCTTACTCTTGCTGTCATGAGTGTGCTTACTTCATCTTTCTGATTACACAGGAACAGTGTTCAGTGCATGGCAAACACATTGATAATTCTTCAGGAGCAGAAACATTGGGGCATCCTGGAAGAAGCATTCACACTTGAGGGTTTTAACATAATTTATGGAACTAAAGATTACCCAAAAGCATCAGAAGCATTCAGATATTCTTTCCTAGCCTCCACCTGCCACCATTTAACATCCTAAGGCTAATCTCTCCCCATAGCAAACTTTCCTTAGGCATACTAGGCTTGGGAAGTTGAAAAAAATTCTTCCAAAAAAAGTTCCAATTGACACTCACGACAGACCTGAAAATAAGCACTTTTAATTCTGCAGCAAAGTTCCCTTTGACTGCCATGGTGTGAAAACAAGGACAATCTGACACAAACTGATCTTCTGGGGTTTTAGAGAGAGGTAGCAAAGAAACATTTATAAGCAGCTTCTGAAGAGCAAGGCAAGTGCCATAGTTTGCATCAGCTTAACTGTATGTAGGGGTGGGAAGAGGAAAAAAAAAAAAAAAAAAAAAGAAAAAAACCCTGTTTCTTCCTTAATGAGATAACTAATAGCTATTCCTAAAGATCAGGTTGTAGTTGTAACTTTCTCCCCTGGCTGCTCATCATCACAAGGGCCACATTGATGGGTAGCAAGAGCACAGAGACCCCATGCCAGCTCCATGCTCCACCTCACCATGTGTGTTTGGGGTGGGAGGGGAAACATACCTAAGCCACAGCCCACACCAGCACTGCTCAGGGTTTTGTACATACCCCTAATCACATGGTAAAGCACAGGCTTTGTGACCGTCTCCTTCTCTGACAACTATTTGCCAATGGACACCTAAACAGCAGAATTTGGCCTCAAGTTCTCTATTAATTTTAGCAAAAGCAAGCTAATCATTGGTATGGAAAAGGAATTCCTAAGCATGAGATGCTGAACAAACGCAGATCTCCAAGGCTGTGGGAAGTTGATAGTAATATTTCTTTTCTTATTTGGGCCCATCAGTTCAAGCAACGTACCCACAAATCAATGATCTTACAAAAGTACAAAATTACATTAAGACCTTGCATGTCATATTTGTCCTCTGGTTGCAACATGTTTTGTCTTATAATAAGAGACAATGTTTTATTTTATTTAGAAAGTTTAAGCTTTTTTTTTTTTTTAAATCTAAAATGTTCAGTTTATTCAGTAAATAGCCTATCAGGACAAAGGGTCACTGAATATGCCAAGGGAAAGTATATCTTTTGAATTAAAGGATCGAAAACTCAGTCAGGCAGAATACTGGTTGCTCTCAAGAACATTATGGGAACTAATGAAAGAACCCCATTTCCTGCCTTATACAATTAAGTAATCAGCTGCCTTTGGTTACCCCTAACAACTTACACAGACAAGGGGATTACTAAGCAAACAGAACTGCAGCATTTCAGAATACACAGTCCACGGGAATGCTGAAATGACACGCATTCCCAGGGGAGTCGCTACCTTTTCAATTTTAAGAGAGGGAAGTGGGATTATTGAAAATTTAGGACTTGGCAGACCTTTACAGAAGTGCTCTGGCTGATTTAATGTGCACTATCAAGCTAAGTACAAAAAATAACCCTTGTCTTCTGAAGAATATTTTCCTTATTACCTATTCTCCAAAAGACAGTGAATTCCTGATCTGGTTCAAATGAAGGGATGCTTAGATACAATACAAAACTACCTTGTTCAAACCAGAATAGATTCCTATGATCATGCATTCAGTATAAAGCATTATGTTGTGGTATACTGCAGCTAAAAAGATTAACGTTAAACAAACACCCTAGCTTCAGCTGTGGGGAACTTTTATTTCTGAAAAGGAAAATATTTCTTAATCTCTTCAGAGGGACTGACTTTGCACAAGTACAAAATAAGTGGTGAACAGCCACCCTCACTCCCTCCATAGACACCTGTTGGGGACAGGGTTTTCAGGGTTTGCATCCTCAGCAGTCACTAGAAGTTTATTAGAGATTTATGACTTTGAAGCGATGCTAAGAAGTTTTGGGAATCCACCCCTAAACCAATACCACGATGAGTGGTGGAATAAACACAGCTTAGTTTTCTCACAGCAGGGAACTAGTATTTGGGATTCCTTTCTCTTTATGCTAATAGACTTTGCTGTCCCCTTTTCAGTTAATTGGTACTGCTGGTAGTCAGACTGGGAGTGTTGTAACAACACCCGGAGATATTTTCCTGAGCCCTCTGGGGAGGTAAGGAGAACTGCTGTTTTCCATGAGGTCACTTGAACCTGCCAAATAAAAATCTGAAAGTCTATCAGTGAAAAAGAGGCAAGATAGATATTTACAGTTTGATGAGAAATGAAAGATAATGGGAGAAAACATCAGCAATAGTCTTGTTCTAGAGTGACTGAATGCCCAGAGTAAGGAAAAATTAAAATGCTACACGGCTCACTTGAAACTGCTAGAGTGCTAGAAGAGCTGAACAGAATAGTTCTTCAGAAATAAGGTAAATATTCACTCTAACTTACTGTTATCTGCTGAGGCACTAGAGACATATTAAATAAACAGCTATGCAATGTTGAAAATACTTCCAAAAGAATGGGAAAAAACTGTCAACATTGCCAAAAGATAGCATAGAAAAGGAGGAAAACCGTCTTGTAGTTAAGAGACATGGAAAGTGAAATTTATTGTAAAAGTGTATTGCCTCTCAGTTTTTAACAATGTGAACTCTCCCCTGAACCATCTGGCTCCACTGTCCCCACCACAGGGTGATCTAATTATTGGGGAAACATTTGCTAACAACAGCACCTGCCTGCTGTTTAACTTTCCCTTACTGCTCCCACAGCCCCAGGTTCACAAGGCTCAGGCATATCTGCAGGGTGGCTCAGGGGTACGATATTAATCTTACTTGGCCAATAGTTTTGAATCCAGTAAGTGACTTCGCTATGATTATTCAATTGACAAGCTTTGAGCTGCCCTAAAACACCCTGTTTTTCCCTCTCATTTACCATCTAATTTCCATCTCATTTTGGACAGATCCAAAACTGGCTCCAAAATTTTTGGTTATTTAACTTGTACCCCTTCCCCAGTGTCCTTAGTGTTAAGGTGTGGGCAATATGCAACTCTGTGCTGTTGGGCAGAAGGACTTTGTGAAAAAGACCAGGCAATCTGACATCAAAGGTGAGATTGACCACTGATGTACAACCTCAGACCTTTTGGTTGTGCTGGTGGGTTGGACTTAGTTGCAAAAAGATCCAGCCAGAGGCACTAAAAAAGCCACTAAACCAAAAAATCCTTCTTTGCAATCCATCATGTAAGATCAACCACACTTTCTAAATTGAAGAAAACTTGGGAAGCCAAACTTCCCAAGGCACCGCTCCTCTGCCTCCCAGCTCAGGCCCAAATCCCAAGCCAACTTCAACTTTGTGATCAGGCCAGAGCCCCACCTACCCACGGAACTAGCCATAGCTACCACCTGCCTGGCCTGCAACAAGCTCATTCGTACAACAAACCTGTCCCTTGACTTTTATCAAGTGCAATTTGGGATATATTGTCACATGGCCCTCGCATTGCTTTTTGAGCACACTGCTGACTGGTATTCACCTGCACGAATACAGAGCCAGTGCTTGGCAATGTGTGGCTCCTTACCTCCCTAGACATTTTTGTCCTGTCAGTCAGAATCTTCCTATTCTACACTGCCTCCTCTCCAGCCTCTTAAATGATGAGCAGTGGAGCCAGCGATAAGGAATCACATGATCAGATTTGGACCTCTGCACATAATTTAAGAGATATTTTTCTCCTATTTAGATACAAACAGAACAGGGGTTTAATTTCAACAGAAAATAAAGATAATTTAAATGTGTTTCTTGTTTTCATAAGAAACTTCCCATGATCTGTTCCCATACTCAACATTATTCTTTGCTTTCCCAAAACTGGAGGCAGGCTTAGCACAAAGAGGCAGTAAGACCTGGAACAGCAGACTTAGATCACAATCCAGATAAAGGCTAACTCAGCAGAGAGGCAACTAAATAAACGGAGATGCTTTAAAACACAAGTGTTTTGTCTTGCCCTGCTGCTCTCACAGGTAGAGCGATACAACTCAGGGAAAAATACAGGGGACTTGTTACATTATTTCTGCCACAGTGAGCCAGATCTCTGCTAACTTTCTATGCATCTCTTTAAATACTGTTATTTGGCAGAGCAGGTCAGCACACACCTGAGATTGCACGCACTGGAGACGCGCTGCCAGATCCCAAAAGAGATCCATCCCCAATGGTCTTTAAAAAGACACCTTTAACTGTCAGTGGCCAGGACACTTCACTATTCCAGCAAGGAGGATTTGCGGGGGGGGGGGGGGGGGGGGGGGGGAGGGACAGGAACACCACACCAAAAAACAAACAGAACAATAGCAACAAAAATCCAACCCAAAGCACCACAGAAAGTGTCAAACACAAACTATAAGACTCAATAACTAAAGTCTGCAAGCAAAAAAGCAGGCAATAAATAAGCTGTGTTCACCAACCAAACTTCACAGAAACACAGGAATTGCTGGAAGTTTAGATCGTTCCCTGGACAGTAATAACAACACACCTAGAAATTTGCTTGACATCTCATGCCAGAACTCTGAACATAGGAAACACACAGCAGATATTTGTATCTATATTGCATAAATCTAGGAACAAAGCTAAACTATCAGCTTCCCAAGCAAGGAAAGGTAATTGAGTGCATAAAGATGAAAGATTAGAGAGGCATATCAGGCTGACGGTAATAATGGATGCCTTCAGCTCCTTCCTGTGCACCACTTACATGTCACAGTGTTCACATTTACTTTTCTTAGTTTGCCATCTTGAGGTGACTGCTCTTTAGATTAGAGAAAAAGCAAATAAAAATCTAAAAAATAATGAACTGTAAACGATCAAAACGGGTACTTCACACAACTTACTCTGCAGTACAAGAATGGAGGGATGTTCAGCGAAGCTAAAAGGCAGCATACCTTAACAGAACACGTTCAAATACATGATTTACTGCATCCTATGGAAACATCTGTCCTCACTCACCCTTGTCTTTCGCAGTGGCAACAATGGGAGTAGGGAAGGTTTTATCCTGTCTTGCCTCCCTGTACCCATTTTACACAGAAAACTTACCCACAAATTCACCATATCTTAGTGGGCCTAAAAATCTGCATCTCTACTCCAGATCTCCCAGTTGTTCTAAATTAGGTCTTTTTCTATTGCTATGATATCCATGAAGGATAGAGATTTTAAAAATTACAATTACACCACTTCCAAAGCAGACGTATTAAATTCTCTCCCTTCCTAGTTTTGTCCCTTTCTCACTGTTGACTATACCACTGCCTTCCCCATCGCTCACGTTCATTCTGTCATCCTAAGTATGGAGGCCCCACCGAAATCAAAGAGCCATCTTAGATTCAGAGTTTTGTCTGAAGTCCCACAGCCATGTTACAGACAATTTCCACAGTTGTTCTGCAAACCATCAGTCATTTAAGCCAACTCTTATCTAAACCATCTTATATCAGTTCCTGCAACTATCCGCTGGCCGCAACTATACACCATAATGTTTTGCTCCTGTCACATCATGGGGCAGAGATCATTTCTTAGCTCCTCTCTTTGACTATATGTGAGCCAGCTGAGAAATGGAACCTTCTCTATTACATTAAATTTAAGCTTATCCTTCTTGGGAGGGTCTTTCACAGCTTATGCCTCACCCCATCTTCTACATCATCATCACCCCAACATATCAGTCTGAAACACGTTTGTTACATTTACAAAAACACAACTCCATGATTTCAACCACGCTACCTTTGTGTTCAGTGGGAGTTCCTTGCAAGCACCTGCAAGCTCATTCATGTCTTTTCCCAACAACCTCACCAAAAATGACAGGCGATGCTTTGACAACTCACATTTTGTGGCCACTGCTTTTCATGTTGGTCAATAAAGTCTCATAACACGCTCCCAACTCTTCCTAGCCATCTCATTCTTCTCCAAGGTTGTAAACTCTTTGAGTTAGCAATTAACTTTTTGCTCTGTGTTTGCTTAATACAAAGACAATTAACAAACACTTACAGAATTCATCATCCAAGATATCGTTGGTATAAAGAGCTTCCACAGTTCAAGGAAATAAAACATCATCATATTAAAAACAAAAAAAAAAAAAAGTCCTGTTTAATTCAGGAAAGCCCATACGTTCCCACTATGCATTTTATTGTATTCCTTCTTGAATAATCTATTACTGGCCCTTGTCAGGCTACTGACTACGGCAGCAAGGAAACCTGTTTTTCTATGCAGGCTGATAAATGAGCCAATAAATCCTAAATCCACTGCCACGGATGCTTCAATTATTGCTATTACTTATTGTCATCTGTTATGTGTTAACCACCTCCTTGGGACTGGACCATCTGGCAGCACTGAGCCGGGTGAAAAGTCTTCTGTTGCATCAAAAAAAAAGAAAACTGGTCCCGTAGAACTTAATAGGAAGGACATGAGGAATATTAAAGTAGGAACATTTTCCATGGGAGCAAGAACTCCTTATGGAAAAGGGAGTCCTCACATTGTTTGCCCATTGTTTTCATCTGCTGCATAGCTTGATTAGAAGCTTTACTGCAGAATATTTAGCAAAAAGGAATCTAGATATTTTAGAAGGCATGGTTGACCAGAAAATACAAGGAAAGGCAACTGATCCAAACAAATGGCTGCATGGGAGAAAAAAAAGCAAAGGATATGAGATGTCACAAAAAGGAAGAACAATTCTTACACAGAGAGGCAAATTCTGAGATGTAAGTATCAGTTAGATACTTAAGTTAGGATTTTCCACAAAAGTATTAAACCAACGACAAACTGTTTATACTTAAAATACCTGAACTTGCTTGTTGAGCACAGGGCAGGGGGGGTGGGGAACACACCAAACCAACAAACAAAAAACAAAACATAAAAAACCCAACAAACATCAAAAGTAGAATTCTGGAATGGGAGAGGATAAAAGGGATGAGTGATTGACATCAAGAGCACAGTGCACAATGCACAATGTTAACAGGGGATTAGAAACCCTTTAGACCCTGCAATGAAAACATGCCAGCAAAATTTTCACGTGTCTTTTAAATGGGAAATACAGTAATATTCAGGTATTTATAATAGGACATAGTCTTTATTTTTATTAGGATAATCTATCTTTTTTAGTAGAATTCAGTTATAGACATGTCATATGCAAAGTGCACTGAAATAATGCTTTCCTAATCAACGTTACCACATGCATCTAGTGCTGATCTGATGTGAGATTTATAGAACTATGCTAGATTATTGCTTGGCTCAAAATACATCTCTGGTACAGACAAACAAAGTTGAAAATGATGGATTAGTTCTATGCAATTCATTTGACAAGCATCAGAAAGGGGAGAGCAGGGAGAGGAAAAAAAAACCTTTTCCAAAGCCACGTAACCTGAGTTAATGAAATTATATTTAACTAAGGGCGTGTATTTAGACTTGATCTTACCTTGGTGACTTAGCCATTAGTAGGAATTCATTGTTTACCTCCACGATTCTTATCGGTACTTAGGCGGTGTTTGCACGTGATTTTCAACTGATTGCTCAACATGCTCTATGTTAGACTGTTTTGAAATAAATGAAAACACAGCAAGATCACAGAGGGCTAATCTCAATTATCTAATCTGCTTAAAACTGCATCGTTTCTTTTCTTGTTGAGGCCACATTACAGCTTCCTCTATGGGCAGAACTATACCTACTGATGCCAAACCAGACATCTGTTTTTTTCTTTTGCAAAACTAAAACTTTTATCAGTGAAATAGAAACAGTTATTATTCCAAATTACTTTTCTTAGGTCATTTGAGGATCACTCCTCAAGAGGTAATAACCCCCTATAATGATTTTAGGCTCCTATTGACATCCGTGATAATTGTGGGTCTTCGATTTACATAATAGACCCTCCTTTAAAAAAAAAAATCACACACAAAAAACCAAACAAAATAAAACCCACGCACACATCAGACTTCTGAGAATCTGATACCTAGGATGGTGAACGCTGAGCATCTCCAAGAAAGCTGGATAGCTCCTAAAGGCTTTAACGATGGAGTGGGGGTAGAAATCAAATCTGAGTATCCTAACATAAAGTTTACACTCCTGCTGACTTGAGCACAGACTGTTCAACAATTCATTAAAAGAACAGCAAAACAGAAAGAGTTCCTGGAAAACCATTAAGCCAAAGGGGAACTTACAAACACAACAAATGAAAGAAGTTGCAAACAGCTTTATAGTTTGTGTGTTTGCACGAACTGGGGAACATCACAGCCAAAACTCTCTCACCCAGAAGGAATTTGCTTTAGCCTTATACAATCAGTTCTAAGATTTCACCTGAAGCACAGCTGAGCTCCACCACCAAACTCCCCGAGTATCTGCAATTTCTAGGTCAACTTCTTCCAAAGATACTAACAACAACATTTAAAAAGAAAAAAAATAGCTTAGTGGCTATAGAGTTAATGCAGACATTAAAGAGCCTGGGCATTAGTCTGCCAAGATCTGATGTCTCTGTTGTCTTCTTAGACAATAAGTTTGCCCTTGGGACACGCCTTTCAAGCAGCTGGAGCCCTTGGGGCAATTCATGAAAAAGGACTTCTAGGAACACTTTTACTTAAACTCCCATGCAGCTCTCCCTCTTTCTGCACCAGCCATTGTGACTTGTCCTGTACCGTTGGGTACAGTACGAGTACCCTTGTTCCCCACTGCCCTCGCAGCAGGCTCCCAAACAGCAACAGCTAGGTAAATTGGAAGTATCAGAATATGCTATTTTAAAAGCTGGAAATGTTCATGTCAAAAGGTGTCAAACATCTGGTTTTGAAGTATGTGGCTAAACTTTGCTGCTCTTTCCCCTGCCCCCTTCATTTTCATCTTCCCCAACATACAGCTTAGCATCCAGTATCTGATTGCCTCTAGAATTACTCAACCACGTTTTCTTTCAGACTTTGTAACTATCCATTCCTTCTCCAGGACTCTTCACAATGTACCACACATACGGGGCACCACCACTGAGGGAATAATCAACATTCAGTGCAAGGGCCAGGGAGAAGCACATTAGAGCAGCAGGAGTTAGAGCAGCACTGGCATTTTCATTACAGCACACACCAGTAAGGAAGGGTCTGGCTCAAGACTGAGCAATTGAATGGCAAAAAGACTCTGTAGGTTTGCTTAAGACTTCCTGAAGTCTCAGCACTTGCCTGATGACCTTCCTTTTGACACAGATCTTTATTATAGCTTTTTAGACAGGAGTTGAAAGGAGTAATACTGACAAAATAAGAGACATGATTCCCTCCACACCCCAGATCGCAGCTTGCCAGAGTAGTAAGAAATTATCTCACAACCTTTTCTTCTTCCATACAATACGAATACTCAATCAAGAAGCAGCAATGAACATAAAGGTTGAGACAATCCCTGGTTAAGCACTGACATTTGCACGCCATCAGAATTATTTGAGCTTCTTGAGTCTGCAAAATGAGGCTGAGCTTTTCCCTAAGAACCACCACTGCCTGATTACGTTCCTCATGTGATAACAGTCTCAGGGAAAAAAAAAAAAAACCTGAAATATTGTTTTTTCCCAAATATTACAAGGTACTAGTAATAAACCACACTCCTAATAAATCAGGATAAGGAGAAAGCAAAGTTGAAAAGTATGTGTATTTTCCTACATTCCAACAGCAACAAGTTTATGACTACCTCTTGTCTCAGCAGAGTTCAGACTTAAGCGACAGAAGCTCACCTGTCCTAGAAAACAAATATGCAAGTGGAAAGTCTGGACACTTTCCTGCCATAATGCTTCATTGAAACCACAGCTTCTTAAGTTTCATTTTACACATACGTGTGGGTCTGAGAAACAAAGCTCCACGTTTGGACTTCAATATTTTGTCCAGAGCTGTCCAATGAGTGCTAGCAATTTGACCATATACCATTAGAGCAAGACCAATTCATAACTGTTGATTTCCTCATGGAACCAACAGGTCACAGAGATTTTCCTTGAGCATAATTGGCAAACATATGGCATGTTTGCATATGCAGATTTGAGCTTTGTTTTTGCCATGACTATGAAATGGTGACTTGTCCACACTGGACATGAAGCCTTAATAGGTACAGGTCAGTAGCAGCAATTATATCCATGCTAGCAAGAAAAACATACAAAATTAAAACATCCTTGAGATTCTAGAACTAAGAAATTAAAAGGATATGTTTCCAATAATCATAACACAAATACATCTGGGAAAAAAGCTGGTTTTTTCGATATGGCAAAAACAGAACAGTTTTGTCTGTTGCAAAAGAAGAAAACACAAAAGCAAAGTTTTGTTTTAAAAAAACCACAAATTTAAAGGACACTATCAGTCTGAAAACTTTTTTGGTTTAAACAGTCATAAAGCAACATTATTTGTGCCAAAACTTAGCAATTTATTACAGTATTTGTGATAACCTGATGGAAAAACCACAAGATTTTTATAAGCACCCCAGTTCCTAGAATGTTGTCATTATTTAAGAATCTGTTTTATTTACAAAGGACACATTTCCAACCCTCACTGATGCAGACAAAATATTTTTTATCCATTTTCATTGTTTTGCAAGATCTGGCTCATAAATGGTAAACATTTGGGGTTGGCCATATGTGTTTCACTACTTTTCTGCCTGAGCATAGGCTCAGAGAACACTTCTCTTTTGCCAAAAGTAGTTCCTGGCTAATGATTTCTGGGAGTACTGGATCATTATTTTCACAGGGCACTGGGACACATTCTTGCATGAGGCCAGCAAAGAAGTCTGTCAGAAAGTAACAAGAATCCTGCCATACCACCGCTCAGAAAGGAAAGTCTTTTATATATAGCTTTAGGGGTACCTGTGCAGGAGAATGCTGCCTCTGCTGTGCCTGAAAGCAATAGGCTCCTGCTACCTTTGACAAGCCAGGCAATATGCAATTTACCTCAGCAAAATCCAAATCTAATTTTGGCATGCTGTACTTTCTGTTTTGCAACTGTGTGCCTGCTCACACCCATTTACAGGCAGTATTTCGTTCTTCGGCAACTCGCAAAGCGATTCCTGGGACTATCAAGTCAGCGAGATGACGATTGACTTTTTCTCACTCAAAATATTATGCAGCCCAATTCTTCAGTAATTTCCTTGCATGCAAGTTTGATAGGTGCCTTATAACATGCAAACCAAGTTACACAAATAAAAGCATGAGAGCACAAACAGAAATAAAGTTATACAGAACAAACTTAGAACAGGTGCAAGGCTGCACAGAAGGAATTAGTTGACTGGCAATATGAAAGAAAAGACTAATTTACCATTCAAAAACAACCCTGAAGGGCACATATAGCGTGTTCCTCACATGAACCAAAGACAATGGCTCCTCAGACAGAAGAGCTGTATTGACACCAGCATGAATATACTTTCCCCCCACCATGCCAAAAATGTGTTTTCTAAGGACCAGTCTCAGGTGGTGATGTGAAGATGCCTGAATTCTATCACCAAGTCATTATGCGACCTTGAGGAAAAAGATTCGCTTAAGCACACAGGGTCTCCATTTACCTATTGTAGAACAGATACATAATCATAACAACACTTATCAATAACGCAGAAGCGTTGTGAGGCTTAATTAATTGTTAAGCGCTTCAAGGTCCTCAGCTGTATAATGGCAATCTTTATTAATTAAGTTCTATTTATTGGCTCTCACATCCTTTACTTATGTAAATATATCAATCATTATATTTATAGCAGCTCTAGACATTTTTAATCCTTTAAATTTTTTTGCTATATTGTAGTCCAAAGATTTATTTTTATGAACATCTAGAGCTGGCTGATGAGGGAGAGAGCGTATGTTGTATCAAAGCTCTACATCTGTTGGCCCATCATAGCCCCTTAGCTCTACCAGAGGTATGCAGGGGGGCTACCACTTACAAAATCCAGCTGGAATCCATGCAAAGAGAACAGACAGACATGGTTATTTTTAAGAATAAAGGGTTGGGGGTTTTTTCTTCTTCCAATTCATAATCTGCTGGAGAGGCAAATTTTACTATTTCTCCCCTCGCAATCAGTAAAGAGAATATCACCAGTCTGTTTAAACATAGCAATTCTTCCCAAAACAAAACAATAAACATCATTAACATAACGATTGATGCTGCTTAATGTCCTTTAAAAAACAGGTTTAAAACACAGCCTTTCTAATGCAAAGCTCAAAAATAGCTGTTGTGCACAACCTGGCCTTTAGGCTGATGGAGGGGATGTCAATACATACACAGCTCCTGCTCAAACCCTTCTGCAAGTCTCCCCATTAATCCACTGACCACTCCTGCCCCATGCAGCCCCACAGGAATATATCCACTATCTCCAAATCAGCAGGATTTTACCCAGCAAGTTTAAAAATTAAACAGCAGGTTTTTTGCATTGAGGATCCTAGCTGCAAAGAACTGGAAGTGAATACATAAAGTTTGGTTCCACCTTAAGTGAAAAGGAAATGACTGATTCCACAGTATTACCTGGGGTGGGAGGGGGGCAGGAAATCAATGAATGAAACGTAGGGAGGGGGTGGGGGCAGGAGGGCAGGGAGATGATTTATCCTTCTATTTTTGGATATATATACACTCAGTTCTTTGGGGGAGCTGAGGCCGGGGGGGGGGGGGGGGGGGGCGGGGCGGGGGCTGCACAAATTACTTTCAATCTGACAATTCTGAGTGATCACAGAAGTAATATTCTGTATGCAATAAAACTAAGAAACTGTTGTCTGTCAAAAATAAGTGTGAGCATTGTCTTAGGCAGTAACTCCTGATCTCTTATTAATCCATATGTCAGAATAGACTTAAAATGTATTGACAGCTTCAAGCAGAAAATGACAATGTACGGGCTCCTTTAAATTCCTAAGGGAAATCCAGAACTATAAGTAAAGCTACCATTAGGGGAGGGGGAGGTGTGGGAAATCCAAATTCTATTCCTTTGCAAATGCCCTAAATTAGTCATCATTAGTTAGCTATTATATGTGCCAGTATAAACAAATTGTTGGGTCATTGATGAGCTCAACTTCATGAAGCATCTGAGAACATGTGTTTGGAAAGGGATACCACAACTCGGAGGCATTTTGAAGTAACCTACAAATCAGCTAACTCAGTCAAAAGATAACTCACTTGAGAATGATATAATTACTTTCAGTTTGCTTAAAGCCAAGGAAAAGTTGACACAGTGATTAAAAGGAGGGGGGGAGGGCAAGCAAAGGAAGGGGAAAAAAAAGTCAGTTACTTTATACTGCTTGAAATTGGGCTGTTCTGAGGCCTAGGACCCGAGCTTATTTGAAGAAAGATTATCTTGACAAATTGGATAAACATTTTGTGCATGACAGGACGCTGATGGAGAGTCTGTTCTGCAAGCACACCTGGGGCATCGTTTGCTTAGTGTGTGACCAAGGTGTTCGGCTAACCCCGAGTCCTCCCAGGGCGCTTTATTTACCTTGTGACAGGTATAGGCAGATCCAAAACCGAGGCCTCCATAACAGTTCCTGCAGACTTTGCAGATGCATTTCACTCCCTCCCTCCTTGGGACAAAACACCTCTTGGCTAGACTAGTCCACAAAAAGCTCCACCAGACTTTGGCAAATATTTTACATGTGAGGAAGCCTGCAGACTGGCAGGCCCCCGGCCAGGGACCAGCGCAGATAAGGCGTTATACACCCATCCCTCATCCGCCTTACCCCTCAGCATTGACTAGAAGGGACCACTTCAACACCCTGATGAGTCAAGTAATAAAAGAAAAACATGTCTATAAACACAGCCTACTGGTTAGTTAGCAGGGGAAGCAGCCTTATCTGCACTGATGCTTTGCTTTCCTACATCAGAAAACAGGGGTGCAAAAGTCAGCATGGCCATTTCATTCTGCCTTCACTTTGATGGCAGAGACTGAGCACACAGGACATTAGACCAAGGTGGCTGGTGACCACTGTCCAGGTTCTTGGAGACACCTGCTAGCATCACCTGAAGGACTCCTTTGTCCAGGCAGGCAACAAGCAAATTTTTGCCTCTTACAGCAGAAGCTGTTGTACTGGCAACTAAACCTTCTCAAATCCCAACGATCCACCCTCAGGGCCTTTTTCATGTGTTTGAAGTCAGGCAGACAAGGACTCTGTTCTCAAACCCCACAACATTCCCAAAACTGCAGCACACCTTTTCAGGGTGGGCTGGTTTCCAGCTAGGTGAGATCTGGCCGTATGGAGAGCTGGTTCAAAACCAAACGCTAATGCCAGAGCATCCCCAGGGTGGCAACAGAGGAAGAGATGGTGGTAAAAGAAAAACAATTTAGAGAAGCTGAAGCTGTTATGCGAATACTCTTTAGGACTACACAGGTTTACACAAGCAGATGATAAAAGCTTAGATCAGAACTTGTTTTTTCAAATGCCTAAAAATTTTGGCCTATGACTGTTCTCACAAAAGCAAAGAAATAACCAGTTCCCTAGATAAACTCTCCTCCCAGCACAGTGTCAGCTTGGCTTTTGCCTGCACTTAGTCCATGAGCACACCCTTAGCCATTTCCTACCTCCAAAGCAACGAAGAGAGCCCAGAGCCAGTCACCGAGGAAGCAAACTCTCTGGAGAGAGGAAGGACCCAAGTGGGACTCCCCTCTAACTGCTACAGGGTGGGACAAAGCAACCCTTAGAGAAGGTCAGCCCTGACAGCCAGCTACCAGGGGAGCCCACCTAAAACTAGAAGCCTAATATTTGGGTGGCTAAACTGAAGGGGGCTGTATGCTGTATCCAGTTACCCAAGTACACCAGTACATGGTTTCAGGGAAACAAAACCAACACCGAACTGACAAATTTCAAGCCAGACATGTTAAGTGCTTTGCAAAGTTGTTATCAAGCAATGTGGGGAGAGAGGGGTATCTGGTTTACACCCTGGCAGCACATCATCCCAAATCCTAATCTTCTGCCTGGCCCTAATTCTGCTCTGTTAGGGCACAATTGGCTTCCTCTACCTCTTCTTATTCGTAAGATACTTGAAGAGGGGAGATTAGAATTATGCATCTAAAATTTATAGCTTAGATTGATCCTTTGGACATCAGCCATAGATGACAGTACATTTAGATGGGAATGACCTATAACATTAGTACCTCTTATGTCCACTAGACCACAAAGGCAACTAAGTACTGGTGACTTGCCACACAGCACAAGAATGTTAATATTGCTTACTGGACCAATGCAGGACTATAAGGAGGTTCACAGCATTCATCCTGAGCACTAAGAAAGGGCCAGTTCCCTAAAGCAATAATCAACCACTCCTGTATCACACCAATAAATTATTATTCTTCCTTTCCAACTGGTAGTGATGAGCAAACAAAATAAAGCCAGAGCTGCTCTGCAGCAAGGCTCTGTCACCTAACACAGATTTGATTTAAAGCCCACAGAAGAAACAAGAAAGCACTACCAAATACCTCAGAAATATTTGAGAGAAACTATTTTTAACTTGAGAAGAAGGGTAACTTCACTGATTTTGTCTTTCAACCTAATTTTCCAGAATAGCTGCCATAACAGTATTCAAAAAGCAGCAATCAAAGCAGTAAAAGCTGTAGGAACATTGCTTTCCTCCAGAAAGCATTTTTGCCCATGCGATTTACATTCCCACATCCGCTCAGGCAGTACACCCCAAAGCTAATGCACATTTCTCTCTGAAGTTATTCTGAGTTATTGTCTTAACTCGCAACAGTGCTCCCCATGCAAGATATAAATAGGTGGATGGAGATAATTTATCTCCACCCAGTGGGAGTAATATGAGCCTCCTCCGCAGGTAGGCTTGGAGTCAGCAAATACGAACCGTCATTAGAAAGTGATCTGAAAACAAAGAAGTTGAATGATAGGAAACAAATATTTTTCCAGGATGTAACAGACCAAAAGACAAAACCAGAAATTTAATGAACTCCTAAAAGTAGCTACATATCTCTAGCTTGCCCTGAGGTGTATTTAGCCGATTAAGAATGTTCTTGTGACACAAGCCTTGCATCTTGTGTTTCGTTAGTCGAGTGTGTGGTCAATATCCTGACAGGAGGGATTTTCTTTTCCAGGTTGACTGAAATAGAATCAGGACACTATTTCATCTCAATTCATACAGTTATTCATAAAAAGCAATTTTTCCTTATTCGCCTGCAATACTACACTGCACACACAAAAAGAACAATTGTCAAAATCAGAGTCGGCAAAGCAGGAATGTTCTGGCTTTGAACGTACGTGATGTGAACTATTGTCTCCCAGCATGCACAGCCAGGGCTGCACGGTGCGCTGCAGTCAGCGCATCTGTGTACAGGAAGGAACCCAAGCTACGGAGGAAACAATGACTTTGCAGTTTAATAGAGATCCTCAGGCACAGATGAGACAAAAAAAGCAACAAAATGTCGCACAAAAGAGGATATTCAGTGATCTAACACCAGACCTCAATGCAAACCTGCCTGATACCAGGTATGAGTCTCAGCCACAAGCACCCCTTTTTGATGGAACACACATGCAACACTCTCACTACTAAAGCCTTCTCGAACTACTTTCCTTCCCAAATTAATTCTGTCATTTTCTCTCCCCAGATTTAACTTTACTCAGTTTCAGCCGAATTATTTTAACTTTCAGATGGAAAACATGTGAAACAGTTAATTTTCCTCTGCAAAATTAATCTTTGCACAAAGTTCCCCCCATATTCCCCACAATGCCTTTTCTGCAAAACTCCAAGTATTCTGACAAAACTTTTAAAAGTAAATAAAGCAAGCAAAAACCACCTTTGTCTTCAGATTAGTTTTGCATTTCCCCTTCAAATGATCCCCACATGTCTGAAGATCACGTTTGTACTCAAGAAGTGGAAGTCAGACAGCAGTAATACACGAGACCGAGCAGTGATCAGATGGATATGCTTACAACAGAACCTTCCATCAACCCAATTCACCAAGCTGCAGTGATACAGAATTAGATTTTCAGAAGTAGGTTTCCTTTTTAAAAATAGGACCTGCATGATTTCTAAAAACGGAGCAGAGAACTGTGCCAGCAGGACATCTACAAACAGGCTTCCTCTATTGTCCTGGTTTCAGCTGGGATAGAGTTAATTTTCTCTTAGTAGCTGGTACAGTGCTGTGGGTTTGGATTTAGCATGAGAATAACGTTGATAACACACTAATGTTTTAGTTGTTGCTAAGTAGTGCTTACCCTAAGTCAAGGACTTTTCAGTTCCCAGGCTCTGCCAGCCAGGAGGTGCACAAGAAGCTGGGAGGGAGCACAGCCAGGACAGCTGACCCGAGCTAGCCAAAGCCATGTTCCATACCGTAGAACGTCAGGCTCAGTATATGAACTGGGGGGAGGTGGCCGGGAGGGGCCGATCGCTGCTGGGTGACTGGCTGGGCATGGGTCTGAGTGGTAAGCGATTGTATTGTGCATCACTTGTGTTTCTTGGGGTTTAGTTCTCTCCCTCTGTCTGTTGTCTCCTTTTCTATTACAATTATTATTTTATTTCAATTATTAAACTGTTCTTATCTCAACCCAGTTTTTATTTTTCCACTTCTCCTTTCCATGCCACTGAGGGTGGGGGCTGTGAACAAGCAGCTGCGTGTTACTTAGTTGTCAGCTGGGGTTAAACCTCGACACCTATACATTCTAAGTGCAAAGAGCAATGAAGTTGCAGCATCCCTGCTTATTCTTAAAGTTTTAAAACTATGTGTTTCAAGCTCATCTGGGATCACTGACTCCATTTAGGTGGTCAGCCTACTTTAAACAAAATCTGTTTTGCAATGCTTTTGCTACCTGGTCTAGCTAAAGTTGACTTGACAAACACTATACACTCACACCTGTGCATCACCCTTAGGCAATTTAGAAAACATTCTGTAGCAATACTATCACAATACAGTTCATTCTTATTTCATTTTTTTTTCCAAATACTGTGTGTGATTTTTAATCTCAAACAAAACACTCACAGCTACAATCATTATCCTCTTTGCTTACACTGTATGTGAGGGTGTACCCACCCAGAATATCTATCAAAGGCTGTTAGCAAAAAACAACCAGTCCTTTACAGCAGAAACGGTCCAAGCCCTATTAACCGGGCAGACAGGCGCATTTTGAGCATAGATCCCAGAGCATAGGGAAGCCATTGTTTCAGTTCAGAACAGGCTAGGGAGCCTCTATCACATGGGGGAAACCTTTGATGTCCCTTGGATTTAGAAGACAAGTCCAATTGAAAGCAGGAGGCAGAGCAGCTTCTGCTAAGCAGGGCAAACTTTTTCTCTCTCTGACAAGGGGAGACCTTCTGCAGGAGCAAACCAGGCTGTGGCTGCTGTTACCCGAGAGAAGACGGTGCTGACCGGCAGGACAGAAAACAGGGGCTGTACAGGGACAGTGCCTGGCAAACAACCAGCTCCAAGTACAAAAAAAAAAAAAAAAAAAGAAAGAGGACACCTGATCTTACAACCAAGGAGAAGAAACAGAGCACTATGGGTAAGTGTAAATAGCTGTATATAAATTTACTGATATTTTGCAGCTCTAAAGTACTTTTATATTGAATTAATTTGGCATCAAAGCCCTGACCAGTGATCTTCCTCACCACAATAATTCAGTATAAAAGTGACAAGACATGACAATACAAGCACCTTGAGGACCAAGAAGGTAAATCTTTAACCCTCTGGAGCTTCTGGCACAGGAGAACAATTGGGCCACCCTGAGGATTTGGTTTAGCTCTGTACAGAGCCACAGAATATGGGACCACAGCCAGAAACAAAGCCTGTACGGTCACAGAAACAATAAGGTCTGAAGTCTCTCCTACTTTTCAACTTGGTTCCATATTTCCAAGATTGGTGGCAATGGTGCTTTCTGTTACTTCAGATCAGTCTTTAAAACAGGAATGAAATGTGCATTCCCTGTCTTACAGCTGGACAATCACAAAGGCTGTCTACATTGCACAGTGAACAGCAACAAAAGGCACCGAGTCCCCTGGATGGCACGTTTCCCAGCTGTGCTTCTGGCTGCCAGTCAAACCCAGGACCCGCAGAGCGCTGAGGAGGGACCAGGTCCAGTGTATCTGCTCAAAACTGGACTGCGTTTAGACTTATAAGGGTACACCTTGTCCAGTCCATTGTGGGGGATGGAAGGGGAAGAATGAGAAGGGGAAAGAACCCCAAAAATCACAGTTTACTACTTTGCCCTTGGGACAAAACATGCATAGGCTTCTCCGCTCCAGACTCAACTCTAAACACAAGTCTTCATGTAAACAGCGTGGGTGAGTCTGGATTTGTGAATTAGATCCTCACAATGCAGATAATTTATCTCTTAGCTGCCTCTCAGAATTTGAGAGTTGTGTTCTGCAGTAATGTATGATTGTTTTTGCTAAAAATTAAAGTAGTCCTACATAAACAGTCTGTAAACTACTTTCTAATCTTGGAGACAAAAACCTACTATTAAACATAAGAGTACTAAACTCAGAGGGAAACATTTCAAATAAAGTGCAAACAGAACATATACCATAGATTTTTTGAAAAATTTTTTGTGCTTTTAGAAGCCAAACACCCCATTCTAATTCAGTGAAAGATGTCACATGCATCCCCCCCCTCAAGTGCAGTCATGGAGCAAAATGTTTTTTACGATGTTTCTGCAAGGTGAATGCTTCTTTATGTTGGATCACATTCTTGTTGGAGTGCTGGATTAATGCACAAGCAGGACAGGCATCGAGATGGCTTGGGCAGACCCCCTATTTCCAGATTAATCGAGCTATTCAGGCACCTATCAAATTCATACTTTAGTGATACAAAAGAGCTCATTCTGCATATTCTGTGGACAACATGGATGTTAAGTAGATAGTACTTGCTTTTGTAATAGGAAGCAGAAACCCTGGTCTGTAAACTTAACTCCTATTCAAGCCAGAAAACCTTAAACCAGAAGTGAGTATCTTTTTCTCAAGTCAGTCTTTGCTATACAGAAGCTTCTTCAATGCCTCCAGATACATCAATCTAACAAGCACCGAGATGTCTTTTGAGACACTTTATTAACAGTTATCAAGGCCAACAAGATTCTTTCACTCTGGTTTTTAGAGGTTTCATGGCAAAACAAGATATCAGAAGACATCATTCAGGGTGAGGGTCTGTTCATTTTAGTTATGGAGTCAAATGCTGTCTCCGAGATCACTTGCCTCTGCACTGGTGCATTGTGCACACTGTTGCTTTTTTACTTGGTAGGGTTTTTCTGTTCTGACAATGCACTTGCACAAGCAGAAGAACATTTTCTTGGGAGGCCAGACTCCGTGGCATCAGCACACTACCCTCCACTGCAAATATTATTTTGGCATTACTATTCACCCCTCCAACAGAAGTATGCTACTAAGGGCCTCAATGAAAACCAAACAAAACTATCCTGCTATAACTCCATGTGAAATGTTGACCCAAGAAAAATAAAGTGTGCTTCTTCAGTATGTCTGTCCCCTTTGCACAGCAGGTAGCAGGGGGCCTGCTGCAGGTGCTAAGGAGAGGAGTTTAAGCCAGCTTCCAAAGTTCATATTGATAAATCATAAACATATCATACCAACCATCTGCACACACCTAGTCACATCTGCCAGTCACATGGAGGCCTTGCAAGGAGCTGAGGGAGGTTTTACATACAGCTGAGCAAACCCTTCCCTCCTTCATCCATACTGGAATTTCAGATCCCTCTCACCAGTTTGGCTCTTACACTTGCCAAGAAGAACCTCCCTTTTTTCCACCAGGTCCCGTCTCAAGGCCCTTTGTTCAGTCTTGAGACCCACAAGAAAGCGTACTGCTCCCTCACACCATTTTCAACTTATTTCACCACTTTCTTCTTTTTATATATTTATACACACATTCAATTAAAATGACCCATTTGAGACTGCAAACTCAGATCTACCTGGAGAAGTTTGGGGACTAATATAAACACATCTCACAGCTCAGTTTGCTTATAGCCCCATCCCAGCCTCACAGTTCCTTCTTTCTATAAGTGCCCAGTTCCACAGACTAACCTAAAAAAAAAAAAAAATCAAGGTAGGTATGTGCTGTTCTCATTAACAATAAAGGAGACAGCAAATGTAATAAGATTGTTTCAAGTATTTAATGCATGCAGGCACCATATCAACAAAGCACTTTAGCAGACATTTAACACCCTTCCTACCCACCAAAATACATAAAACCAACATTTAACTTTGAACAGTCTTTAATACGTTTTGCTGAATAGGGACAAGTAATTTAAATCACATGCATGGGGGCACTGGTGAATTAACGCCATTTGAAATCTCAAAAGCTGACAAAAGTTTTGCTTTTTTACCTTCACAACCGTAGATTAAACTCCCCTTTAGATAGAAGCCACCTAAATGAAGTTTAACTTTTGCCAACAGCATCCACTTTCAGATTATTTTGTTTTTCTTTTGCATAAGCCTGCGATTTTCACATAATCCACAAGCAAATAGCTCTATTCTGTAGATTAGAAATTATAAAAGACCATGTAATCAGCTGACAAAAGAACTGAAAACAACCCCAGAGGAAACGCAGAGCTGCTCTCGCAGGCTCACAATGTGCTGCTCTGTCAGCCTCCCACTCTTTCAGCAGATACTCCTGACATTTCTTGTGTCATTACTGGACTTTATGAATGGGACTGTAGGATGTTTGCTGGTGAATAATCAGAAAGGGAAGGGGCATGGTATCACGGACAAGGGAGCTGCTTCACTGTCTGCTGACCAGATCCAAGCAATTAGTTCACTGCTTGCTCCTACCACCAACTACGAATCACAGCTCAAGTTGTATTAAAGGCTGAATTGTTGCTCATTTTTTAACAAGGATGCTTAAGAAATTAAGCTATTGTAACCTCAAATAAACTGCACATGGTTTGGTGGTTTTATTTAGTTCACATGTATCTAAATGTTTAGGTACTTACACAAAGTCTCATCAACCTTTTTGGGCCAGAAAAAGTCAGCTGAAAGGCTCACCAAAGAGTCCCGCCACAGAGGCTACAGCTCTTCCCACTTCTGCTGCAGACAGAAATGCTGCAAGCACAGTTCCTGCCACTGGATTTCCCTGCTCCTGCCTAGCTTGCCCAGCCACAACACACACGTGAGATGCAAATTACACACAAGGGAAGGGAAAGCTCTCATGGAGTGATTTGGCTGCAAGTCTGAGGAGCCACAACACTGCTTGTTGTGCAAGATACCGCAATCAAGTGTGAGGAATCCAGCCCAGGCGTCCCTGCTACCAGCTGCTCTTTGAGCCCGAGCAGCAGTTTCACCTACATTTCAAATACATTTTCACCTAAATTTGAAAAAGGCCATTGGAAACAGCAGCCTTACAAGTTTCTGGGGAACAGGCAGTTCTGGTATAAGGAACGCCCCAGCAGACAGAAAGGGTGCAGAATGAACACAAACCACAACACCTGGAGAGGAGAGAAACCTTTGACTCACCCTGCCTGCAAGAGACATTTCAGCAGAGCTCATACCCCCACAGGAGTCCCACCAGGATGGACAGATCCATACAAGAAGCTTCCTTCTGCTTGTGAGGCAGCTCTTTTTTTTTTTTTTTTTTTCTCCTCTGGGTTGAGCCTGCTAAATCACAATGCACCCAGGGCAATATCTGGCTATCAATGAGTATCTTCAGACATTATCAGGATCTCGGCACCACTGTGGCTTGGCCTGTCAGGTGCCCGGTGGGACCAGCCCTAGGGGATCACATCCAGGGCAACTCCCCCATCCTGCTGATAAGCAACATAGCTGTAAGGGATCACAGGGCCAAGAGGCTCATCACCAGTATGTAGTGGGAAGACATTTTTTGAGAACCTGGGAATGAGAGGGCTTTCCAAGATGCAGATTCAGGCAAGCGTGTTCTGCTGACATCAAACCTGCTAGCCCAGCACACATGGCCAGAGATGATCCCTGGTGGTGGTAAATCAGAGTCCTGACCACCAGCAGGCATTAAAAATCCCATAGCACTTTGTCAAGGAAAGGGCTGCTGTTGAACTGCAGAGTTGCATGCAAGATGCTTACCTTGTAGATAAGCAAATAGAGAAAAAATTATTCACGAGTACTTGCTTGAATACAAAGAAAACCAAG